>NC_091440.1:119385702-119710211 GCF_964237555.1 Oryctolagus cuniculus | reverse complement strand
TGGCATGCTGCTTCTCACCTCGCAGTTAATGAGTTTTCTGTGCCTAAGAGCAGAGGTGAGAAGAGCTTGTGCCATTTCATTGCTCTTGTATGCCTCACCCCTTGTATGCCTGCCCTAGCTCTTACATGCCTCACCGCTTTCCTTAGCATTCATTTCTGTACTTAGCGCTGTCCTGCTGCCCTGGTGTTGACGGAGTAAGAGCACAGAATCCTAGGCAGCGATGTTCTCAGCCTGCCTCACCTTGGTGTGTGTGTGGCCTTATGGTCCCTCTTTTCTGCTAACCCGTGCTGCCCCTCCACCCTTCCCAGGTCCCGTTTTCTTTTACATCTCTTAGCCCAGGCCTTGGGAGTCTTCACCAATAGCACACACTTGGTGTGTATGTGAGAGGGTGGCTACACCACTGAGATCTAGAGAAAGGGTGGACAGGTGGGGCAGTCCACTCATCTCACTGTGAATTTGCACCAGAGCTGGGCCCCGATGGAGAGAAAAGAACAGGTTCTGAGTATCTCAGATTGGACTCAGAACATTTTTTCTCATCGAGACTTAATAGGAGGGGCATTTGGATTTGGTGTAACATTGCACATATGGGGAAATGAGTTTGGAACTCTGACCATCTAAGGAAACTTAATTACGATGCATGTGTAATCTGTGTTAAAGAGAGAGCTTTCAGTTTCAAAGTAGACAGTACATTTTCTTATGACAAGCTCTTTCGCAAGCATGTTTGTTATGCTTTACACGTGATCAGTAATGTTTTCCCTCATTTTCTCTGTTAGGAGTTTCCATTTTTTACCTTGACGGCATTTCCTGCTGGATTTCTTGTGCACGTTGGAGGTGTTGTTAGTGCACGTTCGGTGAAGCTTTTGGATCGTATCCACAATCCAGGTACATTTTTAAAAAATTTGATTTCAGTGTTTCCTTTATTTAAATTGTGATTACTAAAGTTGATTTTTATAATGTTTCTTAAGCCAGATCTATCTGAAAAGAGAAGCAAAAAGAAAGTAAAATTTACACTATCTTAATTGAAAATAAACCAAGTAGAAGTATATTCTAGTTACTTTCCTAAAAAAACAAATGAACAGGCCTTGGTTTATTTTTGGCCAAGTGTCACTCTGAGAGAATCCTTAAATAGCTTTTGAGTTAGCAGTTTACTTTGACCCATGGACATAAAAAATTTTAAAATTTTACCATTTAGGACATTAATTTAAGATGTTAATTCTTCTCATTAAAAATAGCTGTTTATAGGTTATTGAATTTCATTCCTCAAAAAAATACATTTTTTAAAAATTTATTTATTCAAAAGGCAGCGTTATAGAAAGACAGAGAGAAAAAGAAGGAGAGGGTGTTTCTTCCATCCCTGATTCACTCCCCAAATGGCTGCAATGATCAGAACTAGAGTCAATCCAAAACCACGAGCCAGGAGCTTCCTCTGGGTGTCCCACATGGGTGATGGGGCCCAGGCAGTTGGATCATCTCCTATTGCTTTCCCAAGCCATAGCAGAGAACTGGATTCGAAATAGAGCAACTGGGCCTCAAACCAGTGCCATATGGGATGCTGGTCCTCTGCAGGTGGCTGCATTACCCCTTTGCCACAGCACTGGCTCCCAAAAAGGCATTCTTTTAAAATGTAATTGTAAACACTGTGTAGAGGATCTAAAAATTAAAAAAATCAACAGCCTCCTAGCATCTGACTCCTTAGTTTCTCTTATGTAGCTATTTGTTTGATTCACGTAATAAACAAGAATAGTAGTTCCCTTGTTTAAAACCTGGGCCATAATTTTAAAAGAGGTAGCAATCAATGTCCAACTAATTTTAGACCTTTGAATTGGAAATACTTTGGTGATTGTTCTTAATCTAAAATGATCGTGATAAATGGTAGGAACTTTTTTTTTTTTTTTTTTGACAGGCAGAGTGGACAGTGAGAGAGAGAGACAGAGAGAAAGGTCTTCCTTTGCCGTTGGTTCACCCTCCAATGGCCGCCGCTGCAGCCGGCGCACCACGCTGATCCGATGGCAGGAGCCAGGAGCCAGGTGCTTTTCCTGGTCTCCCATGGGGTGCAGGGCCCAAGCACCTGGGCCATCCTCCACTGCACTCCCTGGCCATAGCAGAGAGCTGGCCTGGAAGAGGGGCAACCGGGACAGAATCCGGCGCCCTGACCGGGACTAGAACCCGGTGTGCCGGCGCCGCAAGGTGGAGGATTAGCCTATTGAGCCACGGCGCCGGCCGGAACTTTTTGAATGAAATGTGTTCTTGCATATCACTGACTGGATGCTCAGTCATTTGCTCAAATGAGTTATTATATTGAAGACATCCCTGAAGTCAGAAATTATGTTAATATCTTATATTATCATTCTCAGTAACCTCTTTATGAGGTTTGTATTGACAGCTATAAAAAGGAGTGTGAAATGCTTTGAAGTCATTGGATGGAAGACATTCATTGCATAGTGAGTTTGAGGATAGAGAGTATTTCTGTCCTTTAAAATTTAAAACAAACAAACAAACAAAAAACTTGTGCCCTGCGATTTGATGTCACTTGAATTAATTACAGAGAAGCAAAATGGAGTTCTTCTGGACATGATGGACATGAATAGGAATTCAGAAAAGCAGTGCTAGCCAGGATTATGTAATTCTAAGGCTAAACAAATACCTTTTAAGCATCAGCATTCCTTTTTTTGTCTCTGTTTAATTTTGTTCCTTGTTTCTTATTCTAGTCAATTGAAGAATTTTTCTTTATTATAGTATTTGTATATTCTGTAGCAAGTAATGAAAAAATGAGACTGATGCTAGTTTCATGTACTGAAATCTTGTAGGCTGTGCCAAGTTCTACATCTTTCTGTGTGGGAACTTAAATTATTTAAAACATGCAAGCAAATACTAAGTTACAATACCTCACATTATCTGTGTTACCCAAGACCAGCTACTTGTATTTCTATGGACCTTTGATCAAATATTTTAAGAAATTGCGTCACCTGATACAGTAGCTACAAAAATGGTTTTGGAATATATGCAGTTGTTGGTGACGTCTTCTGTTTATTGAAAATACTTTGATTTTATTTTGTTACTTCCATATACTCTGAGTAAGCAGCAGAGTCTGGGAGAACAAATGAAGGTCACTTAAATAAGCTTTTAAGTGTAGAGCTCTTTTTAAATTGTCACGAGTTTTTTATTTAAAAAACTGCTCTTTGGTGTTTGCCATACCTGCCAGTTCATTCTAATTGCGTAAAACAAATGTAAGAATCCAGGTCCAGGGCAAAACCAAAGAGAATCCTTATTACAGAATATGCTCTGTGTTTTTAATTTCCGGAACTACCCATTCTCTCTTTTTCCTTCCCTTTCAGAATATTTTTTCTATTCACAGGTAGAAAAGCTGTTATGAATGAACTGTTTCCAAAATGGTTATGGACATACAGATATAAATGCTGTTAATGTTTATAAAAATAAATGTATTTTCTTTCCTTTTTAGTTAAATATGTATCAATTATATATTCTAATAGTTCCAAAATTAATTTGGTTTAAAAGATTCTAATTCTTTGGATTGTTTTTATGTATGTATTGTTAACTAAAAAGAAATATTTTCTTAAGACCATTTATTAACCTCAAGGCCCCTGAAGTAGTTATCTGTTAAAAAAAAAAAAAAACTTAAATTTGTTGAAGCTAAATGTTAAAACAGTGAAATTCCCATAATGATGAAGCAGTACTTTTGTGACACTGCTACTCTGTTGAGAGAAACTTAGGGTGCATTGAGATGCACATGCTGATATTTAAAGTACTGTGTTTGCATTCTCAGATGAGTCTTGCAGCTATTTTTTGACTAGTGAATATGGGAAATTTTTTTTTCACTCTCAGTATAGAAGGGTAAAAAAGTCTTAGTGTAAAACCATGACTACCTGCTAACTCTATAGATTATAATTTCGAGATTTTTGTCTTTAGAACTTAGTCCTTTGTTAAATATTTACCAAACAGGAACATACAACAAGGGAAAGAATGGGGTGGTTTTAAAAATTAACTAATAATTAGACTAGTTAATGGTAGATTACTATAGCATGCTTCTTCTTTCCCTTTCTATTTCTACTTCTTATTAACTCTGCTATCTGTGTCTTTCCAGTTCCTGTCCAGTGATGTTGTCAATTGTGTTCTTGTTTCTAGTGTTTTTTTGTTTTGTTTTATTCCTACTATTCTGCACCTAAAACTGATCTACTAATTTGCTGTTTTGAACTCAGCCTTTGTCGGAATTATGGGTAACACAAGATCTTACAAACTACTAGACTGGAATAGTTTCAATTCAGGTATTTTAATGGTCATTCAGTACTACATATGCTGACAAAAATTATGGCAGCTCAGTGAAGTTTTTAGAAATGTTCTAGATTAAATAGGCTTAATGTCAATTCAGTTATACAGATACATTCTGCAATATGTATGTAATAATGCAACTTCCATGGAAATGCAATTATAAAATGTATTAATTAAAACAAAATTAATCAAAACTATAGAAATACCGTACGTTATGAATTACTTTTTTTAGGTGATAAATTTTCAAGATGATAATTTTAAATTATTTTTATTACATTTTGGGCAGTTTTTTTCATACGTAAATAACATGGACATTAGCTTTATGGTTGAGCAAACATTTAACTATGAGTAATAACTAGTCTGATAAAACTTAAAGTATATTTAAGCTGTATATTTAGATTTGAATAGAATATATTTAGTGTTCTATTAAGACACTATAAAAGTATAATTGTTAGCATTTTTCTTTAAAATTCAGGAAGTGTTCTAAAATATAGTAACTAAGAGTGTATTTTTGGGGGGATTAAATAACTTTCATAAGCTGTCCATCTTCCCCTACCACATGAGAATGTAATTTTTTAAGTAATTTTACATATGGATATAGTTTGTAGTTTTTACCTTTACAGCTGATGAAATGGTTTAGAAGCAAGGTCAATTTTTTCATTTTGCTAAAAGCGTATTCTCAGTAATGTAAATACGTAATTTTTAATTGCCTTTTTTAATTATAGACCAACTTGCTTATTTGAAGCTCATATTTTGCCTCAAGTTCTTTGTGTCAAAAAGTGTGTATTACACAAAAACAAAGACATCAGGTGACTCAGCATTTTAGATAATATCTCATCATCTTTTTTTTTCTTTTAAGATTTATTTATTTACTTGAAAGGCAGAGTTACACAGAGGCAAAAGCAAAGGAAGAGAGAGAGAGGTCTTCCATCTGCTGGTTCACTCCCCAGATGGCTGCAACAGCCAGAGCTGGGCTGCTCCAAAGCCAGGAGCCAAGAGCCTCCTCCAGGTCCCCTATGTGGGTGCAGGGGACCAAGGACTTGGGCCATTTTCCATTGCTTTCCCAGGCCACAGCAGAGAGCTGCATTGGAAGTAGAGCAGCCGGGACTTGAACCAGTGCCCACATGGGGTGCTGACTGACATCTTAGGCAGCAGCCTTACCCGCTGTGTCACAGTGCCAGCCCCCGTCATCTGCTTAATACTATAAACATTATTTGTTAAAGTGCCAAAATGTAAGTTCTGAAGTAAGTCATGAATGGTTGCTATGCAGTAACTCCTGGTCACCATGCAGATTTATCTCAGTTTAATCTGACCAGGTGCAGCCTTTGCAGAGGGAGCCTGGGATCAGTTGGCTTATCTGCAGGCCATTATCCCTATTTACCATAAGTTTGCAAACATGCTGTTGTTGATTAGAATTAAAGTGATCATTTTTAGTATAACATGTCAACATTTCATTATTGCTTTTTTCTTTAAGATCTCTTTATTTGAAAGTCTGAGTTAGAGAGAGAGATATGGAGAGACAGAAAAAGATCTTCTATCCACTGGTTCATTCCTCACATGACCACGACAGCCAGGGCTGGGTCAGGCGGAATCCAGGAAGCCTGGAACTCCATCTGGGTCTCCCACATGAGTGGTGGGATCCAAGCACTATGCTATAGTTTTGACCCCTTGTTGTTGCTTTATGGTGAGAAATTAAAACATACCTTGCTGGTTTCTTTCACAAAGTAAGAATATATTTTTAAAACCAACGACAGGGGCTGGCCCTATGGCGCTGCCAGTTAAAGCCCTGGCCTGAGGCACCAGCATCCCATATGGGCTCTGGTTCTAGTCCCGGCTGCTCCTCTACTGATACAGCTCTCTGTTACAGCTCTCTGTTATGGCCTGGGAAAGCAGTAGAGGGTCCTTGGGCCCCTGCACCCATGTTGGAGACCCAGAAGAAGCTCCTGGCTCCTGACTTCGGATTGGCTCAGCTCCAGCCGTTGTAGCCATCTCGGGAGTGAACCAGTAGATGGAAGACCTTTCTCTGTGTCTACCTCTCTCTGTAACTCTGTCTTTCAAATAAATAAAATAAATCTTAAAAAAAAAAAATGGGCAAATTAGAATATTGGGAAGAGAGAAGGATGTAGAAAAAAAGTTGAGAGCACACTGATGATTAATAATTTAAGGAACTGTAGTTGGGACAAAGGTGTTTAGGGTGATGTGTGTGTTTGTCAGATGATAGAATAGTTTGAAAGTAGATATAGCAAAAAACTAATTCTTAGAGGAATAAAAAGGACATTGTCTCATGCAAGCAGAATTACAGTTTGGCAAGGAAAATGTGGTTGATGAAACAGCATATCTTGCCATCATTTAAAATAGTGTCAGATAGGAAATGTATTAAATAAAATGGATATAAACTGTAGAATATTAAAAGGCCTTAAAAGATGACACTTTCAGTGTTGTCATAGCTCTTGATGAGGCATTATAATCTTTCTAGTAATAGTACATCTTCAGAAATAAAGCTGATTTTGGTATTAAACTATGTTTTCTAGATTGCCTGACACCATTTCATATACTGCATTATCAGTTTCATGATAAGCCTTCAAAGAGAAAAGAAAAAGAAACAATACCATATTGAATATACTTAATAGTTTTTAGGTTTTTTTTTATCTCAGAAACAAAAGATGGAAAGATACAGGAAAATATATCACACAGTGTTTGATAAGATCTGGTATGTAACATGTATACCATACACAACCACAGGCTACATAATAATGTTGTGGTCAGCAATACACTGTATGTACAGCAGTGGTCCCTTAGAATTATATTGCCTAGTGATATCATAGGCATCTTAGTCTGTGTAAGCACACTCTAAGATATTCACACAGTGATCAAGTCGCCTAATGATGCACTGGTTAAAGGATGCATGGCCTTATTGGAATTTATTTAGTTCTGTGCAGTTTGCTTGGTGGTAGAGTACAAAAGTTACCAGTCCCCCACATTCATGAAACTCTTAAGTTAGAGGATAGAGAATCGTTAAATGGTTTTCTGTGTGGTGTGGTGTGATGTGACTTAGAGTTAAAGAGGAAGGCACAACTGACAATGTCAGGGAAGTCAGATTTGAAGGAATATTGGAGAATCACACAGATTTATATGTTTCAGACAGTTATGTTAAGGCCCATGTCAATATGGGAGTGTGGTTCTGAAACTTCAAGCATTTGTACCATATCCTTTGATGATGTTTACATGGTTGCTTCATACTGAATAAATTGTTTGCCACAGAGAACAACAAAATGATGTGGCTAGTTTTTTAGTTAGCTTTTTTCTCCCATCTCATTTTCTCCTCTTTTACTGTCTTAGTTTGTGTTAACTAAACTGAGAGAAAATACTTTTTAGAACAGGAGGAAGGAACCCCTTCCAAGAACTTATTTTAAAAATAATACTTTTTCTTATCTTCTTAAGTTTCTGGTTTGATAATAGATTTTGAGAAAGACAAGATGAATCTTGCCACAGCACTTGCAGATCTTGTTTGTGGCATGCCAGGAATAGGAGTGCGTGGGAATAGCATAGGGTAGCCTGTGGTCATATCTGCGTTGTGCTATTGATTATAGGATGGATGCAGAATGGGTTTATTTATTTATTTTTAAAGACATCTATTTATTTGAAAGTCAGAGTTACACAGAGAAGGAGAGCCAGAAAGAGAGAGAGAGGTCTTCCATCCACTGATTAACTCCCCAATTGTCTGCAGTGGCTGGAGCTGAGCTAATCCAAAGCCAGGAGCCAGGAGCTTCTTCCAGATATCCCCTGTGGGTTTAGGTGCCCAAAGACTTGGCCCATCTTCTACTGCTTTCCCAGGCCAAAGCAGAGAGTTGGATTGGAAGTGGAGCAGCCGGGACTCAAACTGGTGCCCGTATGGGATGCCAGCACTGCAGGCAGCAGCTTTACCCGCCATGCCACAGTGCTGCCTCTGATATTTATTTATTTTTAAACATTTGTTTAATTTATTTCAAAGTCAGTTACAGAGAGAGAAGGAGAGAGAGAGGTTTTCTGTCCATTGGTTCACTCTCCAAATGGCCACAGCAGGCCGGACTAGGCCAGACCAGAGCCAGGAGCCAAGAGCTAGGAGCCAGGAGCTTCCTCCTGATATCCCACATGGGTGCAGGGGCCCAAGCAATTGGGCCATCCTCCACTGCTTTCCCAGGTGCATTAACAGGGAGCTGGATCAGAAGTGGAGGAGCTAGGATTCAAAATGGCAGCCATATGGGATGCCAGCATTGTAGGTGGTGGTAGAGTGATAAGAAAGTGGAGAGACAGAGATAGAAAAAGATCTTTCTGTCTGCTGGTTCATTTCTCCCAGGCCTGCAACAGCGGTGGGCTGGCCAAGGCTGATGCCAGGAGCCAGGAACCACATGAGTGGCAGGAATCCAAGTCCTTGGGTCATCATCTGCTGCCTCCTAGGCACATTAGCAGGAAGCTGGATCAGAAATGTGGAACAGTTGAGTCTCAAACTGGGCAATCATGTGTGGGATACAGGCATCCCAAAAGACATCATAAATTCATGAAATATTTGGAATGTCAAATTAGCAGTGTTTATCTGAGAGGGATGAGAGACAGAGAATCCCATATACTTACAAATCTAAAATTTCAGTGAGGTATTGAGTCCTATCGTTTGGAAACTCAGTGTGTTTTTGAAAGTTTATTTGTGAAAAATATTTGAAGAATGCATTTTAATACTCGAAACTTACTGTTTCTCAAGGTTTTAATCAGCAGTAGTCTTGGTATAGTTGAGAAAAGTTTGTTATTCTTTCTTTGTATAGGATACATGTCAAGCTTAGGTTTGGTTTTTTTTTTTTTTTAGAAACTTGCAAGAGAGAGTATAAAGTGGTTATATAATGTGTGTTGAAAATACAATTGTATATTAGTTTGAAATAACTTCCAAACTTAATATTTTTAACATGATGTTTTAAATCCTTAAAAGTCAAGTAGGCGCCAGCGCTGTGGCACAGTGGGTTAAAGCCCTGTCATGTAGTGCTAGCATCCCATATGGGTGCTGATTCGAGTCCTGGCTGCTCCACTTCCAATCTGACTCCCTGCTAATGTGCCTGGGAGAGCAGTGGAGGATAGCCCCAGTCCTTGAGCCCTTGTACCGGCATGGGAGACCTGGAAGAAGCTCATGGCTCCTGGCTTCAGATCAGATCAGCTCCGGCCATTGTGGCCATTTGGGGAGTGAACCAGTGAATGGAAGGCCTCCCCCCGCTTCCCCGCGCTATCTCTACTCTCTGGGTGATTCAAATAAATACTTTTAAAAAAATTCTTAAGTAAAACAAATTGTTAAAAATTAGATACATTTTATTTTAAAAAAATACAGTTAAGAGTTGTTTTTTTTTTTTTTTAAGTTATTTATTTGAAAAGCAGGGTTACAGAGAGATTTTCCATCCACTGGTTCACTTTTCAGATGGCCACAATGACTGGAGTTGGGCCACTCTGAAGCCCAGAGCCAAGATCTTTCCAGAAGATCTTTCAGAAGAAGGAGCCAAGCTCCTTCCAGATCTCCCAAGTACTTGGGCCGTCCTCTGCTGCTTTCCCAGGCACTTCAGCAGGGAGCTGGATTAGAAGTGGAGCAGCCAGCGCTCATATGGGATGCCAGAGTCTCAGGCTTTACCTGCTTTGCCATAATGCCTGTCCCAAATGTTAGAGAATATTTTAAAAAATTTTTAAAATATGTTTTTAGACAGGTCTAAGATTTTAGGATGTATTGTATCTAAAATATTCTAGATGTTTTAATAAACTTTTCTTTTAGTTTTATTTTTATTTATTTGAAAGAGTTAGAGAGAGAGAGAGAGAGAGACAGAGACAGAGAGAGGTCTTCCATCCGCTGGTTCACTCCCCAAATGGCTGCAATGGCCAGAGCTGAGCCAACCCAAATTCAGGAGCCAAGAGCTTCTTGTGGATCTCCCTCTTGGGCCATCTTCCACTGCTTTCCCAAGCCACAGCAGAGAGCTGGATCAGAAGTTGGGCAGCCAAGATTTGAACTGGCACCCTTATGGAATGCCGGCACTTCAGGACAGGGCTTTAACCCAGTGCGCCACAGCGCCGGCCCCCTCTATAATACACTTTTACTAGTGATGAGGCAAGATTGAAATTAGTGGTTTCAAATTAGAAAACTTGTTGTTGTTAGCCTTAAGATTGTGAGTTGTTTAGAAATTAGTCTTATTAATAGTTAAAATAAGTGTAGTTCTTTCTAGAATAATTTTTATAAAAGGTAAGCAACTAATAATATAAGCAGATATTTTTACAATACACGTGTCAGTCTGTGAGCTCATATAATTTTAAAGATTTATTTATTTGAAAGTGGGAGAGACAGAGAGAGTTGGAATGGTCTCTGTCCGCTGATTCGTTCCCCAGATGGCCCCAGTTGTCAGGGCTGGGCCAGGCCAAAGGAAACCTCCTCATCCAATCTTCTGCATGGGGACAGGGTCCCAAGCACTTAGGCCATCTTGTGGTGCTTTCCCAGGCACATTAGCAGTGAGCTGGATCAGAAGTGGGACAGCTGGGACTCGAACAAGTGACCATTTGGGTCAGGCAAAGGCTTAACCCGTGCCACAACACCAATCCCTCATCTAACTTTTTTAAGTAGAAATTTTTTATTTATTAGATGTTTGTGGAATGCCTACCATGTGTTGAGCACCATGTTGGATAGTGGAAGGAATACCATTGTTAAATAAATCAGACATCTGTTGACACGTACAGCCTAGGCTAATTATTAGACTATTTGAGGATATACTATGTGTATGTGGGTTTTAGTTAAATGGAGTTAGGTAGTAGGCCCACTTCGAACTTGCATTCTAGTATTCTTAGCAGTTAATCTTTTTGCTTTATCTGAGAAGTACTCATAAGCAGGTGTGCAAAAAATAAGCCTAAAGTAGTTAAGCAACTTTTGTTTCTCAGTTTTGTTTTTTTTTTTTTGTTTTTTTTTTTTGTTTGTTTTTTTTTTTTTTTTGACAGGCAGAGTGGACAGTGAGAGAGAGAGACAGAGAGAGAAAGGTCTTCCTTTGCCGTTGGTTCACCCTCCAATGGCCGCCGCTGCAGCCGGCGCACCGCGCTGATCCGATGGCAGGAGCCAGGAGCCAGGTGCTTTTCCTGGTCTCCCATGGGGTGCAGGGCCCAAGCACCTGGGCCATCCTCCACTGCACTCCCGGGCCATAGCAGAGAGCTGGCCTGGAAGAGGGGCAACCAGGACAGAATCCGGCGCCCCAACCGGGACTAGAACCCGGTGTGCCGGCGCCGCAAGGTGGAGGATTAGCCTATTGAGCCACCGCGCCGGCCGTTTCTCAGTATTTTAATGATATATTCAAGGAATAGGTAAATAGAATTCGAGAAGGCATAAATACAGCAATTATGATACATGAGCTTTTTTATACTACTAGTAATTTTAGAGTAACAGATATTTTTTATATTAGATATAAAAAAAGGCTCCAGTTTGGTCCAACATAGGTTATATCCCAGTTGCCAGCCTAACAACCCAAGTCACTAGATCTTGCTGTTTGCGTTGTGTTTTAACACCACTTACTCTAATGAGACTCTTAACTCAGCCTGTTATTATTCCTGCCCAGTCTGAGGGTGTTTACTTCTTCAAACCTAAACTTTTAAATTTGTTTCATTGGAGGAATTAGCCTTCTTCAAGAGTTATCAGTTGGAATATTACTTTCAGGTCTTTGAGGATATAGCTTTTCATGCTGTCCGTAGTAACATAACTATATTGAAAACCTTCATTTGATCCAACCTGACACTTTATTTCTTCTTGCTCAGTTAAAAATTAGGTTGAATATCAAGTGATTTTTCTTTTTTTCTTTTGACCAAAATAAAAGATTTTCCAGATTGGATCTGTTGTCTCCCAGGACTATGGAAAAATAGATGTGTGCAATTGCTTAACATGTCATGGGGATTGAGTTTAATAAAGGCATATTTTGTTGAGTTCTTCACTACTTTACTTTCTGAGGTGTAGACTGTTATTTTAGGAGTTTTTACCGGTGTCACCTGCACTTCAGAAACATGATAAAACAATAGATGGCAAGATATCAGGCTGTGGCCATGCTCCAGAAAAGTAACAGTAGTACAAATGAATTAATTCTGATGTCAACCCACATGTGTCAGCATTAGTCCTAAAGGAGGCATCAGTGAAGTACTGATTTAAAGTTCAGTTCAAGCTTACAACTAAAAGGATATGTTAAAAGATTTGTGATTGTCTATGAAGAGTTTTGACCTATAGAACAAAAACATAAAATAAAATGAAATATAATTTTTATAACAATTAACTTTTAAGTTCTCTTTAAATGATACCGTTTTGTAATTTAAAATAATTCTGTGAATTACTGGGAGGAACATAGTGTTTAAAGTGAAGAGGTTTTTTTCCCTTTATAAGAACCTTTGAAATTCTTATCAAATGTGATCTCACATCTCAGCTGTATGTCTTTCAAAGAGCTTAATTTTATGGGTAGCAGTGTAGTTGTCATCAATTTTTAAGCCACTCGCTTGCCTTTTATAAAATATGGTAAATCCTCAATTTTGTATTCTTATAGAGTGAATAGAACAATTTGGATTCACTGTTGTGTTTCCTATAAGAATGTAGTAGCAATTTTAAACCTTAAAAATTCTGTTGTAGAGATTGAATTCTATATTTCTCAGTTTTTACTGGTAATAAATTAGGCTGAAGATTCTGTGGCTCATCTTTAGCAAGAGTGTAATAAAGGCTTTGAAGGTAAATTTAACTTTTCTTTAATATTGAGTAAACTGATTAGTCTTAATGTTTTTCTAAATAGCCCCTAAATTTAATAGCCTATCTATATACATAGAGAGAGAGAGAGATCTCATTCTTAGGCTTATTTTCACAGTTGTAGATGATTACTGTTAACACAAGCACTAGTGTGTGATTAAGTGCTCCCTACTGTATGCTTGCCTTGCTTTCACCTAAACTCTAGGGCCATTCCTTTCTGTGACCATTTCAGTGAGCTGCCATAGTTTTCAGTCCGTACTGTCACCTGATCCAAGCATGCGCCCAAATATCCACTGTTTCTGGCTCCTGTATGCTGAATCTGCTTTGCAAACCCTCTGTTCCTTGAGCTTTTGCTGTAGCCAAAAACCAAATTGAAGAACTATTCTAAAGTGTGGACATATGCCATTTGCTTCCTGAGCTCCCATGTTATGTAACTCTTTTTAGCTTTTTATTACACTTGTAAATAGTTTATTAAATACAGTAATGGCATCCCCATGTGCAGTTGTGTGGCTCATGTGTCAAAATAAAGGCTGCTTGTGAATTTGTCAGAAGAGTATGAATGCTCCACTTGCGCTACATTCAGCTTTTTGGTTTTCTGTTTTCTTTATTTTTTTAAATCAGCCACTTATTCTTTCATAGTGTTTGATTTAATTATGATTATTTTGTGTGTCATTCCAAGGTAAGTTTGATGTAAATAAACTTTGTATTCTATGTGGTTACATGTATCTCACAGGAATTATTATACTTTTCCATTTAGACATGCTGGCCATTTCTAGTAAATGTGTTTCAAACCTAAAATCAATAGCTCCCTCCATTTTTCACTAGCTATTAAAACAGTGTTACAGACTGCTTCTTGTAAATTTCATTTTCAAACATATATTTCTGGTGGTTCAGCTAATAGGCAAACCTAGTGTGAGAAAATCTATTCCTATAAAAACAGAATGCAGTTACTTGCTTTAGAAAATATTATTTTAAACTTTAAGAATGGTTTAAAAAATCAGTAGGAGGTTCTACTAGTTAGCTCAAGAAAAGTTAAACTTTTATTTCATGTGGTGTTTCAGGAAAATATTTCCTAAACGTAGATGTATTTTTATTATTATTCGTATTTTGTGTCCTGATAAGCATAAATAATTTGACTGATTAGTGTACACTTGAAAAATAGTTTGATAATTCAAAGATTTTCTTTTAGAATAGGATGATGTTAATGCATATATACATATATAGAAATTGGTTTACAAGGGTCTCTGTTTTAGAAGGAAAAAAATGAATTTGAAAGCATTTCTGTGCTGTTAATGTATACATTTCAATTAGGAATATGAATAAATTCCTTAACTCAGTAGTATATATACAAAATAAGTCCATTTAATTGGTTCACTTGTTTCTCAACATAATATTGATTGCTAACACAATATTGGAGTCTTCTCTATGTCTTTCTTTTTTTTTGTACTTGGAACTTTTCTTCAGTTTCCTGAAGTCTCCATTTCTTTTTTTCTGAAAGAAAGTTTTCGGGTAGTTCTGTCTTGGATCCAAAACTTTAATGCAAGAACTGACTGGCTTCATTTGTAGTCCTGACTCTTATCTCCTCATTCTCCCTTTTGCTGATAACCTCCCTGTGGAGGAAACAAAATCATACCCTAGAAATGTGAACTATAACAAGGCTCTTAATCTTTCTTTACTTTGCTGTCTTCGCTATTTTACTAGTGAGTATAATTCTACTTATTCTACTTTATTTTGAACAACATTTTTTTTGAAAATCAGGTATATGTTGCGATCTAAAAATAGAAAGTGTTTAGATTGTTTTTTCAGTTTTAATGGTATGCTTTATGTGGAAAATTTGTAGTTAGAGTTTAGCTTTCTATTAAAAGTTGTTTAAGTATTTCTGTGTCTCAAGTTGTTCTCAGTGGCAACTGGCCACAAAAAGAAAAATCAGGATATACAAATTATAGACTGTTTCTCTTTTTAACATCTTTGATGAGACAGTCACTATAGTTTGCAGCTAAATGCAAGTGATTAGGAGGTGGCCTGGCCAATGTTGCACTTAAACAATGCTCCATTATAGGAAACACTAGACTTTCCTAGTTCTGTAGTTCTAAGCCATTTTTTAAAATTATAGAGCCATATATGGAGTTTATAATGTTGTATCTAAAGTTATCCTTATACACATTAACAAAATTATTTGTATTAATCTTTTCAATGTTTGCTTTCCCCTCCCCCCCCCTTTTTTTGAATGGCTAGTCCCTTTATTTCCTGTAACTTTTGTGTAAGACCACCATCTCTGTAGATTTTGGCTACGGATGGCTTTCTCTCTTAACATGGAAATCTTTGCCTTGGAAAGAACTCCCAAAATAGTGGATGATCAAAAAAATAGATACCAGGAAGTGTTGAAATCAGGTTTAAATTAAATTTATGGGTATGACTCATAGGGTGTTCCCTCCCTGAGCTGAGACATAGCATTTCCTCGCAACTAAGATGATAATCCTAAACTCTGGGTCCACATTTTAAGTTGTGTATAATAAGATACACTCTTATAGGTGTTACTTAAATAAAAGCAAATAGAGCTTGGCAGTTTCTTTTTTAGTGATTAAGTTTAAAATATTAAGTCTTAGACTTTTTGAAGAGTAGCATTTAAAAGATGTGAGGTTTGAAAATCTGTTGTAGGATAATCCTTTTTTTTAACCCTCCATAGTATGTTTATTTTAAACATTTTGTGTTTATATCACAATGTGCTATTGAGTGGTGAATTGATTTAAAATTTATTTTTCAGATGAACCAGAAACTCGAGATGCGTGGTGGGCAGAGATAAGACAAGAAATAAAATCACATGCTAAAGCATTAGGCTGTCATGCGGTAGTGGGCTACAGTGAATCAACTAGCATCTGGTAAATGATAACAACTTGATTTTCTAGGTGCATCATTTAGATTGTCTTGAAAAGAGAAAGAGCTTTATGCAGATATAAAGAAAACAGACGCGAAGTGGTCAGGATCAAGTTTCGTATGCCATGTTTTCCACTTAATCACTGTGAAACTTTGGGAAGGTTACTCAACTACTTTGACCCACAATTTATACATTACAAAGGCAGTAATATCTCCTACTTGTTAAGGTTTTTGAGTGATTAGAAGAGAATGTTCTAGCACCTAGCAAGTGTTAACTCTGGGCCTGTTTTTCTGGAATCTGTGAATCTGCTAACTCCCTCTCCTGGGACCTTTGGAACCTTGGTCTGTTGGAAATGCACTGCAAAGTATAAAGTTTGAATGTATCTTCATTGTCTTGCCAACACATCCTTCTTCACTGCCAAGTTCAAAAGGGGCTTCCTTACTCTTGGCTCTCAGTTCCTTCTCTAATTTGGATAGCCTCTCCTGCTTTAAAGTGCACACCATTCTACTGTTCAGACTTACCCACCTCCAAAACATTTTCCTGCCTTTCTCTAGCTTTCAGTAGCTTCTCTGCTGTCACCTCCAGTTGTACCTGGCATTGTAGTTTCTCAGTATCTCATCCTCTATTTCCACTTGACTTTGAGCCATGGTCATTAGGGCCCCAAACTATGCCACTTAAAATACATGAAACTAACAAAGTTGTGTTCTTAAATTACAGCTTAATGTTTTTACACCAGTTTGTTCATATACATCTAGTTTGTTTGGATGTTTATCTTTTTTTGTAGTTTTATTTGAAAGACAGAGGCAGAGAGATCATCCATTTACTGGTTCACTCCCTGAATGGCTGCAACAACCAGAGCTGGACCAAGCTAAAGCCAGGGGCCTGGAACTTTTTCCAGGTCTCCCGAGTAGGTTTTAGGAACCCAGTTATTTGCTGCCTTCCTAGAATCAGCATCACCAGGAGGGCAGATCCAAGGCACAGTAGCTGGGACTAAGATTGGGTGGCACCCTAACGGTTGCACCAAATGCCTGATCTGGACCCTTATGTTAACCAAGTGTTTTCCCAGTTCTTCATGTTAGTTCTAGCTTTGCTGACTGTTTTGTCGACTTTAAATTCTTCCTTAAGGTAGAATTAATACTGGCTTGATAGATTAATATCTACTTGAAACTGACCTTGTGCCATCTTAATTTCCTACCTTTTATTACTGGATAGTTCTCATTGCCATATTTGCTGCTCTAGCAGTGATTGTTCTTGTTAGAGAGCAATATTTAAAATAGCATAAATGTGGGTGTTACAGAGCCATGCTCTTTAATCTTCATGAGCCCTTTCGTCTCTTTAGCCTGCCATGTATTACACCCTTGAACTGTTCTTGTCTCATGGTAGCTGTCCCACTTGTGTTAACTACTGACTTTATCATGCTTGTTTATCCTACCTGTTCCTCCCCAGGGGATAGTCTCCTTCATGGATTTAGTCTCATATTTTCAGGTTTTAGGGATATGAGTTTAAAGGGCATAATTCTTGCCACTAGATTTATATTCTACTGGAAAAATCATGACAGATACACTACATTTATGATTGAGGTATTCCAGGGTGTTTTTAATTTATAAAGAATTCTTGCCTTATCTATTCTATTAAATACTTCTGTTTTCTGTTCTAGGTTTAGGAGGTAATTCTGTGATATTATTGAGTATTTATTAACTTGAATTTAAATTGCTGTTCTTGTTATCATTTTGATATGTAGCATTTTCCACAGTCTTATTGACTAGTGATAGTAAGTTGTGTGTGTGTGTTTTTTTTTTTTCCCACAGTGAAGAGGTCTGTATTTTATCTGCATCCGGGACGGCGGCTGTACTGAACCCTCGATTTCTGCAGGAGGGCACCGTGGAGGGCTGTTTGGAACAAAGGTTGTCATGGCAGCCTGGTTTATTTTCCATAAAGGCAGAGAAGGGAGTGGTTGACTTTTTTTGCTTTCTCAGAGCTGGGATAGTTTTCTGTGTGGGTTGTTAATGATGGTACAATGCAGAAATCGGGACCCGGTTTTGCAGTGACTTGTAATGCTGGTAACAGAGAAGTATGGAATTCTACAAATTATTTCTAATATTTTGATATGTGATGTGTAATGACTGCCAATTAAAGAATTTGAGTTGTGCATTTTTTTGGTATCACATTACAGAAATAAGTTTTTGATTTTTATCTTTTTTATCCTTTGTTTTTGCCTCCAAAAACAGAAAGGTTTTTTAATAAAAGCTTAATTTATAAAAGTAAAGCACACTATTATACAAAATTAATTATAAAATCTTTGTGGAGGGGTTGGCACTGTGGCATAGTGGGTTAAGCTGCCTTGTACAGTGCTGGCATTCCATATAGGCACCAGTTCACGTCCTGCTGCTCCACTTCCTATCCAACTCCCTGTTAATGCACCTGGGAGAACAGTGGAGGATGACCCAAGTGCTTGGGCCCCTGCACCCACATGGGAAGCCCATAAGATACTCCTGGCTCCTGGCTTCAGCCTGGCACAGTCCTGGCTGTTGCAGCCATTTGGGGAGTGAACCAGCAGATGAGAAATCTCTCTCTCTCTCTCTCTCCCTCTCTGTCACTACCTCTCTATGCAATTCTGCCTTTCAAATAAGTAAATAAATAAATCTTTTTTTAAAAAAAATAACGTGCAAAGTGAAGTGTAACTTTAATATTGTGAAAAAGAAAGTGAATAGATAAAATGAGATTTTTACATATTTAATTATTGGCCCCCAGTAAACTCTTAAAATATTAATTTCCATAAATGTTAAAAATTGCTTTTCCAGAAACAGATTTTGAATTTTGAAATCTATTCGTGGGAGCAATCTTCAAAAAAATCATTGTAATGTGTATTATGAAAAGCTGTGCATGGATATCAAATACTTTTTACATCAAAATAAACTTACATTTTATTTCCATTTTTTCCACCAACTTTTTGAAGTACTCTCATATACCAGTAAAGAAAGTAAAAAATAATTTTTGAGCTATGCACTTTGAGTATAAGTTTGCAAGTCTCTGTATAACAAAGAAAGCTTGTTTGGCCGTTCTTCTTTTGTCAGTATTAAAATGGAACAATTGAATATTCCAGAGCCTCAGAGGTCATTATACATAGAAAATGAAAGTGGAAGATTTTGAAATAAAATAAATGACTGAAATAATATATTTTTAAGCTTTATGTTATTTGTTTGAAAGGCAGAGTGACAGAGACAGAAATCTTCCATCCACTGGTTCACTCCCCTTGTGACCATCATGGTTGTTGGGCTGGGCAAAGCCGAAACCAGGAATTACATGTCGGTCTGTCAAGTGAGTGGCATTGATCCAAGTAGCTGGGCCTTTTTCCGCTGGCCTTCCCAGGCATGTTAGCAGGGAGCTGGATCTGAAACAGAGCAGCTCAGACTGGAGCCCGCGCTCTGCTGGTGTGTTAAAGGTGGCAGCTTAACCTGTGGCACTACTTTGCCAGCTCCTGGTTGGAATATTCCATTAGGAAAACTCTGTCATTCAGTTGTCCCAGTGCTGCACCATAGTTCTTACACATCAGTAGATTTTATTCTTGAGTAGATAAGAAGACTGATTGAACAAGTGACTGTTTTTTGTGCTGGTTGGTTATTTCTGTATTGTGAGTTGGATGGATACTGCCAATTGTCTTCTTCAGAAAATAAAAAACATTTTTTTCTTCTGTGAAATTATTAGTGCTCTCTAGGAGAGTAGAAGGAAGAAAAAATTCCCTGTGATCCCAGTATTCAGGGGCAATCCATTCTTTCGGAAATTGTCATAATCATTTATGCCTCTGATGTAGTACCTCTTATGTTCACCTTTGTGTGAAAATTTTTTTTTTTTTATTTGATATGTATAGTTACAGACAGTGAGCGGGAGAGGCAAAAAAGTCTTCCATCCGGCTGCAATGGCCGGAGCTGGGCTGATCTGAAGCCAGGAGCCAGGAACTTCTTCCAGGGGTTCAAGGAATTGGACCATCTTCCACTGCTTTCCCAGGCCATAGTAGAGAGCTGGATTGGAAGAGGAGCAGCTGGGACTAGAACTGGCACCCGTATGGGATGCTGGCGCCACAGGCAGAGGATTAACCTGTGCTACAACACCGGCCCCCTTGAAATGTTTGGTAAAAGTGGCTCCACTTGGCCGGCACCGCGGCTCACTAGGCTAATCCTGCACTTGCGGCGCCAGTACCCTGGGTTCTAGTCCCGGTCGGGGCGCCGGATTCTGTCCTGGTTGCTTCTCTTCTAGTCCAGCTCTCCGCTGTGGCCTGGGAAGGCAGTGGAGGATGGCCCAAGTGCTTGGGCCCTGCACCCGCATGGGAGACCAGGAGGAAGCACCTGGCTCTTGGCTTCAGATCAGTGCAGTGCGCCGGCCGTAGCAGCCATTTGCGGGGTGAACCAGTGAAAGGAAGAACTTTCTGTTTCTCTCTCTCACCGTCTAACTCTGCCTGTCAAAAAAAAAAAAAAAAAAAAAAAAAAGGTAGCTCCACTTTTCATCCTCTTGGGCCCCAGTGTAACATGGGAGCTTTGGATTCAAACAGACTGAAATCCAAATACTAGATTTGCTGTTTTAATTACTTAGTTTGAATTAGCAAGTTGGGACAAGTATCTCAGGCTAAGAGGAACCAGTATTTGTTGTTGTCTGCTAGGCTTTACGTTGGAAGTAGGATGTATGTTTAGATACAGTTTTCTAAGTCTTCAAAAACCCCTGCAAGCTTTTCTAGGTAGATTACTCAGGTTTCATAGAGGAGGCTGTCGGGGTGAACACCTTATTCATTTAAGCTCTGAGCAGTCTGATTTCCTTATTGTTTCTAATACAGCAGAATGTCATCTCCACAGTCAAAGAATAATATCTAGGAGTGATTTAATGTGATTTTTGGGAGGTTATTCTAAAGATGGAGTAAAGCAGCATATAAGGTCTGAATTAGACCTGTCTCTTAACGTATATATGTTATGAGTTTTCCTTTCCTTGATCCTTTTTAATTTGCCTACTAGCCAGGTTACAACTTTTTAAAATATTTACCTGTTTGAGAAACAGAGGCCCTGGGTATGCAGTGACCCTGAGCTGGACTGGGGCCGAGTTAGGAATGGGGAACTCGGTCCTGACCTCCCATGTGGGTGGCGGGATCTCAGTTACTGAATCATTGCTGTGGACTTCGGGCCCTGCAGGGGCAGGAAGCTGGATCAGGAGCCTGGCCAGAGCTGCAGCTGGATATTGAACTTCTAGTGGGTTGCTTAATTTTAAAAAAAATTATTTATTTATTTATTTGAAAGGTAGACCCCAAATGGCTGCAATGGCCAGGGCTGCGCTAGTGGCCCAAGCACTTCATTGATCGTTTGCTGCTTTCCCAGGCACTTAAGCAGGGAGTTGGATCAGAAGTGGAGCAGCCAGGACTCAAACCGGTGTCCAGGTGGGATGTCAGCATTGCAGATGGTCACTTTACCCGCTAAGCCACAACACTGGTTAGGGAAAATTAAGATGGATGTCTTTCCACAGCCCTAGATGTGGCTGTGCAAAAGTCTGAAGTTCTTTTTAGAACTTCTCTCTGTTTCCATTCCTGTTATGTTGTCTTTCTCAAATTTAATGAATGAAAAAAATGTTTGATCATTATAAAATGAATGCACAAACAGTACATGGCAACAACCGTTTCACAATGAATAGGGAGGTTATGGGAATTTCATTTGTTGTTTCTTTATGATATGTATGTCATTTATGAAACAAATGCTTTGTTTTTCAGGATAGTTCAAATATTCATTGGGGAATTAAAAATTTAGAATGTCTATTTTTAACTTCCTTGTTTCTCATTTTTATGTTGAAATTTTTTCCAATTTTTAGGTTGTCTGATTGAACTTTTTTCTCTCATTAGGAATTTTTTTGTGTTATATTTGTCAGCTGGTGGGAAAATGTTACCCTTATTGTCCAGACACTTATATTTTTGCATCTCACAGAAAAACCTTTGAGACAGTAGTAGTTTTTGTCAGTTAAGTCATGAAACATAGAATTGGTGCTAATGATTGTCAACTTGTATTAGCTTTTTCTCTTGTAGGAAAAATGTAAAGTTCTGATATGGTTATTTGTCATTCTTGTCAGAGTAATGCTCTTATAGCCTGCTGTGGTAGAAGTATGTAGTTTCTGCACAAATAGCGCAAGCACATGTTTTTTTAAAATAAAAAGATTTTTCAAGAATGTTTTATTTTTTTCTTAATGTGTTTATATAGGCTTGAAGAAAATTTGCCTGCCGGCTGTGGATTTTGCCATATACCATATGATGAACTGAATATGCCATTTCCAGCTCATCTCACATATTGCTATAACTGCAGGAAACAAAAAGTTCCTGATGTTCTCTTTACAACTATAGACCTCCCAACAGATGCAGTCGTTATTGGAAAAGGTTGTCTTATTCAAGCAAGGTATGTGTGTGAAAACAGTATTTAATACCCCCAAAAAAGAATGTGTGGAATCATAAACCTGTTTGATTATAGACAACCTGGGCAGTTCTGTCCCAAGCTTGTATTTTATTGCATGTAAAATTGGGAATTAAAATACCTTTTGTATGTAACTCCAATAAGTTTATGTGTAAAAGCAGATTTTAAGTGTTTAAATTTTATTAAATATTTATTATTATAGGGATTATTAATTAGTTTGCTATGGGCTAGGGATTTTTTTTCTTAAAGATTTATTTATTTATTTGAAAAGCAGAGACACAGAGACAGAGGAAAAGAAAGAGATCTTCCATCCACTGATTCATTCCCCAAATGGCCACAATGGCCAGGGCTGTGCCACACTGAAGCCGGGATCCTAGAGCTCCATACGGGTCTTCCACAGGGGTGGCATAAGCCAAGTATTTAGACAATCTTCTAATACCCTCCCAGACTCAGTAGTGGGAAGCTGGATCGGAAGCAGAACAGTTGGGACTCGAACCATTGCCCATATGAAATGCTGGCATTGTGGGCGGTTCCTTAACCTGCTGTGCCACGTCGCCAGCCACCTTACAGGCTTGGAATGTGACTTGGTGTTGACTTATTTAATGACATTATCATTAATGAAATCTCTCTATTTTTCCCTTTTATAAACACTACTGTGCCATGTAGTGTTACTTTTACTGCTCAGCTATTGAGTTTCTTTGTCTTTTTAAAGAATTTATTTACATTTGATTTGGACTGCAGTGAGACAGAGACTGGCAGAGATCATCCATCCCTGATTCACTCCTGAAATGCTGCAATAGCCAAGGCTGTGTCAGGCTGAAGCCAAGAGCCTAGAACTCAGTGTGGGTCTCCCACATGGTTTGGACCCAGGTACTTCAGGCATCATCTGCCTCCTAGGATGCACATTAGCAGGAAGCTGAAACCAGAAGCAGAGCCAGATCTTGAACACAGGCACTCCAGCATGAGATGAAGGCATCCCCAGTAGCATGCTAACCGTTGTGCCCAACGCCTGCCCCAGTTCAAGTCCTAGCTCCCCTCCTGATGCCAGCTTCAGTACACTCTGTGCAACAGCACATGATGGCTCAAGTTCACGGGTCCCTGCCACGCACATGGTAGACTCGGATTGAGGTCCCAACTCCTAGTTCAATCTGACTTAGCCCGGGCTGTGCAGGTATCTGGAGAGTGAACCAGGACATGGAAGATCTCTCTCTCTCTGCCTTTCAAGGAAGCGAAGCGAAGTGAAGCAAAGGAAGGGAGGGAGGGAAGGAAGGAAGGAGGAAGGGGGGGGGGGGATTTTTTTTTTTTCTTTTAAGTCGAAGGAAAAAGGAGTTCCTTTTAAAAAACTCTGGAGTAGTACATCTTAAATTGTGCAGCATACCAGAAACAGCTGTAGCTGTCTAGATCACGAACGGTTGCCAGTTTAACAATTTCTTGGACATTTCTGTCCTCATTTTACTGGACATCTTAGCAGTAGTGACACAATTGGTCATTTTCTCCTTGAAACTCCATTGATTTCACAATGCCACACCTTGTGTTTTCCCTGCCTGTGTGTAGCCTTCAGTCTCCTTTGTTGTTCTTTGTGTCTTGATCCTGGAAAGCTGCAGGTTTGGACTCCCTCTGAGCACGCTCTTGTTAAACTCATCACTCATAGGGATCTATAGGTTGTCTTCTGTGACTCCCACATTTGTGACTCATCCAGAACTTTGTTTTGAGCTTTACACCCCTCTCATTGTCTGCTTCACAGCCCATGTTGTTTTATCCTAGGCGTCACATGCTTAGTCCACGCTGAGTTGTACATCCTCTCCACTTCTTTCTTATTAGTCTGCTCTATTTTATGTTTTTATTTTGTTTATTTCAAAGACAGAGTTACAGAGAGAGGTAGAGACAGAGAGGTCTTCCATCCACTATTTCACTCCCCAGATGGCCTCAATGGCCGGAGCTGTGCTGATCCGAAGCCAGGAGCCAGGAGCCTGGCACCTCCTCTGGGTCTCCCACATGGGTGCATGGGCCCAAGCACTTGGGCCATCTTCCATTGCTCTCCCAGGTCATAGCAGAGAGCCGGATTGGAAGAGGAGCAGCTGGGAATAGAACCGGAGCCCATATGGGATTGCCGGTGTTTCAGGCCAGGGCTTTAACCCGCTGATATTCTTTGGCACTCTTTCTTTGTTAGCATTCCCCTGTCCCTTACAAAGCTATGTTCTTTTCCTTTGAAATAGGTTTTTTGTTGTTGTTGTTTTGTTTTTGTTTTTGTTTTGTTTTGTTTTTTTACAGGCAGAGTGGACAGTGAGAGAGAGAGAGACAGAGAGAAAGGTCTTCCTTTGCTGTTGGTTCACCCTCCAATGGCTGCCGCGGCCGGCGCACCGCGCTGATCTGAAGCCAGGAGCCAGGTGCTTCTCCTGGTCTCCCATGGGGTGCAGGGCCCAAGCACTTGGGCCATCCTCCACTGCACTCCCGGGCCACGGCAGAGAGCTGGCCTGGAAGAGGGGCAACCGGGACAGAATCCGGTGCCCTGACCGGGACTAGAACCCGGTGTACTGGCGCCTCAGGCGGAGGATTAGCCTATTGAGTCGCAGCGCCAGCCTGAAATAGGTTTCTAATCCCTTCCTTTTTTCCCTCTTGCATCTCAAACCTTCCACTTGAGATTGTTTTCCTTTGGCTGAGGCATATGCTGTACTTTTTCTTCTAAGGACTCTGCTGATAGTAAACTGTGTATTTTGTTTATCTGAAAAATGGGTATATGTTATATTTTTATCTTTAAAAGGTATTTTGGGCTGGTAGTTCTTTTTTTTTTTTTTCCCAGCATTTTGAAGATATTCTTTCACAGTGCCTTTTGGCTTTCATTGTTGTTGAAAAATAATTTTATCAATCTCTTTTGTCCCTTTGAGGGTAGCCTTTTTGGCACATAGTAGATACTCAATAACTCTTGTATTCTTTGAATGCATAAATTTTTTTCTCTGCATATGCTTTTTTTCTCTAATTTATGATCATACTCAGTTTTGGAACTTAAGATTTTAAATTATATTCTCTGGTGATTCTAGTCAGTATTTATTTCATTTCTAGAGATTTTGAGGTCTTTCATTTTTGCTTACTGAAATATGACTTAGAAAAAACATACAGAGATGAAAGTGAAAAAAAGAATAGTGATATAACTTAATAAGCCCTTTGAAACAAGTAGCTGTTTTACTAAGCATACTTTCAGAGTTTAAGAATTAAGCATTTCTTCAGATGGTACCATGAGTACTCTTCACTGACTGTGTTATTTCCCTTGACAGGTTGTGTCGCTTAAAAAAGAAGGCTCAAGCAGAAGCAAATGCTACAGCTATCAGTAATCTCTTGCCATTTATGGAGTATGAAGTGCACACTCAGCTAATGAATAAACTAAAACTCAAAGGAATGAATGCTTTGTTTGGGCTAAGAATTCAGATCACAGTGGGTGAAAATATGTTGATGGGCTTAGCGGTAAGTTTAGATGTTTCGGGTTTCGTTTTCTGTAATTGTAGTATATTCTGTTGTATGTTTGATTTAAAGAATCTTCCAAAAAGATGTCCTGTAAAGAAAGCAATGGCTAGATCTTTTAAGATTTGGGAACTATTTAATCAGAGAAAGATCCTGTCTTCAGCTTTCATAGACTTTTTTTCTTTAAAGATTTATTTATTTATGTATTTATTTGAAAGTCAGAGCGTGCTCCTGGGGCTCAGTTTTCTTCTACTGTGTGGACTTCAGCGTAGAGTCGCCTACCCTTTTAGTGACTTCTACAAAACTGGCAATTGATTAATTTTAAAAATATATAAAATGATAGTAAAATTTCAAGTATTTCAAAATTAATGTCTTATCTATTCTGCCCCCTTTGAGGTTCATTTGATGTTTATTCTACTGCTTTTTAAGTACTTGTTGGTGTATTTAAAAAGAAATGCGCATAGAAATCCATAAATTTCAATTTATTTTATATTTCTAGTAATTTTCTTGTGCAAATGCTTTGTAACTATTCCTGATTCAGAAGTTGATAGTCATTTAATTAAATATTTAAAATAAATATAAAGCATTTTGTTGTTGGTAATGATGGAGATGGGGCAAGACAATGAAACTTACTGGATTTTGGAGTAAGAACCATTTACATTCAAATCCCTTCTCCGTATTTTTTGGCTGTGGTCTTCAGTAAGTTTCCTGTTTTTGCTGAACTTCTTTTATTCCACTTGCCTTGTTGTAGAAGTTTCCCTTCTACTTTTGCCATTTTTAGTTTAATTATCTACTTATTGTGAAAAACTTATTTTTAGCAGCCTGTTATTTACTTTTTTGCTAAGCAGCATATTAATCTATATTTTTGCAATTATAAAATATTAAGAGTATCACTGGGTATGCAGAGCAAAGTAAATTCCCCTTTGACAGCTGTCCCCAACCTACCCAGTGTCCTTCCCAGAAGCAGCCAACCACTGTTACCAATTAAAGTTTTCACCAGTCTTGCCTTCTAGAGGTGACCTGTGCACACCCTGGTTAGCTGCATCCCTCACCAGGAACAGTTAAGGACCAGTGTTTCTTTCAGTGTTCTTAGGATCACTTCCCCGTTGCTTTTACAAGTCTGCTACAGGGGTGTACTTGGCAGCTCTGCCCCCACCTGGTGGAATTCAGATTGCTGGGAAGACTCCAAGTGATGGCACCTACGAACAGCACATCTCTCACATGCAGAAGAAGATCAACGACACGATTGCCAAGAACAAAGAGTTATATGAAATCAATCCTCCTGTGAGTAAAATAACTCTTCCGTTGAGCACATCATTATTGTTTAGATGTTAGTATATTTTTAGGGTTTCCTTTAGGCCATAAAAGACATACACATGAATTAGTGTGCTTTTGATTTTTGTCTGCTGCCTGTTACTGCCAGTAGAATGATGTTCTGCTATGGCTAAATTCTTTGTCTGAAACAGTTTCTGATGGTAGTAAGTGGCGAATCAATATTTGTTGGATGATTGAATCAGTGGTTTAGAATGCTCTTTGGTAATGAAAAGAAAGATTACTTATGGTAAAAATGTGAAAGAACATATTTATTCTGTTATAGCTCCTTTCTTACAATTTTCCCACAAGTCACTTCCATGATCATTCTTCTAGTACGTATTACAGTGCTTCCTGCTTTATGGATGACTTATAGCCATAGCCCGAATTGAGAGCAAGAAATGTTGGAGTTAGAACGAAACTTATGTTTTTATGAGCCTATTGAAAGGAGAATACCAGTTAAATTCATCCATTCAATGAAAAGCCAATGAGCTGCTGCCATGTGTCATACAGTTTACATTTTGGAAGAGCGAGTAAATCTATTACAGTTTAAAAAATTGTCAGTGTATATGGATTTCATGTATTGATGACTGTATTTCCACAAAAAGGTTCATCAGTTTATGAATCCTCATGTAATTTTCCTCATTTTAGATAATGACCACATTATAGCCCTTTAATATGACATCTCAAAGTTTTGTTTTTTTTTTTTTTTTAACAATCAATTCTTTCTTTCTTTATTTTTATTTTTTGAAAGGCAGAGTGGACAGTGAGAGAGACAGAGAAAGGTCTTCCTTTTGCCGTTGGTTCACTCTCCAATGGCCGCTGTGGCTGGCGCGCTGTGGCCAGCGCACCGCGCTGATCCGATGGCAGGAGCCAGGTGCTTCTCCTGGTCTCCCATGGGGTGCAGGGCCCAAGAACCTGGGCCATCCTCCACTGCACTCCCTGGCCACAGCAGAGAGCTGGCCTGGAAGAGGGGCAACCGGGCCAGAATCCTTCGCCCCGACCGGGACTAGAACCTGGTGTGCCGGCGCCACAAGGCGTAGGATTAGCCTACTGAGCTGCGGCACCGGCTACGACATCTCAAAGTTTTAAAATATTTATTTGAAAGGTAGGATTACAGAGAGAAAGAGAAAAATAAAGAAAGAGATCTTTTATCCACTGGTTCATGCACCCAATGGCCACAGTGGCTGGGGCTGGGCGAGGCCAAAGCCAGGAACCAAGAGCTTTATCTGGGTCTCCCACATGGGTGGTGCAGGGGCCCAAGTACTTGAGCCACCTTCTACTGCTTTCCCAGACATATTAGCAGGGAGCTGGATCAGAAATGGAGCAGCTAGGACTCAAACCGGCACCCCTATAGGATGCTGGTGCTTCTGGCAGTGGCTTAACCTGTTAGACCACAATGCTGGCCCCATCATGTCAGAAATTAACAAAGTTAGTGCCCAAAATTAATTACCAGACCACTGTATACATTACGATTTTGTCTTGTTAATTGTAGAGCAATGTATGCCCATCCTGGAAATGTGGATCAGTATATTCTTCTCTGAGAAAGTGAATGCTATTGTTTGATGTTTTTCTCTCACTACCCTGAAAAAGGTTTTTAATGTAGAGGTGTAGTACTACTTAATTAAACTTTATATGGATAATTGAGGATAACAAAAGCACAAAACTTTTTAGAATAACATTCCTAGTGATGAAACCTCATGATTACACAAAGATATCTTAAATACCAAACAATTTCAGTTTAGGTTCATGATGTAGTTAGCAGAGGCATAACAGAATTCTAAACTGCTATAAAGCCATAACAAGAAGTGTGGTGCCTAACAAGCAGATATTACATAAGAGTGAAAAGACCTATCCTAGACAGGCTCCTCACTTAGCAGTGTCCAAACCCAGGCAGATATCTTCATGTTTGAATTGCAGCTCTTTCTCACTTGGTTGTCACTGTAGTGTGCATCCAGTCAGACTTATAGGATAGGTTAATTTGAAATACAGCTAAGATAAATGGATGTGCATAATGAACATTTAAATATGTAATTTTGAAATACTTGTGACTTCTTTTTAAAAGTTTTATTTATGTGAAAATCAGAGTTACAGAGAAGGAGGGAAGACAAATGAAGAGAGAGAGTGGGGGAGAAGGAGAGAGAAAGAGACAGGGGGATAGAGGTAAGTTGATAGAGAGAGATTATCTTCCATCTGCTGGTTCACTCCCCAAGTGGCCACTACAGCCCTGCCTGGGCCAAGTTGAAGCCAGGAGCCAGGAGCTTCATCTGGGTCTTCAAACTAGGTTCAGGGATACAAGGATATGGGCCATCTTCTGCTGTTTTCCTAGGTGCATCAGCAGGAAGTTGGATCAGAAGCGGAGCAGCCAGGACTTGAATTGGCGCCCATATGGCATGCCAGCACTACAAATGCAGCTTTACCCACCACAACTTAGTGCCTGCTTCCACAGGAAACTTTCTATATCTACTGGTGCTCATATGGAATGCTGGTGTCACTAGTGGCACATTAACACACTGAGCCACAATGCTGGCTCCACTAAATAAAACCTTAAAACAATGTATTTGTAGTAAATAGAATTGAAAGATAATTTTATTTAAAAAGAAAAAAGCTTTTCAAAGCCAGGAATTTTCAGACTTATTGTGTTTGCTCTATACACTACCTATCAGTTTTGCTTTATTGTGTATATGATGGCTATATACATGTACATTACATACACATCCACATTGATTGTGTTGATAAGAGTTCTGTTACAGATGAAAGGATCTATGCTTGTCTTCTGTGAAAAGTCATAAAGTTATTTAGGCTTAAATATAGGCTTTATTTGACTGTCTCAAAGTCTTTGCTCCACAAGTAGTTTTCTGATAATGTGAAAGTTTAAATCCAAACTAGAAAAAAAAAGCAATCTCATAATATGAAGCAATTTTTTTCTTTTAGGAGATATCTGAAGAGATTATAGGATCACCCATCCCTGAACCTAGACAACGGTCAAGACTTTTGCGATCTCAGTCAGAGAGCTCTGATGAAGTTACAGAATTAGATCTTTCACATGGGAAAAAAGATGCTTTCGTTTTGGAGGTAATGTTGAATTAGACTGACTTCTTAAAGTCTTTGGGAAATACATATTTTATAATCAGATACTGAATTGATGTGATAATTTTCTGTCATCACAACTGTTACAGATTTTAAAAGTTACAGAAATTACAACACACCTAAAAATGTCACAACTTGACTGATATAATAATTCAGTAGTTCTGAAACAATCAATGTGTATGTCCAAATAATATTTAAATACATATTGAGCACGTTGTAGCTGAAAATTCAAAATTCAAAAAATTCTGAAATCTATGACAGTTCTGTTTCAGATGAGGGATACCTAATCTATATTATTAAGCCCTTGGAGTTATTTTTGTAAACTTGAATGAATTTAAATAAGAAAGTAATATGTTATTTCTTTTTTTTTTTTTTAAAGATTTATTTATTTGATAGGCAGAGTTACAGATAGAGAGAGGGAGAAACAGAGGGTGAGGTCTTTGATCTGCTGGTTCACTCCTGAAATGGCCAGAACTGCTAGGGCTGGGCTTATCCAAAGCTAGGAGCCAGAATCTTCTTACAGGTCTCCCAAGTGGATACAGGGATCCAAGCAGTCTCAAAATGGGAAAAAATGGAGACTGGTCAAAGAAGTAGATGAGGTCAAGGAGGTGAAAGGTTCTAGGGTGCTGCTTAGAGCAGTGCTACTCTAAGTGTGGTGTGACTGCCTGTGGCGTCAGCAGTGAATGGGAGCTTGTATGAGGTTTAAACTTGGGGGCCCTGGGGTTTCAAGGAGTCTGTTTGACAAACTCTCGAGGTGATGCTAAGCAATGTCTGAGCGTTAATCTAGGGCATTCCTGGTATATCTGGTCCTGGGATCCTGGAAATGTAGAGAGAACGTGAAAACCAAAGTGCTTCAAATGGAACAAGACGGAACCTGGGTGCAGCGTCAACAGGAATAGGGTCAAAGAGATGGGACTGAGGTTGGATCCTGGGTGTGGAGTGTTTTAGGGAACAGGGGGGTAGAGGTACGGCTACAGCTCAGGGTAGCTAAGGTGAAGTGGAAGTGAGAGTGGTTCCTGAAGTCCCAGCAGCTGTGTGAGGGGAGCATAGAGGGGCTGTGTGTCAGGACCAAGACACTTGATGTACTAATGGTTGTCAGTGTATGTCTGGCTAAGTGTGTTCACGATCATTCCCAGTATAAAATTGTGATGTGAGAAAACTAGGATTTAGACTTATTTATTTTACATATGCCTTAGATTCATCCCCACCGAATTCCATTAGAAAGCAGTTCTGTATTTATTTCAGAGTTTTTTTAATTATACTACTCAAATTGAGATAATGTTTAGTTATGATGTTTTTGTAAATCTTTTGAAACATAATCTCATAACGACCTGAGAACAAGTAGATTTTTTTTAAACTCAATATTTAATATTAAAAATAGTTCACTTAGAAATTTGCTGATATCAGAATGTTTTTCCACTTACATTTTAACTTAGGAGAAAACAGCTATACTTTTTTCAACCCTTAAATTTTTTTATTTTCTAAATAGCTGTTTATTTTTTAATTTGGAAAAGTATATGTTTCCTACTTCTGTAATAGGTGGGTGTTTTATTTTCAGATTGATGACACAGATGCCATGGAAGACGTGCACTCTCTGCTGACGGATGTTCCCCCTCCTTCAGGTGAAAATGAAAACCGCCTTGCAGATGAAACTAGTTTTCCATGTCAATATTTCAGTTCCTCATTGTTAGAGCACTAACTTAATTTTAAAGGCTTTCTGTTAGTGTCAGATTCTGTCGTGTGCCTGCTGCCCCAGGACTGAAAACATTTTTTAAAAATTTGGGTTAAAACTTAAATGGAAACAATTTTAAATCCTTTTTTAAAAAAAGATTTATTTATTTGTTTGAAAAAGAGTTACAGAGAGAGAGGGAGCTCTTCCATACGCTGGTTCTTTCCCAAATGGCTGCAATGGCCAGAGCCAGGAGCTTCATCCAGGTCTCCCACATAGATGCAGGGCCCCAGGTACTTGGGCCATCTCCTGCTGCTTTCCCATGCATATTAGCAGGGAGCTGGATTGGAAGTGGAGTAGCTGGGATTGGAAACCTTATGAGATGCTATTGTCACAGGCAGAGGCTTTAACCACTACACTACAACACCAGCCCCAGAAACAGATTTTTAATCTTTTTATGCTTATACATGGAAAAAAATGAATTTATCAGGGTGGTTTAAAGACTCCTGAAGCTGTGGAAGTTTAGAAAAAAAACCTGAATGTTTTATAGTTAATATTTCATGTAGTACTTGAAAAATCTTATTGTTTAACATAAAAGTCAGTGACAGTTTAACTATAAAAAGTTAATGATGTGTCATGTTCTAATTACTTTTTATTTTGTCAGGCTTTTATAGTTGCAATACAGAAATCATGCCTGGTATAAATAATTGGACATCTGAAATACAGGTAAATCTTTTATTCTTAATTTTAAGAAAGTTAATGTGTGTGTTCCATCTCAATACCTGTTTTCTTTTTTACCTCCTTATTACGATCTTTTTTTATACCACGTTATAATTGTTCATTGTTTGGCAGTTTTATCAACTGATTCAGTATTCAGTAAAGAATAATAAACTGACATATGGTTGTGTCTCCCTACATTCAGATGTTCACATCAGTAAGAGTAATCAGATTAAGCAGCCTTAACCTGACTAATCAAGCTCTCAATAAGAACTTTAATGATCTCTGCGAAAATTTGCTCAAGGTAGGAGCCTTCTGAATAAATTTTGTGTAAAAGACGCTAAGAACTGTGAAATTAAAGAAGAAAAGTATACTGTCTCTAACACCTTATATAGTTGTGGGCTGAATTATTTTTATCTGTCAAGCTTTTTTATCTGTCGTCTGGTGAGATGCTAATATTGTCCTCTTTCTCTTAATATTGTACTATGAGAAAAACTATAGCTTAGGTTAGTTAATAGCCTAAGTATCATAAAAATCTAGCGCGTATAAATTTTTAAAAAGCCTTTTATTTTTTACAGCTTGTTGACAAATATGATTAAATCTTATTGTCTCTTTAAATATTAGAATTGTATTCTTTATATAAGAACAGATGAATCAGAAATGGGCCAATTTTGTTTTAATATTTTTAGCTTTTCAGTTGCTATAATATGTACATCAAGAAAGTATGCTGTTGTAAATTTGGAAGTTGGAAAATGTAACAATACTAATTTTTTCTATTGTGTAGAGCCTGTATTTTAAACTCCGGTCTATGATCCCCTGCTGTCTTTGCCATGTAAATTTTACAGTATCTCTGCCTGAAGATGAATTAATTCAGGTAATTAACTAATTTGGCCTAATTATTAAAGAAAGTATCCAGTTAGACAACTTGAGCACACAGTGTTTTGCCTCAAAATACATGAAAACGTGTACTAGTAGGAATCAGGCCATGTATGTTCCCTTCTTCTGAGATCTGCTTATCTGAAGGTGGAATCACAGAGTATTCCACATATATACAATAGAATGTGTACTGTTTTTTCCTCTCTCTCTCTCTTTCTCTTTTAAGATTTATTTATTTGTAAGGCAGCAGAGTTACAGAAAGAGAGGGATTTCCACGTGCAGAATCATGAAGCAAGACCCCTACCTTTCACCTTACACAAAAATTCACTCAACATGGATTAAAGACTTAAATCTACGACCTGACACCATCAAATTATTAGAGAGCATTGGAAAAACCCTGCAAGATATAGGTACCGGCAATGACTTCTTGGAAAACACCCCAGAAGCACAGGCAGTCAAAGCCAAAATTAACATTTGGGATTGCATCAAATTGAGAAGTTTCTGTACTGCAAAAGAAACATTCAGGAAAGTGAAGAGACAACCGACAGAATGGGAAAATATATTTGCAAACTATGCAACTGATAAAGGGTTGATAACCAGAATCTACAAAGAAATCAAGAAACTCCACAACATCAAAACAAACAACCCACTTAAGAGATGGGCCAAGGACCTCAATAGACATTTTTCAAAAGAGGAATTCCAAATGGCCAACAGACACATGAAAAAATGTTCAAGATCACTAGCAATCAGGGAAATGCAAATCAAAACCACAATGAGGTTCCACCTCACCCCAGTTAGAATGGCTCACATTCAGAAATCTACCAACAATAGATGCTGGAGAGGATGTGGGGAAAAAGGGACACTAACCCACTGTTGGTAGGAATGCAAATTGGTTAAGCCACTATGGAAGTCAGTCTGGAGATTCCTCAGAAACCTGAAGATAACCCTACCATTCAACCCAGCCATCCCACTCCTTGGAATTTACCCAAAGGAAATTAAATTGGCAAACAAACAAGCTGTCTGCACATTAATGTTTATTGCAGCTCAATTCACAATAGCTAAGACCTGGAACCAACCCAAATGCCCATCAACAGTAGACTGGATAAAGAAATTATGGGACATGTACTCTATAGAATACTATACAGCAGTCAAAAACAACGAAACCTGGTCATTTGCAACAAGATGGAGGAATTTGGAAAACATCATGCTGAGTGAATTGAGCCAGTCCCAAAGGGACAAATATCATATGTTCTCCCTGATCGGCGACAACTAACTGAGCACCAAAGGAGATGCAGAGTACTTCTACCTGCTGGTTCACTCCCCAGATGGCCAAGGCTGGACCAGGCCAAAGCCAGGAGCTTCATGCCAGTCTCCCATGTAGATGCAGGAGCCCAACTACTTGGACTACGTTCTTTCCCAGGGAACTGGATCATAACTGGAGCAGTTGAGACGCAAACCAGCTTTCATATGGGATGCTGGCATCACAGGCAGCACCTTAACCCGCTATGCCACAACTCCAGCCCTGAAGGTTTATGTTTTATAAGGAATTTTCCCAGTGTTCATCTTTTATTTATAAGTCAGAGTTATAGAAAGAGAGATCTTCGATCCCAAATGGCTGCATTGACCAGGGCTAGGCCAGGCTGAACCTAGGAGCCAGGAGCTTCATCTAAGTCTCCCATGTGGATATAGGGACCCAGGGACTTGGGCCGTTTTCCACTGCTTTCCCATGGAGCTGGATCGGAAGTGGAGTAGCCGGGTCTCAAACTGGCGCCCATATGGGATGCCGGTGCTGCAGGCGACAGCTTTACCCACTACACCACAGTGCTGGCCCCATGTCGTCATCTCTTTAAGGATGTTCTTGAGATTTTTCTGGATTATCTAACTTTAGCTATGTACATTGGACTTAGTTGTATTTTGAATATCTGACTTTGTATATAATTTGATTGAAGACCTTAACCTCAGCAGAGGCAGATTAGTACAATAATGTAGCTTGTTCCTAAATACTGAGAAAGATTTATAAGAAACTTCTTTTTGGCTATGATATTTTGCTAATCATATTCTTCTGTAACTTTAGGTTACAGTCACAGCAGTTGCCATAACTTTTGACAAAAATCAGGCTTTACAGACCACAAAAACACATGTTGAAAAGTCTTTGCAAAGAGGTGAGCCTTTAAATGGGAAATTCAGTTGTGTTTGTCCATGTTTCACTTTAAGGATAAAATATAGAGAAGAGGTAGGTTAAACAAATGGCTTGTTTCTTATAGAGGTATTTACAACATTTTCTGTTAATCTTTATTGTGATAACTGTGTGGATAAGTATATGGATGACTTGATATTTTTCACACAAAACCAGGTGATAGAATGGTATTTACATAGGGACTGCTGTTGTTTTCAGACTACGATTATAGCATCTTAATTATATGGTAGTTTGGGGTACTTATCCAAAGACATCTGGGAATGAACTGATGTAGTAAGCAAAATTGTGTCCCTCCATGTTTTTCTTAGGAAATATTATGTTCAACACATTGTGAGAGTTGTCCTTAAGCCAGTACAATTTATGAAGAATCATTTTTAATATATTCTAGGGAAACCCAAATTATTGGAAACTGTTTCCAAAGTAAAAGGGGGGAGGGAATTTCATACTTTCTTTTAAATCTTTTGAATGATTTACTAAATATTTGTGGTTATTCTAAACTTTTTAAAAGTTGATTATATTCCATATGTATGACATTGATAAGATTTGAATGTTGGGTTAGTATCATGTAGACATATTAAATGATTATGTGTTCACATATTTATTAAAGATAATAGATAAGAATTGATTTTAAGTACTGTAGAAACTAGTAAAATACAAAGTGTAGGAAAATTATTTTTGAAGGCATATTATTTGCAGGCACTGAGTGAAGTGATTTACAGATATCAGTCTTTTAAAATCTCAAAGTAGTTCCTAGCAGAGAAGGTAGCACCACTCTTAACATCATTCAGGTAGTGTCTCCTTGGGAGAAGCTAAGGAGAAATTAACCAGAATAAATTAGGTCAAGGGTTGTGAAAACAAGATGCATATTCATGTATATAGTAAATATGTTGTCACAGATTCTTAATTTTTGAAAAATTAATACTAAGTCATCAGTGACTAACCAGTGTTTTTCTTGCCTCTCAAGCCTCCACAGATAATGAAGAACTTCTGCAGTTTCCACTGGAACTCTGTTCAGATTCACTTCCTCCTCATCCTTTTCCACCATCTAAAGGTTGGTTAAGTAAAGCAGATACAGACTCAAATCCTAGACTCCACCCTCTGCCTTCTCATTTGTAGGCAGTCTCACTTAGTCTTGAGGTGAAGATTTATCCTTCATTCCCCAGTGTATCTTTCTCCACATTCATAAAGGGGAGATAGTAATGCCCCTCTTAATTTCTCAGTTAATGTCATCGTAAGTTACTAAGATATGAGGATATTCCATTCTCATACTTCAAATGTACTGAAGTTTTATTTTCAAAGATTTGAATTTCCCAACATAACTATTCACACGTAGTATTCATATGTTCGGTATTTATATTATATTTGATAAAATTTTTCTCTACAACATCCAAACCTTTACAGAAACTTGTGAAATTTCATAGACAACAGAATGCTTGTTTCCTTCAGAAAACGTGGAGAGATTTTAGGTAGGGAGAGTGTAAGTGAGAAAGGGATGAGATACCTTTTGTGCTGTCATTGAAGAATATTGTCACATATTTGAAAGACACTATCATATTTTCACATGCAAAATTATTGGTCCTTTAATATCAGAAAATGTATTATCAAAATATACTTATTATCTAAATATATCTCAAAATACCTATTTTGATCTCTATAATTTTTATAGATAAGTGATAGTTTTTTTCCATTTCCCTTCTGACTTCAGTGTAATTTCTTTCTATGAGAAGTTACAAAATTATTGCACATTATTTTATAACGTTAAAAGAACATGCTTGATAAATGTAGTTTTTTTTTTTTTTTTTTTTTTTAATTTTTTATTTGACAGATAGAGAGAGAGACAGGGAGAAAGGTCTTCCTTCCGTTGGTTCACCCCCCCAAATGGCCGCTATGGCTGGAGCTATGCTGAATCGAAGCCAGGAGCCAGGTGCTTCCTCCTGGTCTCCAACGTGAGTGCAGGTGCCCAAGCACTTGGGCCATCCTCCACTGCCCTCCCCAGGCCACAGCGGAGAGCTGGACTGAAAAGAGGAGCAGCCAGGACTAGAACCCGGTGCCCATATGGGATGCTGGCGCTGCAGGCAGAGGATTAGCCACGGCACCGGCCCCAATATATGTAGTTTAATTTTTCCTAAATATTTTATTCTGAGAAATTGTTTTTTATTTAAAATCAAATCAGCCACTCTAATTTTTGTATTTTATAGGTGAAATGAATCGTGATTTCTATTGTAAATTATCTGATAGCAGATTGCATATAATACAGAATGGTTTCTTATTCATTTTGCATATATCCCAATCAAATCTTAGTTACGTCAGTGAAAGGCCTAACTAGGTAGATAAGTAGATCTTGACTCATATTTTGAAGATGAAAAGATACACTGCTTTCATATTCTGATTTTCTTAACATTGTGACTCTGGTGCTCTTTACTTTTTGTCATTATCTAAAATTCTAATTTAGAACTCCAGAATTTCAATATACCTCAACCTCCTTGGTAGAGGAGAGAGAAAAGATCATATTTATAATATAATCTGGGTTCAGATTCATTAATTAAATACAGTTTCCAGAACAGAAAACAGAGCTGTCAAGATTCTTCCTTGAACTCACTAGATAGCAAGTGATTTTTTTTTTATATAAACACCTACTTTATACAGAAACTTAGATTTGTTAGTGCCACTCCAGATGACTTGCAAGCATTCCTTTATTTATCCTTGCTCTGCAGAGAGGGCTGAAAATAAAACAAAAAAACCCAATCAACAAAAATTGCTAATCCATAGGACTAGGGATTTCTTTTAGATTAAGCCATGTCATTTATTAATACTTTCTAAATTGTGCAGAAGATTAGATTTAAACTCTGTTAAGTTTGCCTTACTTATGTTGATAACAGTTTCTGCAGTAGCACTTGTGTTTGCACAATTAATTGTAACTGGTACTTACGTTGTCCTTAATATATTTTGTGTGTACTAATACTTTGTGAGCTGAATAACAAAAACGGATTTGAGTAGAATAAATAATATTTAAACAGCACCTAGAATATTATGTACTTTTAGGGAGCACAGAAATGGGCATGATGTGGACTAAAAAAGCACCAGACCTGGGTTCTCTTCTCAATTTTGTTCCAAATGTGTGAGAACTTGTGCTAACTGCGTCACACTCTTTAAGCCTCAGATCTTCTATGATTCCTTGGCGTTTTCATAATTAATGATCCTTCAGTTACTAACATGTTCATATTATTAAAAAAGTAAATCAAAAGCTAAACTAGTGCCAAGTTCACACTGAGCTTCTGTAATTAAATTGTTTTCAGATACATATTCTAATCAGTTCAGCCAGTACATTCTATTTTTTTTAAAATATTTATTTATTTTGTTTTTTGAAAGCCGGAGTTACAGTGAAACAGAGAGAGAGACAGAGAGGTCTTCTATGCACATGTTCACTCCCCAGATGGCCGCAACTAGGCAGACTGAAGTCAGGAGCCAGGAGTTTCATCTAGGTTTTCCACATGGTTGGCAGGGCCATCTACCACTGCTTTTCCCAGGCCATTAGCAGGGACCTGTATCAGAAGTGGAGCAGCTAGGATATGAACTGAGTTGGTTTTACCCTCCGTGCCACAATGATGGCCCCGAAACAGCACCCTTTTGCTACATCCCCCCACACAATCTTTCTGTGCAAATGCTTAATTAGGAATTTTTGGACTTAATGAAAATCAAATTGGTCTCGGTGCTTTCAACACAACCACTCACATAAATGATACAGATCAGTCCTATTATCCATGAATAACTAAGAACCATACACGATATGGAAAGATGTGAATACAATAATATGCATATTTTATACATGTGTCATTATTTAAGAAATATATATGTGCATTAGTTTAAATATTATTATTTAAGACAGCCAGTACATTCTAAACTCCATTCCTCAAAGTTGTGGGAGCATTTCAGAGGTAGGGGAGAGGGAGTGGGGTGTGAGGGGAGGGAGTGTGAGGACAAGTATCCGAGTCCCCTGCCTCTGACACAGAGCACTTTTCATTCAAGTGGCTTTTACATAGTGGTCTTGTAGGTTTTATTTGAAGAAAGGATTTCAAAAAGGTTGAAAACCACTGAGTCAGATCATGCCACCTTTACCATCCTCATTTTCATTATCATAATTCTCAGTATCATTACATCTGTTACTAATACATGTAAAACTTTTTGTACCAAGAGCTTAATTGCAGAACGTATCTGCTTTCCCTAAAATATTACATTTTGAAATCATCACTAAACACTAAAAGCGCAACTATACCTCCTTATGAATAGTTGGTTAATTTGTAAATTGTGGTTTATGTTGCATGTTTATTTATTGTCTTTGCTTCCTTGAGTCTTTTCAGGAGGACATGGGCTAGCTGTATCTTTAAAAGTTATTTCAAAGCATTTTGAAATATTTAAGGGTAAGATTGTTTTTTAAAAAGTCTAAAAAATGTAATTATAGGGCTTACAACATGAATGGAGTAATTGGGTGAAATAAAATGACCGAAAGCTTTGAATAGAGACTAGAAATGTCTGGAAAAAAGTGAAGTGTGGCAGTTTAGAGGAAGTAAGTGAGAGAGAGAAGGTAAGAGGAATAGGAATAAATGCTCAGATTTGTCTGCTTTCTCAAGTGCAGCCATAGGAGTTGGCTGCAAATACTGATCAATAAATGCATAGGTTTTATAGTTTTACTAATTTGTTCAGCTAAATTTCTACGAGTTTTTTCTTTTTTATAATTCCAGTAACTTTGAATTCTGTTTTATATTTCATGTTTTTATCACCAGTGGAGGGATTTATTAAAATTTTTCAGTTAGTTTTATGTTGACAGGGAGAGTAGTTTGAAAAAATTATACACAGTATGTTATTAACACTTCCATCTTTTCACTTGTAGATAAACCTTTCATTATATTTTAATATTATTGAAAATGAGTTAATGTCTTGTAAAGAAATGGTGCTCCAATTAAATATATCTTTATCCATTGCATAGAGTAAGCCTGGGCCTGAATTGTCCATCCTCGTTCGACTTTTTACCTTCCTTCATTTATTGTATTTGGTTTTATTTTTCAAGGTAACAAAATCATTCAAAATATGTCTTAAATTCATGATTGATTTAGTGTTACCTTGATAGTTATCTTGATTTTTCTGATTTGAAATACTCAAGGGTGCTGAGCTTAGATAATGTCCTAAAGGATATTGTCAGGTGAAGGTCATCAGAATTCCTCCACGAGTACTATGAGGAACATAGAGATTTAGTATCAGCATAAATGACCTGTGTTCATTTGAGGCTGTTATGAGGAAAAAAAGATGGCTTTAACAATTTTTACATGACTTTCATAATGTTTTTTTTCTTACCTAATATCTACATTTGTTCTCTACAATGGTTTCCAAGAGACTTTAAAATGACCTAAGTCGAAAAAAGGAGCAAAAGCCAATATAGGAAAGCCGGGACTCCGACTAAAGGTGTTCGGAGTTAAAAAACACTAAGAGTTTCACATGGGCTGCAGTTGTCTCAAAAATTTCATGCACGTAATTTTTGTAAATAGTTCATGTATTACTTCAGATAAATTTATGAAGACCTAAACCATATTTTAGAGCTTAAGAACTTAGACAAGTGTGTGTGAATCATATACTACTTTAAATCTTTTTCAGGTATATTATAAATTTAATCTATGATAAGATAATAGTTCTCAAAGGGTTTAATCAGGCCAATTTTAGTTTTTATATAATGCAGACTAAAACTGTATAGAAGAAAGTTTTTTGATACTTACTGACCTTATTTCCTGCTTTGATTCAGTTTTATAGTAGGGGTTATTTCCTCATATTCACAGGCATAAACCAGTACTGGGGGAGGAGTTTTTATTGTACCAGTTGCTAACTAATGTAGCAAGCAAAGGTTAAAGTCTGCCTTTCAATGTGAAGGAAAACAAGGTGGTTTACGTCCATCAGGCATTATACTTCATAAGGAAGTGTCACCATCAGAGTTTTTTTTCCTTTATTTTTATTTCAGGCTGTTATTTTCGTTAAACCAGATTTATTTGAAAGGCAGAATTACAGAGAGAAAGAGAGATATCATCTGCCCGCTGGTTCAGTCCCCGAAGGACTGCAGTGATCAGGACTGGGCCAGGCTGAAGCCAGGATCCTGGAACTGCATCCATATCTCCCATGTGAGAAGCAGTGGCCCAAGCACTTGGGCCATCTTCCTTTGTTTTCCCAGGCCATTAGCAGGAAGCTAGGTTAGAAGCGGAGCAGTTAAGAGTTGAACCAGTGGCTATATGGGATGCTGGCATCAAAGATATGGCTTAACTCATTGTGCCACACTGCCAGCCTCAGAAATGATTTCTTTTATGTACAGTTCTTTTTTAAAAAAAAGTTTTTATTTTCATGTACTTTAAAGGTAGAGAGATCTTCTAACTGCTGGTTCACTCCCTCAGTTCTTGGAACAGCCATCTGGGCTAGGGCAAAGGAAAGAGCTCAGAACTCTGTCTGATTCTCCCATGTGGATAACAAGGGCCCAAGTGCTTGAGCCATCCTGCTGCCAGCCAGGATGCATAAGTAGGAAGTTGGGTTGGAAGTGGAACAGCCAGGATTCCAAACACCATTATGATATGGGATGTAGTTGTGCCAAGTGGAGGCTTAACCCACTGTGCCATAAGGCCCTCCCCAAACCAGATTTGATTTTAAAAGATAATCTAACTGGTTCAATTTAGTGACTTGTCTGGCATGATTTTGAACTAGCAGTTAGAAATGTACAACTAAAAACCTACAAAAGTCAGCTTTTATTTTTCTTGCAAACTAATGACATTCTGAATTCTTACAACTATATGGAATTCTTTATTCTGTTGTGGCCAGGGAGTGCAGTGGAGGATGGCCCAAGTCCTTAGGCCCTGCACCCCATGGGAGACCAGGATAAGCACCTGGCTCCTGCCATCGGATCAGCGCTGTGTGCCGGCTGCTGCGCGCCGGCCGCGGCGGCCATTGGAGGGTGAACCAACGGCAAAGGAAGACCTTTCTCTCTGTCTCTCTCTCTCTCTCTCTCACTGTCCACTCTGCCTGTCAAAAAAAAAAAAAAAATACTGTTTTGGCACTGTGAGAAAATGATAACCAATAACCACAATTAAAAAAAAAAAAAAGCAACACTGAAGTTTGTGTTACTTGGTGGCCAAAACAATCAATAGCAGGTCCTAAAAGGAGGGAGATGCTGAAGGGGGAGAAATGAGGAAAATAGAAACTGAAGAGAAGAATGTGGGAAAATTCTTCCAAGACATGGGAGGAGAAGAAGGAGAGTCGATAGAGAAGTTGGAATAAGGAATCTTTACCTCTTGCTCTTCAAGTCAGCTTGAGGACAGTGAAGTCCAGAGCCAGAAGGAAAAGGAGAGAAATGCGGAGTAATTGGGTAACTGACAGGGAGCGTGGGTTATCTGAAGGAGAAGCTGTGAAGGATGAGTGATGAGCAGGAAGAAGGAAAGACACGTGGTTTAGGACACTGTGCACCTGTGGTTGAAAACGTTAGTGCCCAAAATAGAAATCAGTTGTCCTTGTCATCTAGTATATGCACATTCTTAGGTATTTCAGCTGAATTTTCCTGTGTAAACTATCCAGGTGGAAGTTATTTGCATCTTTATCTGTGCCTTAATAAATTGTAACTGTAATATGACAGTCTCTACCAGTCTATCAATATTTGAATACCACATTGTAGGTGAGGTTTACGCTAAATGTTTAGATATACCATTTGCCTGATTTAGTTAAACCAGATTTTTAGTGATAAGGCATTAATCAATGCATTATAGAATGATGGAAATACTCAAAGGACCATAAATTCCTATTTTAATCATAATAACTTAAAACTGAAGATATTTAAATGGGAAATGTATAGCATAGATTTTATTCTAGATTGCATGTATCTTAAAATCAGAATCTTTTCTGCATTTGTAGGAACTTTTTCAGTTTCATATCCCCCCCCCCTTTTTTTTTTAATTTGAGAGACTTAGAGAAAGACAGGAAAGAGAGAACTTGCATCTGCTGGTTTGCTCCCAGAATGTCCGCAGTAGCTCGGACTGAACCAGAACGAAGCTGGGAGCCAAGAACTCAGTGTAGGTCTCCCGTGTGTATGGCAGGGACCCAGCTACTTGAGCCATTACTGCTACTTCCTAGGATGTGTATTGTAGCAGGAAGCTGGAGTTGAGAGTGAAGACAGGGCTTGAACCCAGGCACTTCAGTATGAAATGTGGGCACTTTAACTAGTAGGCGAAACATTTTAGCATAGTAAAATTTAATAAACTATTTTTTTTAAGATTCATCTTATTTATTTATTTGAAAGGTAGAGTTACACACAGAGATAGAGAAACAGAGTTCACTCCCCAGTTGGCCACACCAGCCAGGGCTGGGCCTGGCTTAGCCAGGAGCTTCTTTGGATCTCCCACGTGGGTGCAGGGGCCCAAGCACTTGGACCATCTGCTGCTGCTTTCTCAGGTGTATTAGTAGAGAACTGGATCAGAAGTGGAGCAGCCAGGACGCAAACTGGCTTCCATGTGGGATGCCAGCTCTATAGGTAGCAGCTTTACCCTCTGCCACACCGCTGACCCCTTTAATAGTTTTAAAAGATGATAGGACTCTTTTTTTAAAGATTTATTTATTTATTTGAAAGTCAGAGTTACACAGAGAGAGAAGGAGAGGCAGAGAGAGAGAGAAAAGTCCTGCATCTATCTGCTGATTCACTCCCCAACTGGCCACAGGTGAAGTTTCTGGCTCCTGGCTTTGGCCTAGCCTTGAACTGTTGTGGGCATTGAGGGGAGTGAACCTGTATGGAAGATAACTCTCCCTCTCCCTTCTGTGTGTGTGTGTGTGTGTGTGTGTGCACGCGCGCGCACGCGTGCACGTGTGTGTCTGCCTGCCTTTCAATTAAAATAAGTAAATCTTTTTTAAAAGTTTGGACTTACTATAATCGAAGTTAAATTTTGGAGGGAATAAACATTCAAACTAAGCGACACATTGGTCATGGGTTATGACAGATCACTTAGAGAAATCTCACACTGTAGAAGCATTGGCAAATGTGTAACTGAGGGAGGAAGAATCCTTGCCACATTCTTTCTTCTTGTTATCAATATGCTTGTTTCCCCTTAATTGCTTTTAAGCTAGGTCAGTTTCCCTCTCCACATGGCCGGCAGATTCAGGTAATAATGAAAGTCATCTTATTTGACCGTTATCAGAGTGTCAACTCATTAAATGTTAGAGCTGAAAAAATATACTTATTTAGTTTATAAGGGAAAAAATGAAAACCCAAATTATTCAAAGTGTTTTTCTTGGCAATGCTATACTTCAAGTTGCAAAATTGTTTGAAACAAAAATTCATACATGCTGGGGCTGGCATTGTGGTGATGCTGGCCTGTGATGCCAGCATCTAATACAGGCACCTGATCATGTGATTGATTTCCCAACTGCTCCACTTTGGATTCAGCTCCCTGTTAATGGCTTAGGAAAAACATCAAAAGATGGCTCAAGTGTTTGGTTCACTGCCTTCCATATGAGAGACCCAGATGAAGCTTGTGGATCCTGGCTTTGGCTGACCCAGTACTGGCTGTTGTGGCCACGTGAGGAGTGAACCAGTGGGTGGAAGAGTTCTGTTTTTCTGTCTCTTGCTTTTTCTCTATCTCTTTCAAATAAATAAATCTTAAAAAAAAATTCACAAATGCTTGTGTGGCTAGAGCATAAACATTGATAATAGATTGGACGTTAGTGCTGTTTAAATTTGTATAATTTAATTGTATAATACCTTAAACATCTGTAATATACATAAAATATCAGGGGAAATTTCCTGAGGTTAGCTGTTTCTTTGGGGATCAGTCTCTGTAGTGACCAGCAGAGGGAGCAGTTGATAGTGAAGTCCTTGCAGGAGGTCTGGGAAGCATCCTTTGGTCTCTGGAGCATAGGTCATCACCCTGTCTCATTTCTAATCTTACCGACCGCCCTCCTTCCATGTTTCATCTTAGATATTCTTTCCAACTCATTTCACCCTTTTCTGTGCCCAGTCTTCGTACATCCTTTCACTGTACTAACACTTGTTACTGTGCTTATATTTTCTGTGACAATAAGATTTCTGAAAGGCTTTCTGTGTTACAATAATTAGTCTTCCTTAGCATGGTATTAAGTGAGCTAGTTTTCATGTGTCAATAGAAAGCATGTTTTAAACCTAAATACTTCTGTTTGGTTTGCTTTTATAAGGAAGCCATAAAGATTTTCTCCTATTCTTCTGGCTTGTAGAAGGTATTAACAGACAACAAAGAAGAGATGCTGGCTTGTACTTAGCATTCAAGCTAATGTTGTTCATATTGCCTTATTAGAACACCTGGAGAGTGCAAGTTCTAACTCAGGTATACCAGCTGCACAGAGAGGTGAGTTTGTTGAATTAAGCAAATAGTCACCAAAGGTGTGAAATTCTAGTTCGGTGTTGCATAAAATTACGTATGGAAGAAACCAACTGGAAATGGACTAGATAGCACAATGTGGCTTTAGTATAGTTAGGATATGTTTTTAAAATAATTTTTTTAACATTGTAATTTAGTTGCCCAGTTTCTAAAAAGTTTAGTTTTGTAACACTTTTTTTTTTTCTTTTTTGCTTTCTAGTAGTATAAGTTATAAGTTACTCTTTTTAATAGGGGAACTTACCAGGTTCACACCTGCCCCTTCCACCCCATTTTACCAAATGTTTGATTGCCAAAAATCAGGCACAGAAATAGAATAGTGACAAAAATGACCCTTTGGCTTCCTGTTAATGATGATGGAAAGAAGATATTTTAATGAAAGATAAGTCAAGTAGTGTTTTTTTTTTTTTTTCATGTATTCTTCAACATTTGATTCCTGTTTTTAGTTTTGATAGTAGGGTCAAGTAGGGGAGGGAATTATTCTGTAAGGTTGGATTATAAATTCAAGTGCTAAATTAGAAACAACTCTAGTATTATTAATTAAAAGAATGGGAAATAAAGTTAAAATAAAATATGTGGTCTTTTCGTGATATTTATGTTAAAGCCCACTGACTCTGTCCCCAAGAGACCACACAAATGTGACATTACCAAAAAGGCTCAGCCAGTTAACTGAGAACTTGGTTTTGGACAAATCAGTGTCTAAAGCTTGACTCTTGCCTCTCTCTCTTGTCTGACTTGGAAAGGACCATTCTTTTTCTAAGTTACAGTTAAGTTGCCATCATCAGAGGGAGTGTTATGACGAATAAGAGACGTCATCCATATTTTTTCTTTGTTTTTTTCTTTTGTTTTCTGTCTGTGTTTTCAGCAACGTCAGTTGATTACAGTTCCTTTGCAGACAGATGCAGCAGCTGGATAGAGCTCATTAAACTGAAAGCTCAGACCATAAGGCGCGGATCAATTAAGACAAGTAGGCGGATGTTTCTACCACGTTATGATGATCTGAGAAGCGTGTCCCTGATTTCCCAGTGGTGAAGGCTAGACTTTACTGCGCAGTAATAACATTGCCAATCAATCATGTCTTGGAGTGTGAAAGCTGCCGACTCCTAAGATCACTTAGGAAACACTATTGAAGGGTCTTTAGGTTTGCTATTTTTAACAATAGAGATGTGTTTTTAAAATTTTGCTTTTTCCGAAGTATATAAATATATGTCTTACTGAAGAGCTACTTTTCCAGGACCCAAGGTTCTACTTACTTTATGGCATCTCTCAGTTTACTGAGCGTGATCCCCAGAGTTGGCTAAAAGTATTTCTGGAGAAAAAGTAGGTAACTCTTACTGTTAGAATCAGGATCATTACCTGTGTGTTCTTTTTCTAGACCCTGGGTGTTTTGGTAGATTTTGAGTTAGCTCTATTTGAGTGCAAGAGTTTACATACATTAAAAAGAGGGAACTGCACACTTTCAGGAAAGAACACAGAGCATGGAACCAGCCAGATCTGGTTTGAATCTTAGAAACCATTTTAATAGCTGTATGACCTTGGGCAAACTGTTTAATATCTCAGCCTCAGTGTCCTCATATGTGAAATGGGGATGTGCTAAGGATTAGTTATACATATGTCTAGCTTATAAGAGTTAATAGTGCTAGTATTATTACCTGTAACTTTACCTGTAACTTTTGGACAGCCAGTCATTTGTTAAATTCTTTAAGTTCTGATTTGGTTTAGTCAAAAAGGTTTGAAAAAGAGATACATTACACCTAGTTAACAAGGTTTATCTACAAGTTGACAATGATGAAGTCACCTGAAAAAGATGGAAAAAAAAAAACAGCTGTACTGGGAAATAACAACTTTCACACTCTCCTTGTAATAATTTGTTTCTACAGCAGATAATTTTAATGCTCTTCTGCTTTTTCTTCACTTTATAACCTTTCATTGTGTGTATAGCTTTACTGCATCAACATTTTCTTTTGCAGGAATGCCATTTTCTTCCAAAAGAATTCCATTCCAGCATTTCCTCTTGTATTTTCCTTTCTTTTTCTTTTTTAATTGCATGTAGTGCATGATAATTTCTTTTCTTTCATGACATGGCTTAGCCTCACAGACAGCTGAATGTTGTCACCACTTACTTGGAAACTTTGGGGAATAATCATGTTACCAGTATCTTAATGTTTTCTTTCTCCAATTTTAGCTGTGACGGTTGAAAAAGCAAGTCCAGTGGGAGAAGGAAATTTCCGGAATCGTTCTGCCCCACCTTGTGCAAACTCCACAGTTGGGGTTGTTAAGATGACACCGCTTTCTTTCATTCCTGGAGCAAAAATAACTAAGTATCTTGGGATAATTAACATGTTTTTTATTCGGGAAACCACTTCTCTTCGTGAGGTAATTTTATAGAAAAAATTTTTTTTCATTTTTCTCTGATTAAAAGTTTAGTTTAAAATTGTTGTGTTTTTTTCTTGCCAGAATAGCATATATGTTTACATTTTACTTAATTTACTTATATTTCAGTAACCTGTCCCAATTGATTCTACACTAGAATTGCCAAGCTTCATTTCACAGCTGGTATTATCACAAGTCACATTAAGTTTAAATTCATTAATTATTAGAAATTTTAGATTTTTACTACATAGTAAATAAATACATTTATCTATTTGATTAGAAGTTTAAAATAGCTGTAAAGGAGCAGCTTAATTTTCACAGTAGTTATTTGCCTGAGATATATTTCAGTAGCAGTTTTTAAGGGATCACATATAGAAATATTAGAGAACTCTATGTCAGATACACATCTGTATAGATACTTTATATCATTTAAACCTATTGTTTCTTTGCTCTAAGAATGAGACTACTCATTTTCAGACTTTCCAGCAGTATGTGAGAATCCATTTCTTCAAATTATTACTTTACAATGAATGTCATTAAATTTTCATTTGTTTTTTAAAGAAGAGTAGCTTGAAATTTTACTTGATGTGGGTTAAGTCTAGAACTAGTCTACCTTTATTCTTTTGTAACATGAATTTAGACTCCAGAAAAATGGAAATTATACTGGCTTTAGTTTATAGAACAGGGCTGCTGAGCAAATTAATATTGTGAATAGGGAAATTTCTAAATTATGGAGGCACAAAACCCATGTTTCAAGTTAGCAGCCATGTGTATTTTTAAAAAGTGTGTCAAAGTTTCTTGGTTGCACTTTTCCCTGCCATCTCACCAGAAGTGTTCCTGCCTCTCTGGTAAAAGCCTTCATTCTCTGTGTATATCACACTCCTACCCTACACCCAGCACACTGCCTGGCACACAAGAAACATGGGGCAGTTGGATATAAATGAGCAGAGGCTTCTGAGGTTATCTAATAAATTAAATGGATGTTTCTTTTAAGATAAATAGGTTTGCTAATCATATTGTAATTATGTTGAGTGGAAGAATATCTTAACATATTCTTAAAAAATCATTTAGTGAAGAATTAAAGTAGATAACACTTCTATGTCCATTTAAATTTGACAAAGAAGGTTTGGTGCTAGAAGCTGATATAGATTGTGACTTAGCCCTTTCTAGTTGTTCTTAACAGTACATGGGCATTGTGCTGTTTGAATTCAGAAGTTGTATTTGATTTCTGCTTCTTAATCTCCCATATCATAACATGTTCTTTCACAGATTTCCCTTAAACATAGGCTTTTCAAAAAAATTTTTATGTATTTGAAAGGCATAGCTATAGAGAGAGATGGGCAGTCCAAGAAATCCTCCACCTGCTAACTCTTCAAATGGCCTCAGTGGTCAAGGCTGGGTCAGGCCGAAGCTGGGAGTCAGGAACTTCATCTGGGTCTCCCATGTAGGTGCAGGGGCCCAAGTATGTGTGCCATCTTTAGCCACATTCCCAGGCCATTAGCCGGGAGCTGGACCAGAAGTGGAGCAGCTAGGGCCTGAACCAGTGCCCCTGTGGGGAGCAACCGGGACTGGACTGAGTTACTGGAATTAAGACTTATTCTATGCATCTGCTCTCCCACAATATGACGCTGGGAGAGGAGAAAACAGCTTCTACGCAGCTGCCTCTTGCCAACTTGAGTGATGACCTCCAGGAGCTGATCCTACTCCTGATTGGAGGAGAGCAGCGTACTCGGCGTGTGGGCAGCCAAGTTGGGATTGGCGGAGGAGGACTATAAAGGAGGAGAGAGACAGCATACACCAGGAACATCTAAGGGGAACACCTGTGCAGCCTCCGAGAGAGCCGGCCGGCGGTGTGCCACTCTCCTGCGGAAGTGGGGAAAGTGGCCAGGGGGAACCGCCCTTCCACGGAGGTGGAAGGGACGGTAGCCAACCCAGGAAGAACCAGCAGCAAACCCGGGGAGGGCCGAGCAGACGAAAGAACAACGCAGGGTCCTGTGTCGTTCCTCCACGAAGACGGGGAGCGACATAATGGTGCCGTGACTCGGATCGGAAACCTAGGAGGGATAGGAAACCTAGGAGGGAAGAAACGGGAAGAAGTGGGAAAATACCGGAGAGAGAGACTAGCAAAGAGCCTAGGGAAAGCCGGACGAAAAAGGTGCCAGAAGGAGCTACTGAAAGCCTAGGCATAGACTCGGATACGGACTACGGGGGGAAGCTGGGAGAAATCTCTAAGGTCTAAAGCAAAAGTGAAAGCTAGAACAAACAGACTCGGATACGGACTGTGGGGAGAAGCCAGGAGAAATGAGGGAGGAATATTGTTGGAAGAAAACTTAGGGAAACATACCGGGTAGAGAAAAATGTTAGGGAAATTGAAGCTGTGGGGGCAGGCAGAGGCAGAAACGTAAGCCAGCTTGGGATTCTTCAAGTCAGCCCGGGGAGCAAAAGGCGAGAAGCTAGACGCGTAAGCCAGGTTGGAATCCGTCAGATTAGCCCGGGGAGCAAAAGACAGGAAGCCAAACCATAAGGCGGAGACGCGTAAGCTAGGTTGAATTCGCCAGGTTAGCCCGGGGAACTTAGATTGAATACCGGTGGTGGCGGAAATGTAAGCTACGCTGAGCCGGGAAGCCGCGCAGATGAGAGAAGCGCTGGCTGAAGCGGCTCAGAGCCGGGAAGCCGCCGAGAAGCAGCCTCGGGGCAGGCGCCGGGAAGCCGCAGGGATAAGAGAAACAGAAGTTTAGAAGTAAAATGAGAGAAATAGGAATGCTGGCAGATAGAAGTAAAATAGGAGAAATAGGAATGCCCGGAGATAGAGAAATAGAGAAAAATAAGGCCTCCCCACAACACGCACGGCAATGAGGGAGCTTGGATTCGGTCTGCCTGATTAGGGAGGTGGTGAGCACCTGCGGGCGGCTAGCAGCTTATGCGCCGCAGGTCACCGAAGACAGGCACGAATTAACATCAATAAGTCTCCCCACTAGACGGCAATGAGAGGGCTTGGATTCGGTTTGCCTGATTGGTAGGGCTTGTAAGCACCTGTGGGCAACTCTAGCAAGCAGAGCAGAGTGTGTGCCGCGGGGCACCGAAGACAGGCGCGTATCAACGCCAAAAAATGGAAAGGGGGATCTGTGGGGAGCAACCCGGACTGGACTGAGTTACTGGAATTAAGACTTATTCTGTGCATCTGCTCTCCCACAATATGACGCTGGGAGAGGAGAAAACAGCTTCTACGCAGCTGCCTCTTGCCAACTTGAGTGATGACCTTCAGGAGCTGATCCTGCTCCTGATTGGAGGAGAGCAGCGTACTCGGCGTGTGGGCAGCCAAGTTGGGATTGGCGGAGGAGGACTATAAAGGAGGAGAGAGACAACATGCACCAGGAATATCTAAGGGGAACACCTGTGCAGCCCCCGAGAGAGCCGGCCGGCGGTGTGCCACTCTCCTGCGGAAGTGGGGAAAGTGGCCAGGGGGAACCGCCCTTCCACGGAGGTGGAAGGGACGGTAGCCAACCCAGGAAGAACCAGCAGCAAACCCGGGGAGGGCCGAGCAGACGAAAGAACAGCGCAGGGTCCTGTGTCATTCCTCCACGAAGAGGGGGAGCGACATGCCCCTATGGGATGCCTGCCTCACAGGCCTCAGCTTAACCCACTATATGCCAGCACTAGCCCTTCAACATAGATTTTTAATATTAACTGTGTGACATGATATCCCAAAAGTGTTCCTTACCTGATGAGTTGTCTTCACAGTTAATCTTTTAAAAATTAACCTTGTATAGCTACTCTGCTATTAGAATTGCATCTCCTTCTGTCAAATCATGCTCATCGTCATTTCAGTACATTGATGGAGACATAAACAACTGCTCCTCCTGTCTCCCAGTCTGAGCCATGTTCCAGTCACAGTTGCCTCTTTTACAGCTTCTTAAACTGAGTTTGACAGAAGGAGATGTTGAACATAGAGGCATAGTTTGAGTGCTTGCTCTGCCATTTACCCACTAGCTGTGTGATTGGCTCTAGTGATGGGCACATGACAAATTATCTCAACTTTGATTTTATCTTTTGTTAAGTTAGTAAATCCCTGTACTGTTGAGTAAGGTTTGTTTGTTCATTCATGAGTTAAATCTCCACTTTGCAGGGAAGTTAAATTATTTTATTCATTATATTAAAACTCCTTGTGTTGTTTTAATATATTAATATATATGTATATGCTTTGCTATTTTGTATACATTCCTCTATACCCACATATAATATGAGTTCCTTTTGCATTGTTACCTAGGAAGGAGGAGTCAGTGGATTTCTCCATGCTTTTATTGCGGAGGTGTTTGCGATGGTGAGAGCTCACGTCGCAGCCTTAGGAGGCAATGCTGTTGTGTCCTACATAATGAAGCAGTGTGTTTTCATGGAGAATCCAAATAAAAACCAGGTGAGATACAGTGGAACATCTGATCGCAGGAACCTGAGAATTGCACCCATGACCGTCTACCACCCCTGCCTCTGCGAAAGGGAATTACCTTTCAGAGATCTTTGATTCTAGATGCTTGAAATGTATTTTAATGAATTTATGAATACCCATGGTCGTATATAGCGCAGATGTTGTTTTCACATTTCCAGTGACTTGTTTTAGTGTTCTTTATTTTTAAATTTATTTATTTATTTATTTGAGACAAAGCTGGGGGTGGGAGGAGAGAATGCTTCCACCTGCTAGTACACTCTCCAAATGCCCGCAAGGACCATGGCTGACACTGGGATCCGAGAACTCAACCCAGGCTCTTCCTTGTGCATGGCGTGGGGGTCTGCAAGCAGGTAGCTGGAATCAGGAGCTGGAGCTGCGAATCAAATCCAGGTGCTCCAGGGTGGGATATGGGCCTCTTACATGCTGTCTTGATTGCTGGTCCAAATGCCTGCCCCTAGTTACTGTCCTTATTCACTTTTGGGATTTCTGCTCCCGAGCCATTGTTTGCACCATTTTCTCAGTGGGTGTTTGGTATACGTAAAAGCTAAACATGAAGAGCTGAAAAGTTAACAACACGGTCGATTCTAGCAGCCGTGCTGCAGCCAGTTAATACTAAGCAGTTTAATTCTGTTAATGGGGGATAAAAGGCACCCTGTTAGCTTAAATTGTGGAATAAATTTGTCCATTTTAAGATCATAGCATTTATAATTTTTTTTTAAAGATTTTAAAGAACTATAGATCTGCTAGCAGAACATCTGTGCTTTCCAGCCTGTTCTTCTTGCTGCACAGCAAAATCATACTGTTTCTGTAGCCCACTGTGGTAAATAGATAAAGGTGTTTGTGACTGGTAGTAACTGGCCCTGGGTTTCTGGTCCAGGGGACTGCCCTAAGAGGAGAGGGGATCAGTATTCTTGACAGACAGAAAGCTCAGGAAGCCATAGTACAGCATCATTACTACTATTTGTGCAGGAATAACAATGAATACTTGGATGTATATGTATTTATGAGGGGATCTCCAGAAAGTTCATGAAAAGGTACATTATAGAAAATTATGTATGGATTTCAAGGAATTTTTTGCACCAGAATAAATTTTATTTTTTAATTCCATTTCTCCATGAATTTTTTAACTACCTTCATATATGTGTATATATTTGTTCCCAGTTTTATTTCTAGATAATTGTATAACTTTTAATATTTTAAATTTTTAACTTTTTTAAAGATTTTATTTATTTACTTGAGAGGCAGAGTTACAGACAGAGAGAAAGAGAGACAGAGAGAGGTCTTTGATCTACTGGTTCACTCCCCAGATGGTCGAAATGGCTGGAGCTGGGCCGATCTGAAGCCAGGAACCAGGAGCTTCCTCGAAGTCTTCATTGTGGGTGCAGGGGTCCAAGCACTTGGGCCATCTTACACTGCTTTCCCAGGCCATCAGCAGGGAGCTGGATTGGAAGTGACACCCATGTGGGATGCCGGCGCTGCAGGCGGATGCTTAACCTTCTAAGCCACAGCACTAGCCCTTAAATTTTTAATTTTTTATTTATATAAAGAGAGTCTAGATAATTCTAAACAAAGGCAAATCTTTTGAATTCTTAGTACCTTGATTTTTCATTGATAAGATTATCTTACAGTGACAGGTGCTGTCATAAAAAGTTCATTATTATAGAAATTCAAAATGGTTTAGCTTTATTTTATTATCAATCATTTTTTAAAAGATTATTTATTTATTTATTTGAAAGACAGTGGCAGAGGGAGAGACAGAGTTACCTTCTTTCCACTAATTCACTCCCCAAATGTCTGCAGGAACTCTATCTGGGTCTCCCACATGGGTGGCAGGGACCCCAGTACTTGGGACATCATCCACTGCCTTCCCATGTGCATTGGCAGGAACCTGGGTTAGCAGCAGAACAGCCAGGACCTGAACCAGCTGGTCCCTATAATCAATAGGTTTAATCTTTTTATCATAACAGTACTTCATTTATAAACTCCTTTCAGTTTTCCTTGATAGGTTGGACATTTTTGTTATTCGGGGCCTATTGTACTTCATTATTAGATATTGAAGAAAAATAATGAGTTCACGAAACTAGAAGACAGCCCTCTGATAAACTGGTGATGGCGAGGGCAAGTTAGGGAAACATCTGGGAGGATTGCAGGTAGGCAACTGGGGCATATGTAAAGTTCCGAGAGATTTCTAGGCTTGAGTTGTAGAGTTAGGACCAGCTTATTGATACGTATGCAGCCAAGAAAACTGTGTAGAATTAGCATAAAGGGTACTTGGAGGAGAAGAAAGAGCCAGAAAGAAATAGTCAAAGAGGAAGCAGGAAAATGGAGAGTCTAAGTAGTGCCTGGATACAGGTGTGGATGTAGATGGAATCCAGAGAAAGCACATCCCCATCACCATAATTTGCTGTAAACAATTTTTTTTTTTTTTTTTTTTTTGGACAGGCAGAGTGGACAGTGTGAGAGAGAGACAGAGAGAAAGGTCTTCCTTTTGCCGTTGGTTCACCCTCCAGTGGCCACTGCGGCCGGCACGCTGAGGCTGGTGCACTGCACTGATCGGAAGCCAGGAGCCAGTGCTTCTCCTGGTTTCCCATGGGGTGTAGGGCCCAAGCACTTGGGCCATCCTCCACTGCACTCCCGGGCCACAGCAGAGAGCTGGCCTGGAAGAGGGGCAACCGGGACAGATACCGGCGCCCCGACCGAGACTAGAACCCGGTGTGCCGGCACTGCAGGCAGAGGATTAGCCTGTTGAGCTGTGGCGCCAGCCTGCTGTAAACAATTTGATATAATCTGGTCACAAAGAAATCATCTTGGAATCATCTTGTTCTTATTTGTACTAACTTTATTTTGCATAATAGAATTTTTGTAGTCTTATTAAACAGTTCCTTTTTGCTTAATTATTTTGTGTTTGAGATTAAGATTTGTATTTTAGGGGGCCAGCGCTGTGACGCAGTAGGCTAATCCTCCGCTTATGGCGCTGATGTCCTATATTGGTTCCACAGTCCTGGCTGCTCCAGGTTTGATCCAGCTCTCTGCTGTGGCCTGGGAAAGCAGCGGAAGATGGCCCTTGCTTGGGAGACCCAGAAGAAACTGCTTCAGATAGGCTTAGCTCTTTCTGTTGTGGCCATTTGGGGAGTGAACCAGCAGATGGAAGACTTTTCTCTCTCTCTTTCCTTCTCACTGTCTGTAACTCTACCTCTCAAATAAATAAATAAAATATTTTTTTTAAGATTTGTATTTTAGGGTTTCCATGGTATTAGGTTTATATAGTTTCTGTTTATAAAGTTAATTAGCATTTTGACAAGTGCCTTGAAATCAACCTACCTCTCTGCCTCAGTTTGCTCATCTATAGCCTGGGCAGAGCAATTGGGCATGAGTTCATAAATGTGATGTGCTTATGCCTGACTGACAGTAAGTGCTCTAAAAGTTGGTACTGTTACCTTTAACATGTCTAAAAGTCCTTAATGGATTCTTACAGGATAAAATTTAAGCTTCTTAATATGTCATATTAATTCTTTACAACTTGGCCTTTTCGTCCTCCTTCAGGCTCATCCCTCACTCCTTCCTCTCCCAGTATACATACTTTATAGTGCAAGTGCATTAAATTGGTTAGTTTTCCGAATGACCTGTGTTTTTTCTCTTTTCTAGCACTTTATAATGTGTTGATATGTAACGCTGCCTTTGTAAGTGAGAAAACAGGCTCACAGAGTTTTCGTGTACATTACAAGGCTATAAATAGGAAAGCTAGACCAGGACCCCCATTTCTTGGGTTCAGATTTCTATTGGCCCTCTCCCTCCATGGCCACATAATAATTGTCACTTATGTATCACTACTTATGTGCATGCATCACTTCAGGTGGTGAGCTGTAGGAGGCGACTCCAAAAAGCTCATGGAAAAGTAGAATCAAAATATAAGCTTATTTTGGTGCAAAAAAAATTTTTTTTAACTTTTATTTAATGAATATAGATTTCCAAAGTACAGCTTATGAACTACATTGGCTCCTCCCCCCCACCCGCAACCCTCCCCTTTCCCGCTCTCTCTCCCCTTCCATTCATATCAAGATTCATTTTCAATTTTCTATATATATATAGAAGATCAGTTTAGTATACATTAAGTAAAGATTTCAACAGTTGGTGCAAAAAATTTTTGAAATCTGTGAGTAGTTTTTTATAATACACATTTTCCATGGACCTTTTGAATACCCTTCATTTGTATGTGTGTACGTGTCCCTTAGAGAAATCTGAGAGACATATTAAAGAAGTATTAACCCATGACTTTTCACTGCAACTTGTTTATAATAGAAAAATATTGAAACAACCTAAATGCCCATGAAGAGAGAAGTGGAAATAGATTGTGGAATATTCATGTCTGAAATACTATACGGAAGTGAAAATGTGTGACCTAAAGTTCTGTCAGCATGGACGAATCTCAAAAATGTCATGAATTAATGAAAGCAATTTGTAAAAGGACACGAACATTATGAAACCATTTATATATTAATTATATAAATAATTTGCAAGATAATTTCAATGTAAGGGAACTTGGGCAAAATTTACTAAGATATATGATTTGACCTAACAATTCTATTATAAGGAGTTTTTCCTATTGATACACAAATTTATGCTAAATGCCTGTTTTGTATTGTTCTTATAGTACTGTTTGTATTAGCATGACACTCATTGGAAGCAATCTAAATGTTCATCAGTGGTTAACTAATTAAGAAATTCTAGTTAATCCATACTTTGGAATTTTCATGATCATAGGCCTCTCAGTTCAGCTTACACAGTTTTGATTGAAAAATTAAAATAGAACAAGCTTTCTGCTTATGGGTACCAAACCTTATAGATCTGATTTGGCTCCTTCTGACATTTTGTTTCCTAACCTTAAAAAATAAATGATGCTCAATTTTCTCCAGCTTAGAATATAAAAAAGACTGCATTGATAGGGTTAAATTCCCGGGATACTCAGCTCTTTGGGGATGGACAAAATAGCTGGTGTCATGTTTACAAAACTCTCTTGACCTTGATGGCACTGATGTTGAGAAATAAAAATCTTTTTATCTTTTAATTCTGTTTTCCTGTGAATCTTTTGAAGTCCCTTCATAGATAAATTCCTATGTATATGGATCATAGAATGTGTACTTTCTTTGCTTCATGTGATATTGCCAAATTGCTTTCCAGTGTGGTTGTACTTTGCCCAGCAGTTAAGCTGTTTCTCTTGTCCTGTGTCTTTGTCAATGCTTTACAACAGCTTTGCTTTTTTTTTTTTTTTTTGCCAATATATATAAAATGTGGTCTGTCTCTTAATGTCATTTTAATGTATATATCTCTGATTATTAGTGCCCTTTAATATTTTTTTGTATGACCTTTTGGGGCTTTTTGAGTTTTCTTTCCCATAAGTGCATCCTGTTTTCTTTTTTTATTTGGTTGTCTTTCTTTTCCTAATGATTTGTAGGCCTGTGTTTTCTCAGCTGTACAGCACTGTCCCTTGTGTCACAGAGCTAGGAACACAGCGTGGAGTATAACTGAACCGTCTTGTTGTCTTGTTGGTTGTTCTACAGGCACAGTGTCTCATAAATGTAAGTGGTGATGCAGTGGTTTTTGTTCGTGAATCTGACTTAGAAGTGGTACCATCTCAGCAACCCACTGCCAGCTGCCAGCCGTCATGTACTGGAGGAGAAGTCACAACCTGAAGAGAATCAGAAAGAGTGAGCTCAGCTGAATGAAATCCATCTGTCTCCATTGCTTTGTCGTTCGTTAGCTTTATAGAATTTTTTAAAAATTGAATTTAATTTGAGGTAAATAAGAAAGAGGGGATACTTATTGAATAGATGTGACTTGTCTGGAATCTCTGGGAGGCATGAGAGTTTCCTAATCCTGACTTTTCCTTTTTGCCCAGTTCAGACAGGCCCATGAATCCTGACCTTTCCTTAAGTTCAGGTAGAGTTCTAAGAGAACGTAGCAAAGATGTTGTGAGTCATGGGTACTTTATTCTGATTTTAATAAAACCGTAATTTAAAAGCTAAAATGGAAAGATTATCAGGAAAAAAGAGTGATCCTAGTGTATTTTGGAAAAACTAAGAAACTCAAAAGTTGCTGAGGAATAAATGGTCTGTTCAGAAATGTGTGGGAACAGCAGGGAAAAGTTTTCGGAAAACCACCATGTGAGTTTCCCGTGTGTTTTATTTTGATGAGGAATTTGCTAACAACTGAAAAAGGAAAGTGCTTAAATCATTTTTTAAACAGAAGCTAAAATTCTATAACTTACATCCCTAAGACACTCAGTAATTTATCGGAGTTGGTGTCCTTTCGTTGAAAGTTATAATAATCTCCGTAAAGAAAGAGGGAGAAATAGAATTTCGTACTGGTGACACTTGAGTTGATATTTAATCTGTCTAGAAGAGGCTAGGCTTAAACTGGGAAGAAAATATCAGTGCATTTTCTTGAAGTAGTAAAAATGCAGTAGGACCATAAAATTATTTTCTAATAAAATTGTATTAAATTCCCCCTAATTGAACAGAATTTTACTAAGACCTTAGGGTTTTTCAGTGGTTAGATTGTATTTGGCATAGGATTTGGAAACATGACTTGAATGTAAATATGCTGCAAGTGTTGAATGTACACCTAGAAATACTTTCTCTGTCAATGCCAAATGCCTGTTGTAAATGAACTTTAAATATTACATTCCTCCTTTGCACAATAAAATTTCTTTATAAAACCCATGATTTTTCTCCCCCAGGACAACAAATTGCCCTGAATATTAAGAGTCATTTTCTTGTTATCACAGGTGTCAATATTTTTCTGTATTTTGTTTATAATTTTATTTTTTAAATAAAAACTTTATAGAAATATACTGAAAGAGTTGTTTTTGTTTTGCCTCCTTGATTTATTACTGTTTTTTCAGAAATTTTCCACCTGAACCCGTGTGTAAGGCGCTTATCTTAATTTTGTTTGGGTTTTCTTGGGGGTTGGGCAGAGCAAGCCTTAAAATCGCACAACTATTGTTTATTTTAAAGATGAATCCCAGTCCTAGTGATAATCTTAGCGGTAGGATTTCTGGTAGGGAGCAGAGGCACTAGGGACTCCAAACTTTGGATTTCCAGGGACTTGGGTCAGCTACTGGCACGGGTCTGGTCACACTGGGCATGGATGTCTTTGACCTCCTTTTTGGAAGCCTCATCCACATGTTTCTGGTACTAGCTAGCCACTAGGGCTGTGGATATGGACTGATGGGTATCTAAAATAGGAGCCACACAGTCACCACTCTTCACACAGACACGGCTGTCTACTCCAGCAAACCACTCCTTGCCCATAAGCATCATGTGTGGCTTAGTCATCTCCAGGGCCTGCTGTTGACCTTGACAAGGCCATTGTTGGCAGTGCACCATGGCTGGCTGCTTTCTAGAGTCCTAGGGTCTGCACTGACCACAGCAGACCCTTGGATGTCAGGACTGCGCGTATGGAGAAGAGATCCTCACCGTGTGGTGCCGCAACCAGCGGAAGGTTGGTCTTAATTTTGGGTTTGTATGTCATTGGGTCACTTTCTTGTTTTTAGGTAGTAAAATGCTACCACTTTGCAGGGCACAGTTTTAGGCAGTGAACAAAACACACATAAGCTCTTGCTGTTGTAGAATTTACCGTTCAATGGCTGCACAAGCAAATAATTTGCAAAATGTCATATGCAGCATTTTAACAGTTGCTGATATTTATTGAGTGGTTGCTGTGTGTCAGCCAGTCTTTTTTTTTTTTTTTTAAGATTTATTTATTTATTTGAAAGAGTTACACAGAGAGCGTAGAGGCAGAGAGTGAGTGAGAGAGGTCTTCCATCCGATGGTTCACTCCCCAATTGGCCACAATGGCCGGAACAGCACCAATTCGAAGCCAGGAGCTTCTTCCGGGTCTCCCATGCAGGTCAGGGGCCCAAGGACTTGGGCCATCTTCTGCTATCCCAGTCCATAGCAGAGAACTGGATCAGAAGAGGAGCAGCCAGGACTAGAACTGGCATCCATATGGGATGCCGGCACTTCAGGCCAGGGCATTAACCTGCTGAGCCACAGCGCTGGCCCCAGCCAGTCTAATAAATATGTTCCTGTATTAGCCCTTATAATCTTAATAGAAACCCTACTGATGAGCACCATTTTATAACTGAGAAAACTGAGTAGAATGTGTGAGTTGTCCAAAAACACAAAAGTAGAACTAAGATTCAGACGCAGGCAGTCTGGCTCTAAGACCTACATTAAGTGAGAAAATACAGCTAGCAATGAAAGTAGCTTCTTAAAGGAGACGATACTTAAGTTCAGTCAGAGGAACAGTTCAGTAGAATTGACTATTCATGATTTTGTTCGACCATTTGTCTCTTCAACAGCTATTTTTTATGATGGCCGTCTGCTGTGTTCCAGAGTCCTGTCTAGGCAAAGGAACAGTAAGATAACTATCACTGATTACGTGCCCATTTTATGCTGTGTCATTCATATGTTATTGCAGATACTTAACTCATAAGACAAGCTGAGTGGACTGAGTGGACGTATCTCCACTTTCGCATGAACAGTGTGTATTCTCAACAGATACCCAGTTTGAGTTCTGTTTGAGTTTGTTTCCTTGACTACTTAGGCCTTCTGCCTTGCAGCTCACATGGGCATTTGTGCATGCACAGTGTGGAAAGCACTATCAGTGCATGGCGAGACTGGTTCGTTCCAGAGAGGCTAATAATGCTCCCTGTGCCCCAGGAGCTGCTGCTCGCTGTGGATTTCCGCTGCAACATGATCTGAAATGGATGTGCTGGGACCTACTGTTTTGGAAATTCTAGGGTGAGTTCTGGTATTTACTGCACACTTCATGTCCTTCATTCTCCATGACTGCTCCAAAGGTAAACTATGCAATTTAAGCATTGATTGGCTAGATTTGTTCAATTCACTGTCCCTCTCCCTCTGTCTCTCACTCCCGTAATCCCTTACATCTGGCTTTCATACGCTGTTCTGGCTTCCATGCTCTTCTCTGCCCCTGAGTAAGAGTGTGTCACGGCTACAAGTATTACATTGCAGTGTTGGGTAGCGCAAAAGATTTTTTAATGTATACACATTGGCTCTTTCATGAATATGTAAATGGGATTACAGATACAATTTTTAAATATGATTTTTTTTCTTTTAAGATTTATTTTATTTATTTGAAAGGCAGAGCTACAGAGAGGCAGAGAAAGAGAGATCTTCTGTCCACTGGTTCACTCCCCAGATGCCTGCAATGGCCAGAGCTGCACCTGTCCAAAGCCAGGAGCCAGGAACTTCTTCCAGGTCTCCCATGCCATCTTCCCTTGGGCCATCTTCCACTGCTTCCCCAGGCCTTAATAGAGGGCTGGATTGGAAGTTGACCAGCCGGAACTTGAACTAGCAACTATATTGGATTCCAGCATTGCAGGTGGCTGCTTTACCAGCTGTGCCACAGCACCGTATGACTTTATTTTTTTTTTACCTTTCCTTGGCTTTCTCTTCTTGCCCATCATATTCCAATCTGTGTTAATAATAACCTAGCATGTATCCTTAAGTATTTTTTTAAAAATCTACCACTGAAGTTAATTTGCATTTGATAAAGTGCATGTGTTTTAGCACATGATTTTGACAGATGCAGTCATGGAGCCAAGATACAGAATATTCCCGTCACCAAGACGTCCCCTATTGCCACTTTGTAGTCAGTCTGCTGCCCCTCCCACGTAATGGGATCCTGCAGTTGGCAACTTTCACTTCACATCATGCCTTGAGGTGCATCCATGCGTGGACAATATTTTTGGCTAGTGTGAATACAACAGTTTTGCATTGGAGTTTGCAGTTTTCTGTGAAAATTGACATTTCTTTTCCCTGGGGTTGACTTTTTCTTGTTGATATATATTTGCTGTACGTGTGACACATTTTCCTTCTCTTGTTATCTGTCCATGCAGTCTATCACAGCTTTGATCATCTCCAGACTGTTAATTTTATATGGATAATGTGACTATTTCCTTTTTAGATTCCCTTGGTCAAGATGATCTTATCGCCTTAGTTACGTTGCGAGTTCATCAAATTTAACACATCCTGAATTGCTCTCATCCCAGCGAATGCCCGGCGAGTTTGTTATCGTTCACTGTTTTTCAGTTTGAGAAATGACTTTGCTTCTCAGCCTTTTGGCTGAGATCAAGTGTGAGAAATGACATTATTACTTAGTGAATTTTTGCTTGAGTCAGAAACCTAGCATGCCCAAAGACTGTACCCTTCTCATTGTGCTTCCTAGTCACACAGAACCCGATGCGTAATTGTGGAAGCGTGAAGTGTATGTGTGGAAGCAGTTCGTTGACGGCATGTTCTGAGAATTGTGTAGTCAGTGTCTTTGTTGTATGAACATCATGAGGTGTATTTACACAAACCTGGATGGTGTAGGTTAATCACTCTGTGTGAAGCCAGGAACTGGGAACCACAGCCGGGAGCTCTTATGTGGCTGTCAGGCCAAGTACCCAGGCTGCCCGCCTGCCGCCTCCCTGGTGCATTTGCAGGAAGCTGGATTGGAAGTGGAAGAGCCAGGCATTCTGATAGGGGTGCAGGCAATGATTCAACCTGCTGAGCCACAAGAGGTCACTCTGAGAATCTGATAAAAGGGCTTCCTTTTTTTATTTTTTATTTTTTAGAATTTACTTACTTATTTGAGAGGCAGAGTTACAGACGAGAGGGACAAATGGAGGTCTTCCATCTGGCATTTACTGCACACCTCATGTCCCTCATCCTCGCTGGTTCACTTCCCAAATGGCTGCAACAGCCAGAGCTGAGCCAATCTGAAGCCAGGAGCCAGGAGCTTCCCCTGGTCTCCAATGTGGGTGCAGGGGCCCAAGCACTTGGGCCATCTTCTACTGTTTTCCCAGGCCCTAGCAGAGAGCTGGATTGGGAGTCTGGCAGCCAGGACATGAACTGGTGGTGTGTGGGGAGCAATTCGGACTAGACTAAGTTACTGGAATTAAGACTTATTCTATGCATCTGCTCTCCCACAATATGGCGCTGGGAGAGGAGAAAACAGCTTCTACGCAGCTGCCTCCAGTTCAGCCAATAAACTGTAGGACTTGCTCCTGATTGGAGAGCAGCATACTCGGCGTGTGGGCAGCCGAGTTAGGATTGGCGGAGGAGGACTATAAAGGAGGAAAGAGACGGCATGCACCGGGAACATCTATGGGGAACATCTAAGGGAACCCGTGCAGCCCCCGAGAAAGCCGGCCGGCGGTGTGCCGCTCCCCTGCGGAAGTGGGGAATGTGGCCAGGGGGAACTGCCCTTCCACGGAGGTGGAAGGGATAGTAGCCAGCCCGGGAAGAACCAGCAGCAAACCCGGGGAGGGCCGAGCGGACGAAAGAACAGCGCAGGGTCCTGTGTCGTTCCTCCACGAAGACGGGGAGCGACAGTGGTGCCCATCTGGGATGCCAGCACTGAAAGCAGAGGATAGCCTACACAGCGCCGGCCCCAGGGCTGACCTTTTCCTCAAGAAAATAAGCATATTACTTATTGAAATTGCTTCATTGACCTGAGGGCGAACAAGGGATTAGGCTGAAAAAAATGTTAGGAATAACTAGGTAAATGCTATTCTACAAAAAGGTAGCTTTTCTCTGGTAGGAAAGTCAAGGCATGCTACAGACTATACTATATGTGTATATTTTAAATCATGAATTTTGGGGGAGAATGTTAAGTGATGAATATATATTTAAGGTGTACAACATTGTTTTGAAGCATGTATATATTGTAGAATGGGCTAAATTGAACTAATGTGTGCATTAACTAGCATTTTTTTCTGGTGATACCTGTTAAAATCAACCCTTTTAGCAATTTTTAAGAATGCAATACAGGGGCAGGTGTTGTAGCATATTCCATATTGGAGAGCTTCCAGTGGAATTGCACTTCCACTCCTGCTGCTTCCGATCTAGCTCGCTGCTGGCGGCAGTAGATGAAGGCTCAAATACTGGGTCCTTGCCACCCATGTTGGAGACCCGCATGGAACTCCTGGCTCCTGGCTTCAGCGTGGTGCAGCCTGGCTGTTGTGGCCATCTGGAAAGGAAACCAGCAAATCGAAGATCTCTCTCCGTGTCTCTGTCGCTGTCTTTCCAGCTCTTTCTCTGCTAGTCTGCTTTTCAAATAATTTTAAAAATGAATAGGCATTAAATAAAAAATACAATATGTTGTTACTAATTGTAGTCACCATGTTGAACCATAGGTTTCTTGAATTTCTCTAATCGAAATTCTTATCCTTGGACCAGCATCTCCCTAACTACTCACTCCCCAGCCCCTAACCCCGTCCCTCATAACTCTATTACTCTGTTTCTACTAATTCTACTATTTCTATGAGCCAAGCTTTTCTCAGCTTCAACATACAAGGGAGATGGTGTGGAATTTGTCTTCCTGTGCCCAGTTTATTTCACTTAACATAATGTCCTCCAACAGTGATTGTTGCAAATAATGGGCTTCCTTTTTAAAGGATGAATGGTATTCCATTGTGTGTATATACCACGTTTGCTTTCTTCATTCATTTGTTGGTAGACACCTAGGTTGATTGTGTATCTTGGCTATTGTGAATAATGTTGTAATGAACCTGTCAGTACTGACTTCAAATCCTTTGGGTATATATCCAGAAGTGGGATTTCTGGATCATATGGTAGTTTTATTTATAATTTTTGAGGGACATCTGTACTGTTTTCCATAATGTCTATGCTAATTTACATTTCCACCAACAGTGTACCAGCGCTTCCTTTTCTCCACATCCTCTTCAATAAAGACTGTTTTAAATACTAAAAAATGCAAAAATAGAGAAGTGGTACTTCTTTTCTTTGAAGTAAGAATGCTATGTCAGCATACATCATTTCAGATGAATTCATTCGTTGGGTAAAATAAGAGACTATTTTAAATGTGAAAAACCCTCAGAATATCTGATAGGCAGAAGAATGTGCTCCCTAAGCTGTCCAGGTATCCTCCCTTGTGGTTGCTACATGAGAGGAACAAGGAATCTTGCCAATGTGATAAAGGTTAAGGACCTCGAGATGGGACAATTATCCTGGTTTATCTCGAAGGGTCCTGTAATCCAATCTCACAAATCCTTCAAAGTAGAAGGGAGGGTAGAAGAGGCAGTCAGATTCTGTGTGAGCCACACTCAACCTGACCTTGCTGTCTCTGAGGAAGGAAAAAGGGAGCTACAAGCCAAAAATTTGGGTGGCCTCCAGACCAGGGAGAACCTTTAGATGACAGCCAGAAAGGAAACAGTGGTCTCAACTCTACACAAAGAACTGAAATCTGCTCACAACTCATATGAGCAAGGAAATGAATTGTCCCTTGGAGCCTCCAGAAAGGGAGACGGGTCCACCAATGACTTGACTGCAGCTTGCTTACACCCATGGTAGTTCTGAGCTACTGAGACAAAAGATAAATGTTGTTTGAAACACCGATGTTGTAATTTGGAGCAGCAATAGAAAACTAATGCAAATTCTTATAGGAATTAACTGTGGAATACACACACACACACCCGTAATGACTAAATAGCAGAAGTCAGAATCTTCCCTTTTAAACTTGTCTCCATTTCTGGAATTGTCCATGAACTCCAGGTGCTCAAAGCAAACCCCAGAGCTCAGCTTCCGCAGCCATGCTGTGCAGTGAGAGAACCTCCTGGGTGCACTGTTGCACTTGCTTCTCACTGTCACTTGGTGTCGCTGTTGGGATGGACGGCACCAGAACAGCACTGAGAAGATGCAGCTGTCCTGCTGTGCCTCCTACCCAGGTTTCCAGGGTTCTTAGGCTGTAGCCTTATGTCCTCCCTGTCTACTCCGTCCAAGGAAGCCTATACAGGCTGTTTCAGTTCTCATTCACAGCTGCCTCAGGTAGGGCCAGGAAGCACCAGGGGCTCCCTGTCATGACTGTGGAGTCTGCCATAGCCTCAAGTGCTTCTGGGGAGTTGGGGCTTACCTTTACCCTCCAAAGGAAGCCGTTCCACTCACTCTTCTGCCTAAGGGAGCTTAGCAAGGCCTAGATGACTTTGTGTCAACAGCCAAAGAGCTTGCTGGTACCCTTCATTAAATGTAATCTTTTAAGGTATAATTCCATTTCTATAAAGGTTATGATAGAGCAAAACTTGTTGATCTCTTAAGTACTTAATTTTAAATGTGTTTTGACTTCTGTTCCAACAAATCCTTCTTACTACAAATTCAAAATTTATTGTGGTATATTGTATAGTTTCCATTAAAAATTACCTCCATTGTATGTATAATTCTTTTTTTTAACTTTTATTTAGTGAATATAAATTTCCAAAGTACAGCTTATGGATTACAATGCCTCCCCCCCCCCATAACTTCCCTCCCACCCGCAACCCTCCCCTTTCCCTCTCCCTCCCCCCTTCCATTCACATCAAGATTCATTTTTGATTCTCTTTATATACAGAAGATCAGTTTAGCATATATTAAGTAAAGATTTCAACAGTTTGCACCCACATAGAAACACAAAGTGAAAAATACTGTTTGAGTACTAGTTATAGCATTAAATCTCAATGTACAGCACATTAAGGACAGAGATCCTACTAATTCTATGAATTTTGAAAAAACACATGGATTTAGATCAATCCATGGAACATTTTTATCACTCTAAAAAGTGCCTTCATTCCCTTGGTAGATAATCATCTCTACCATCTCCTAGGCCCTGGCTCCTACTGGTCTGTTTTCTGTTCCTGTAGTTTAACTTTTTCAAGAATGTTATAAAAATGGGATTGTTCAGAGTGTAGACTTTTGAGTGCTGCTTGCTTCATTTAGCACAAACACACTGGAGAATCATTTATACTCTTGCATGTTTTAGCAGTTCATTTTTTTTTCCTGTCAAACGTTACATTTTATGGATACACCTGTATCTGTTAGCCTTTCACCGGTTGCTGTACATTATGCTGTTTCCATTGTTTGGAGAATATGAATAACATTGTATACTCTATACTCACATACAGGCTTTCTGTGAGCATGAGTTTCCGTTTCTCCAGTATCAACACTCGAGGGTGGGCTTGCTGTGTCATGTGGTAAGTATATGTGTAGTTTGATGGGAAACTGCCAAACAGTTGTCCAAAGTAGCTGGGCTATTTGGTATCTGCACTACCCGTGTCCGGGAGTTCTCGTGTTTTGCATCCTCACTTACCATCACTATTCTCAGTTTTATTTCTTCTGGTAGAGCGATCTGTCTCATTGTGATTTTAGCTTCATTTTGCCAGGAAGTAATAATGTCATGAGTATTTTTCTTGGGCTCATTTGCTATCCGTATTTCTTCTTTGGTGAAATAGCCATTCAATTCTCTTGCCCATTTTTGTTCTGTACATTGAGTTATGTTTCAGTTGAGTTGTGAGAGTTCTTTATATATCCTGGGTGAAGATTTTTGTTTTTGTTTTTGTTTTGTTTTAGGATAATTTATCCAGAAGGCAGAGTTACAGAGAGAGAGAGAAAGAGAGAGAGAGAGAGAGAGAGAGAGAGAGAGAGCGAGCCAGAGAGATCTTCCATCCTCTGGTTCACTCCCCAAGTGACTGCAATGGCCAGGGCTGGGTAAGGCTGAAGCCAGGAACTCTGAACCCCATCCAGGTCTTCCATATAGGTGGCAGGGGTGCAACCACTTGGGCCATTTTTCATTGCTTTCCCAGGCACATTAGTAGGGAGCTGGATCAGAAGTGGAGCAGCCAGGACTCAAACCAAAGTTCATAGGAAATGCTGGTCACAGGTGGCAGCTTAACCTGCTGTACCACAATGCCAGCCCCTACAAGAATAAATGTGTGTGTGTGTGTGTTTTGCAAATGTTTTCTTCCTTTGATTCTGTGGCTTGTCTGCATTTTCTTTAACACTGTTGTGATGGTTTGGATGTGGTTTCTCTTTCAAGGTTTATGTGTTGGGAGCTTGATCCGTAGGTGGTGACTTTGGGACATGGTGTGGAACCTTTAAGCAGTGGGAGGTCCTTAGGTCACTGGAGGTGTGGCCCTAGAAGGAATTTGTGGACTCCTTTCTCTAGGTTCTGTTTTCAGGATATGACCTCTTCCTTGCACACACATGTGCTCCCATTTTCTGCCAGGGGCCTTTGACAGAGTTGGCAAGATGCTGTTTGGACTTTCAGGACCCCAAACCTGTGAACTAAATAAAGCTCTTTTTAAAATGAAGTTAGGCTGCCTCTGGTATTTCATTATAGTCACACAAAAAAAGTGAGTTAATACAGTTGTCTTTGGAGGACATTTTTAAAAATAATTTTAATTTATTTTTTCAATGTTGTTTGAAAAGCAAAGAAACAGAAAGACTGAAACCTCCCATCTGCTGGTTTACTTCCCAAATGCCTGCAACAGGTTGGGGCTGGGCCAGGCTGAGACCAGGAGCCCAGAACACAGTCTGCGTCTCCTGCTGGAGTGGCGGGAATCCAGCTCAGCCATTACCTACTGCCTCCCAGGGTGCACATTAGCAGGAAGCTGGAGTCAGAAGCCAAGTTTGGACTGGAACCCTGCACTCTGATACTGCATGTGGCTATCACCAGTGGGAGGTTCACTGTTGTGCCAAAAGGCTACCTGCTTCATTTGTTAGATTCACATGCATCTGGGATTAAGAAACCTTCTTGGTGGGTTGAACCTCTTATCATATCCAGTGTCCCTTTTTATCCCTGGTAATAATAATCCTTTTTCTGAAGTCTACCTTGTCTGAAATTAGTATTGCCACTTAGTTTTTTTTTTTTAATTAGTGTTGGAGTAACTGGTCTTTTCTCATCTTTCTTCTTTAATCTATTTCTTTATATATAAATTTGAGACTGCATATAGCTGGTTTGTTATGTTTTTCTAACCTATCGATCTTTCTTTTGTAGCTGGGTATTTATGCCATTTTTTAATGCAATTATTGATAGGATTATTAAGAGCTACCATCCCGCTAATTGTTTTCCATTTATTCTATATATTATTAGTTTCTTTTTGCCCTTGTTTTCTATCTGCTTTTAGGTCAACTGCATATTTTTTTCTGATTTCATTTTATCTTCACTATTGGAAAATAGGTTATGCTTCATTGTAAGAAAATTTTAATGGTTTCTTTAGGCTTTTTAATTTATCAAAGTCTACCTTCAAATAATATTATAATACTTCATACTTAACATAAACTACTTTATGGTTTGAGAATATTCCCTAAATGATTTCAATCAAAATTTATTATCATTTTTAATTTTCATCATCTTTTTTCCCTTAGGCTATATCAGTATTTTTGGTTCTAACTTCCTGGGGTGAGTGTTCAGTTTATTTATTTTCAGTTTTTCTTAGTTTTTAATAAATGCATCTGAAGTTATAAACTCCCCCTGCAATTGCCTTGTGGAATCCCACAAGTTTTATGCAGTGCTTTTATTTTCTTTGAACTCTGAATATGTACAATTGCCATTGTGATTTTTAAATTTATCCATGAACTATTTAGAAGCATGTTTCTACTTCCCAAGTGTATACTTATTTTATTCACTTTGTTGTTTTCAGATTAAGTTGCACGGTGATAAAATACTGTGATATAAATGACAAATTCTTTAAAAATTATTGAAAATTCCCTGGTTGCTTGCTTGTTCAATTTATGTAACTGTTTCAGATGCGCTTGGAAATAAGATGCACTGTTTATTTTTGGCATGTAAGATCATCTGTCTCTCTATCATCTAAAAATCGTGTTTCTATAAAATCACATTCATTAATTATATTCTTAAATTTCCTATATCCTTAACAATATTTTTGTCAATTACTTAGAGAGCTGTCAGTTTCTTAGAGGGGTGAGTGTACATGTAAGAGCATCTAAGAACCTACTTTCTATAAGCTAATTTTACTTAGGTTCTGTTTGTGTATAAAAATGTTGGGCCAATGCTGTGGCATGGCAGGCTAAGCTTCTGCCTGCCATACCAGCATCCATATGCTCCTCTTCCAGTCCAGCTCCCTGCTAATGGCCTGGGAAAGCAGTGGAAGATGGCCCTGCACCTGTGTGGGAGACCCAGGGCAGCTCCTGGCTCCTGGCTCCTGGCTCCTGGCTCCTGACTCTGGATCCGCTCAGCTCCAGCAGTTTCGGCAATCTGGGAAGGTAACCAATGGATGGAAGGCCTCTCTCTATACCTGTGGCTCTGCCTCTCATATAAATGGATACAATCTTTTAAAAAATGAAAAAATAAAAGAATAACTTGTTTTAAAGGCTTAAATGCTATAATATGACAATTTGGCTTTAGCCAAATGAGAAAAATAATTAGGATCCTATATCACAATGTCTTTATGAGTTCCAAAATAAATATATATATAAAATACATTTGAAAATATTTTATAATTAAAAATTATATAATTTCTAGACAATTAATAATTATAAATAACTAGAAACATTTCCAAAACATTGATTTAACTCTACATTCATTTATTGTGTTTTTATAGTGTATCTGGTAAATAATTCAGAATATTTGGTAAGGTTAGTTTATTTCTTTGTTAAGCAATAGAATCATTCTGTTATGTTTCACAGACTTAACTCTTATCTGTGGGATTTAATTATAGCAATTCGTGAAAAGCTTACCACCACAGTAGAAGCAGACACACTGTGTTTGAAGACTCTCCTCTGGTGCATCAATACAGTGCTTGCTTCAGGATACTTTTGACGTAGGTTCAAGTGTAAATGGTTAATTGGAAAACTTGATGCTCTTAGCAGTAACGTGCTCTCAGCAGGAAATTAATTATTGTGGATTGTTTAAGGGAATTGATTAGCTCCCTTGAGAACAGGACAGATAAAGCTTAGAATGAATGACGACCTCGCATCTGTAAAGGCTAAAAAATAGTTTTGCTTTTCTTCTTATTTTGTAGTCAGTCACACATAATATTTTATCTTCACACATAATGTTTTCAAAGAAACTGCCAGAGATCACTTTGAGGGAACAGAATAGATTCATTCTGGCGTAAGGATGAAAGAAATTATCCCACACTCCAGAAAACACACACACACACACACCACATACACACACACACTTTTTAATAGCAGAGTAACCTACTTACATTACTCTTGTCTGCCTTGGGTAGTATTTGCTGGGCTTATTTAGAGAAACTGGCCTATTTACAGATGCCACTCCTATCCCTTTCTCACTTTCTGAAATTGAGGGAAAATTGTTTCTGTTTTTGCCTGGCCACACTCAGTTATGTTTGATGGATCTCTTCTGAATTTAAATTGGTCAGTGCCGTAATCCTCCACTTGGAAATAAAGCACTCGTCCATGACAGACTCCCAGCACAGATATTAGAAACACTTACTGGGCTGTGGGTTTCCTGCCACACCTTGGCACACACACTTCATTTTCTGAAGTGGTTATAGTGATGGAAATCAAAGCCGAACCATCACTTTTAATGGCCGGAAGGACAAATGGGGCTCAGTGAGTTGATTGCTATTCGCCCCCTCGGGTGTTTCCCAGGAAGGCCTTTCCTGCGTATTCTTGTCAGCTTCCAGAGTTGTGCATCTAAGGGACCTCCACTTAATGGGTCCCAGCTAGAGAACAGTTTGCTTTCAGACTCAACAGAATGGGCATAGGCACCACTTCAGCCCTTAGATGGTATGTGTTAAACTATTAATAAGCTGTTTACAGTTGTTTTTTACGTATTGCTTCGGCTGATGGTGATATAATAGAGTTCTACCATTACCAGCACAGAAATTGCCTTGTAGTAAGTAGGCAGTAAATATTTATTTCATATAAAATGAATGAGAGCTTTGAAAAAAAATAATTAAGGGGCAGGCCCTGTGGTGCCGTGTTAAATTATCACTTGGGATGTCTGCATTCCACATCAGAGTGTCTGGAAGCACTCCTGCCTCCACTTCTGATGCAGCTTGCTGATGCACGTAGGTGCGGGGGGTGGGAGGGTGAGAGGGAAGGCTGGGGGCGGCAGAAGATGGCTCAGGTACGTGGTCCCTGCCACCTGCACAGGAGACCTTGGTGGTGTTCCTGGCTGATAGCTTAATCTGACCCACCCCTGGTTGTTGAAGGCATTTGGGGAGTGAATGAGTAGATGGAAGCTCTCTGTCTCTGCCTTGGAAATAAATAAAAGGTAATAAATTTAAAAAAAAAAAAAAACAAAATGTTATAAAGGTCTAAGATAGACTTTTAAACATAAAGCTTTTAATGTAAAAACCAGATAATTCTCTTCATGCTCAGGTGTCAGCATTTTAAGATTATGCCGTTTGAGTTCTCATCTATAGTAGGCATTACTGTATGTGTATGTTTTAATATCTTACATTCTTTGCTCCCAGTGTTTTAGAATCTTTTAGAATGTATCTTTTCTTTTGTTGTTTTGTTTTAAAATCTTAACCTGATATTTGAAAACTAAAGTCACTGGTCAAGAATCTTTGTATTCATCACCTTGTAAGCATCTTAGTTCAAATTTCTTAAAATTTATCTATTTGAGAGGCATAGAGAAAGAGAGTACACAAGAACAGGTTCTACCATATTCTGATTCACTCCCCAATTGCCCACAGCAGCTGGGCCGGGCTGGGCTGGCGGCAAGGCTGAGTCGAGAAGTCAGGCCAGATCTCCTAGGTGGATGGAAGGGACTCAGTGGCTAGCACAGCTGCCGCCCAGCGTACATGTTAGCAGACAGCTGGAGTCAGGAGCTGGAGCTGAGAGCTGGATCTAGGTACTCACATGGGGGGCACAGGATCTTAACCAGCATCTCAGCCACTAGGCAACCGCTTGCTACAACGACCTGGTTTTAAATATCTGCTATTTAAACTATGACCAATCTGGAAAAAATAAAATGCCCATGAAGTCAATCATCCCTTGGCCTCAACTCCAAACTGACAGTCTCTTCAATTCTCACATTGTTTTTGCCTAATTATTTAAAGCTTTGGCAAAAGTTTTGGAGAGTAAGAAAGTTGATGTGAAAACTTGCTGGTTTTTTGCTTTGTGCTTTTTGTTTGTTTGTTTGGCATTTCGTGAGAATTTTCAGCACTCATTCACCTATGTCACTTTTTTTAAAAATTTATTTTATTTGAGACTTAGAGTTACAGATGGTGAGAGGAAGAGAGAGAAAGGTCTTCCTTCCGTTGGCTCACTCCCCAGATGGCTGCAACTGCCAGATATACGCTGATCCAAACCCAGGAGCCAGGTGCTTCTTCCTGGTCTCCCGTGTGGGTGCGGGGGCCCAAGGACCTGGGCCATCTTCTACTGCTTTCCCAGGCCATAGCAGAGAACTGGATCGGAAGTTGGGCAGCCGGGACTAGAACCAGCCAGCGCCCATATAGGATGCCAGTGCCGCAGGCGGAGGATTAACCTACAGCACCGTGGTGCCAGCCCCCTCCTATGTCACTTTTGAATGTGTTTTATTGGATGAGATAAAACCACCTCTGACAGCTTGATTTCCACTCTAGATGAAGAGATGGAGCAGTAGTCTCCTCTGAAGTCCACATTAGCTTTGACACGAGAATCATCGCACAGGTGAAACAAGAAACACTAAACAGGGTTGGCACAGTCCTCAGGGTTTTTGGTTTTGCTCTTGTATTTTCTGTTGGTTTTGTTTGTTGACAGGAAAGCCAGTGCTACAGAGGCTCCTGGCTCTTCCACTCGTTGATTGTTACCACATCTCTAGCTCAAAGCCATCGTCTCCACAGTGAGACCCTTGAGCATTCAAGGAAGCTGCCTAGTTACTTTCTTTGACATCACCTAATTTTAAGTGTCTACATAGTACTTACCAATCACTTTCTTCTCAATTCTTTTGATTTGCCTCCTAGAATTTAAACTTCAGAGATGTTATCTATCCTTTCACATTGCTGAATACCCAGCATATAAAGAACCACCAGTGATTTTTCTTTTTTATTTATTTTTATTTTTTATTTATTTATTTATTTTTTTTGACAGGCAGAGTTAGATAGTGAGAGAGAGATAGAGAGAAAGGTCTTCCTTTTTCCATTGGTTCACCCTCCAAGTGGCCACTATGGCCGGTACATTGCAGCCAGTGCACTGTGCCGATCCGAAGCCAGGAGCCAGGTGCTTCCTCCTGGTCTCCCATGGGGTGCAAGGCCCAAGCACTTGGGCCATCCTCCACTGCCTTCCCGGGCCACAGCAGAGAGCTGGACTGGAAGAGGGGCAACCGGGACAGAATCCGGCACCCCAACAGGGACTAGAACCCCAGGGTGCCAGCGCCTCAGGCAGAGGATTAGCCTAGTGAGCCACGGCGCCGGCCCCACCAGTGATTTTTCATTTCATCTAATTGAAGATGACACCAGCTGTATGATACACCACTATTTTAGGTATGTAAGAAATTAAAATCGCCACGAATTAATCTATGGGTTGATTATTTTTCGTCACTTTGTTTTTTTTAAGTTAAATTTATTGAACAGTTCTGTTTTAGGTTTATTTGGAAAGACTGTAGGTTTTCCATATATCTATCTCATATACTCTGAAAATGAAGAGAAACAAAATAGATTCAGTTAAACTGTTCCTGAAATAGCTTCTCACTCAGAGTACAACTCTTCATCATTAGTTTTCAATGAAAAGTTGCCAATATACACTATTTTTCACAGTCTCATTGTCTGTTATCAAGAGTGTTGGCGAAGCTGCATTTCTTAAAAAATTACTCCATTACTTTCTTGGAAATGTCTGTCCGAGTGGTGGTATTCATTCTTTAAGTTTAGGTGCTGCTGCTTAGGGGAGGGGATTCTTGGCAGACAGCAGCTGGGAAGGCAGACTCACCCCAGTTCCAGAAGTGTCAACATGTAAAAAACTGTACATCTTAAAAGTGCAAAAATGATGCTATGGAAACTGAGTAAATAATTTTAAAAATTTGAATGAATCACTGTCAAATCTATGCGTCTTTGGGCAAGCCAGTTCATTTATAAAATAAAGATGGGCTAGATGTATTTTAAGATTACTTTTTGCTTAAAAAAAAGATATGCTTTGTGAATGGCTGGTGTTAGGTGTTATACAAATATGGAAACATAATTAATTGTAGTAAACTGTTAAAAAAAAATTACTGTGTCCAATGGTTGTTAAGGGTTTCCATATTTAGCTCCTTTCTCTTTCTCTCTCTCGGTCCCCCACCACCAACACCACACCGTGTGTGTGTGTGGGGGGCGGGCTGGTTAGCATACAATGCACAAAGCATTGCCATCAGAGAGAGAAAAACTAATCAATAAGATTTACAAATAAAAAAAATTCCCTAGCCTTTTTATGTTAGGTGCCCAGGATTCTTTGCCCAGGTCAGAAAATCCTGGCTGCTCCGAGATAGGCCTTTGTGTGGCTGTGAGGGATTTCTAGCCAACATGGGAATGGCTGCTGCAACAGCTGGCAGATGTTGAAAAATGGTGGCTTTCAGCAGTCTTTTCTCCACCCAGCATTCTGTATCTCCAAATGCGGCTGAAGCATCACTGTCTAATACAGCATTATTCCTTTATGTGCCTTAAGACAATGCTTGCAAATTTGAAGAACAACTGCATATCCCACAAGATAGCCTGAATATATGCACGCCATCCAGCTAAAAATGTCAGTGGACCCACCCAACAGGGCAGCCTGCATCAGCTAATGTCTTTGAGCTCAGAGTTGCTGTACATCCTCTAGGTTTCGGGAGCCCCCGTCGTGAGTACAGTGAGTTCCCGCACATCAGTGAAAGGACTAGAACAGAAACTGGAATGAGGAAAGCTGGGACCCATTTCTACTTTTCCCATACATTCTTCAGTTACAGCAAGCATCCGACTGCTGTAATTAACTGCCTCCTGCCTCTTTCTTCCCTTGGGTTATGACACCCTCCCCAGAGGACTGAGTAAGAACAGTGGGCTACCTTACTAACTGAATCAATGCATTCCTCTGTTTTTGTTTTGTTTTGTGTTGTTTATTTTTTAACCATCCCAGAACAGATAATTTATCATAGCTTGTTGCCTCGGGAAACAATCCGTTTTGGTTGCATGACACAGACCAGTTGTCTTAGACTTCCCCGAGGTCCTTCATCCCTTCGTATGGCACTGACAACACCTTGGGATGGGAGTCTTGGCTTCTCAGCACAACTGCTCTTCTACTTCCAGGTCAGAGGAGTCCACTGCAGTGTCAGGATCACTCCAGGAAGGCCTTTTTTAGCCTTCCAGTTCTGACGGCATTGCACTCACTGAAAGTTGGTGAGCCCTCTGCCAAGGTCGTCATCAAGACTATCATCCAAGGTGCTTGGCCACTGCTGTGTCCGCAGCCGTTGAAGATGCCATGCAGTGATGTGGGGATGCTGCTTCTCCTTTGCTGCAGAGCCCCAGCGGTTCTGAGTGACAGCCACCCTCCTCCAGATGCACAGTTCATGGTGAACCGGCTTTCCAGAAGCCTAGAGAGGGAAGCCAGTTACTTGTCACACTGTAAACCCTGAGTCTGGTAATTTATGTAATGAACATTTGGAACAACCTTTCACTCCTGGATATCTGATTTTGTTCATTTGCTTAAAACATAAAGTCACTGACAATTATTTTGGAAAAGCTTTAACATAAGAAATCAGCAAATCAGCAAAAATCGGACTAAGAAAGGATTTAACACAAATCATGAGTAGATGAATGACAAAGTGGACGATGAGTGAGAGATTTACTTATTGTATCAATTTTTAAAATGTCGCCTTCATTGCCTGTGATTCTGTACGGGTGCTAGGCCGGTAGTGGATGATAGGAAGCGTGTCTCCTGGTTAGGAGCATGAAAGACATGCTCCTCAGTTGCAGAGAACACTTGAGAGAGGATTAGATGGGGCACTTATGCCAGGTGCCCTGAATCCCACATAGGCACTACCCAAAGGACAATATATGGAAGCATCTGACCAGAGATTACTTATTTATTTGTTTGAAAGATGTATTTATTTGAAAGGCAGAGTGACAGAGAGAAAGGAGGGGAGAGAGAGAGAGATTGATCTTCCATCTGCTGGTTCACTCCCCAAATGGCTATCATAGCTGGGGCTGGAACAAGCCAAAGCCAGGAGCCAGGAATTGCATCTGGGTCTCCCATATGGGTGCAGGGGCCCAAGCGCTTGGGCCATTGCCTGCTACTTTCCCAGGCACTTTAGGGAGGAGCTGGATTGGCAGCAGAGCACCCAGGACACAAATATGTGTTGCTGGAGACACACGTGGCGGCTTAACCCACTGTGCCACAGTGCCATCCCCTCCCAGAGGGCTTTTCAGGAGGTTCCTCAGAAAAGTCTCTGCTTTTTGTGGGCTGGGGGTTTGGCACAGCAGGTAAGACCTTGCCTGGGATGCCCACATCCCATATCAGAAGGCCTGGTGGGAATCATATCCTCTGCTTCCGATCTAGACCCACCTTCCAGGTATTGTGTACCCTGGAAGGCAGCAATGATGCCTGAAATACTCAGGCCTCTACTACCCACATGGGAGACCTGGACTGAGTTCTGGACTTGACCCTGGCCTGGCCCAAGCTATCGCAGGCATTTGGTGAGTAAATCAGTGGTTGGAAGATCATTTTCTCTCTTTCAATTAAAATGAAAATAAATAACACATTTAAATTTGTCATTCGTTACAATTTCTAGTGAAGTCTGTTACAAAATTCTTTTGACTTTAAACTGTTCCAGGACCCTGGGAAATCTTCAAATACTATCATAACTATAGCAAATACAGAGGGAAGTTACAAAGGAAAAACAACAACAAAGCAGATCATGCAAGTCCCCAGGTCAAACTCTCTCCATTAACCCCTAACTCTGCACTGATTTCCCATTACATTCATATTGAAACAGAATTCAAGTTGCAAGATTCTGTGTGAGTTGCCTGCCCCCTCTCTGACTTCAGTTCCTACCACTTTCCCCATGTCCCTGGCTGCCTCTGGTTCATCCTCTGTCTCCTCTTCACTGGGCTAAGTTGACACATAAATATGTACCTTACAGTATCCCCGTGGTGTGGTTTCCTCATATGTAAAATGGAAATGATTGTACCCATACTCCGTGTGTATACAGTGCTTACGGCCGTGCCTGCCTCACATTGGGTGCCATCTCACTGTTAGTTAGAACCATCATTTCTTTGTATGAACACATAGACCCAGAAAAGCCTGTGCTGTCCAGTTAAGTCTTATTACTATGAAGAATGCTACTTATGTTCTGCTCTAAGAATCTTTTCATTTTTACTTTCATTTTATTTGAAAGGCAGAGAGAGAGAGCGCGCGCGCGCTCTTCTGTCTCCTAGTTCACTCTCCAAATGTCTGCAACAGCCAAGGCTAGGTCAGACTGAGGCCAGGAGCCCAGAACTCTATCCGGGTCTCCCATACGGATGGCAGGGACCCAAGTACTTGAGCCATCATTCTTGGCCTTCTAGAATGCACATTGGTAGGAAGCTGGATTGGAAGTGGAGGATCAGGGACTCAAACCAGGCACTCTGATGTGGGATGTGGGCATCCCAAGCAACAACTTAACATCTATGCCAAACACCCACCCCACTCAGAATCTTGGCAGACTAGGGCATAGAATGCTTCTAACCCTGGTTTCTAAAAGTCCTGATAGTTTTTGCTCTTGTCTAATGACTTTTATAAAAGCACTTCTTGGGAGTAGCTGAACTTGCACTGACCTAAGAGGTCGTCATCAAGGGTATAGAGTGCTGTGTATAAGTTCCTTGCCATTTCTCACTGAATAGCTAGTACTAATCAAGGAGCACGGACCCTGGTTCTGATCCGCGCCAGGTTCATCTTCCCAGTTCAGGATTTCCTCTCAAATGTCCCGCACTATTTTGGGACAGATACTTCTTTTTTTTTTTTTTAATAAATATGTTAAATAAATTCATTAAAAAAGAATACTTTATTTTGAAAGGCAGAGTTACAGAGGGGCCGAGACAGAGAGAGAAACAGTGGTCTTCCATCCCCTGGTTCACTCCCCAGTGGCTGCAGGAACCTGGATTGGAAGTGAAGGAGCAAGGAGCAAGGAGCTCCTGCTGGGTCTCCCTCGTGGGTGCAGGGTTCCAAGGACTTGGGCCGTGTTCCACTGCTTTCCCAGGCCACAGCAGAGAGCTGGATTGGAAGTAGAGAAGCTGGGATTTGAACCCGTGCCCATATGGGATGCTGGCACGGCTTTACCCACTATACCACAGCGCTGGCCCCTGAGACAGCTACTTCTTGAATCACAGTGCTATTTTCAAGTCTTAATCTTCATTAATGTACTTATTAAAGTACAAGTATGAATACTGTCTTGGTAAATTGATTTTTTTTAAATTTATTTATGTGAAAGAGAGAGAAGGGAAGGTAGAGAGAGAGAGAGATCTAAGGGAAGGTAGAGAGAGAGAGAGAGAGATCTTCCACCTCCTGGTTCACTGTCCAAATGGCTGCTGCAATGTTTAGGGCTTGGCCAGTCTTAAATCAGGAGCCTGGAACTCCATGTGGATCTCTCTCACGGGTCGCAGGGACCCAAGTACTTGGACCATCTTCCACTGCTTTCCCAGGTGCATTAGCAGAGATCTGGGTTGGAATTGGAGTAGCTGGGACTTGAACCAGTGCTCATATCAGGTGCCGGCATTATCAACTTCTGCAAATTGGTTTCTATGAAAGACTTTGCTTCACCCCAACTTGCACTTACAAGTCTAGGTTTTTTGCTTGTCAACAGAGGTAAGACAGCTAGATGATGGAGTCATTGCAACTTTGTTCTGCCTTGAACTTGAGCAATTTATCTTACCTATGTGTTCTTTGAGGTAGTTTTTTTTTTTTTTAATTTTTATTTATTTATTTATTTGAGAGGCAGAGTTACAGAGAGGCAGAGAGAGAAACGTCTTCCATCTGCTGGTTCACTCCCCAAATGGCCTCAACCTCTGGAGCTGAGCCAGTCTGAAGCCAGGAGCCAGGAGCTTCTTCCAGGTCTCCCACCTAGGGTACAGGGGCCCAAGGACTTGGGCCATCTTCTATTGCTTACACAGGCCACAGCAGAGAGCTGGATCAGAAGTGGAGCAACCAAGTCTCAAACTGGTGCCCATATGAGATGATGCACTACAGGTGGTGGCTTTACCTGCTGTGCCACAGCACCAGCTCCATTCCAGGCGGAATGTCTCGACCTACAGACCCTCTGTTGGTAGAATGAATCATTTCCTCCTTGTGGCACATATTAAAAAACCAGTCTTTGCTCAGCATTACTGTATCGTGCCATGTTCTCATTCTGTGTTCACACCACCATAGCCATTCTTTCGTGGAGCCTCACGGGGCATCACTGTAAGCCGGGTGGTCTTCAATAACAAGACAAAAAGGTAACAGAAGCTAGACAGGGCTTCAGAGTTGTCAGCATTAAATAAAGCACAAACCCAACTCTTTCTAACTAGCCTCACTAGTACAATAAGCTGTTAGCTCCAAGTCACAAAACTTGTCAATAAGAAAAATGCTTCAGATATTGGCTAGCTGTTTAATGTATCATGAGCTTTCATGAGCAACCCAAGCTTAACTGTTAAAAATAGACAAAGAGATGTAAGATAAAACTTTATCGATAAGCCTGTCATCAGTAATTACGTTGTATAATTTTTCTACTTAGAAATACTTTCTCAGATCTCTTTGGGATTTATACCCTTAGAGTCACACTAAGTTAAATGACAAATATGGATTGGTTCTCTAGATCATTTCAAAGAAAGGTAAAATATTGTAACAGTCATTGCTAAACATACCTTATCTACATTTGGCTTCAAAGGTGGTCAGAATAGACCACCCCAAAATATGATATGCTGTACTGGCATAGTGAATATTTTGAGTTAAAAGAATTTGAAAAACAGCAGATGCCAATAAAAGACAACACATTCTGACATTCCTTCTTTTTCCTAAAAGCAGGAGATAAAATTTCCATGTGAAAGGTATTTTCCCTATATCAGAAGGAAAGTAACTTTTTTTTTTTTTTTTTTTTTTGACAGGCAGAGTTAGAGAGAGAGAGAGAGCACCCCCCAGATGGCTGCTACAGCCGGCGCGCTGTGCAGATCTGAAGCCAGGAGCCAGGCGCTTCTCCTGGTCTCCCATGCGGGTGGAGAGCCCAAGGACTTGGGCCATCCTCCACTGCCTTCCCGGGCCACAGCAGAGAGCTGGACTGGAAGAGGAGCAACCAGGACAGAAATGGCACCCCAACCGGGACTAGAACCCAGAGTGCCAACGCCACAGGCTGAGGATTAGCCTAGTGAGCCACAGCGCCGGCCGGAAAGTAACATTCTTATCACCAAGGTCAGAAAACTGAGATAAAGGGAAATCGACATAAATAACTTTATTGGTAGTCCTAGATGAAAATTCTAAGAGGATAGAGATACACTTTTGCCTTCTTGGGGAAGGTGTTTAGCACCGGGGGTAAAGACACTGTTTAAGATGCCTCTATGGGCCGGCACTGTGGCTCAGCAGGTTAACACCCTGGCCTGAAGTGCTGGAATCCCATATGGGCACCGGTTCTAGTCCCGGCTGCTCCTCTTCTGATCCAGCTCTCTGCTATGGCCTGGGAAGGCAGTAGAAGATAGCCCAAGTCCTTGGGTCGCTATATCTGTGTGGGAGACCTGGAAGAAGCTCCTGGATCTTGGCTTTGGACCGGCACATTTCCAGCCATTGCAGCCAGTTGGAGGGTGAACCATTGGATGAGAGACCTCTCTCTCTGTCTCTCTCTTCCTCTCCTCTCTCTGTGTAACTCTGACTTTCAAATAAATAAATAAATCTTAAAAAAAAAAAAAAGATGCCCCTTTCCTACATTGGAGTACCCGGGTTCTATAACCAGTTCTGACTCCTGGTTCCAACTTCCTGCTAATGCAGGCCCGGAGAGGCAGTGAATGATGGCTCAGGTCTGAGGATTCTGCCACCCATGTGGGAGACCTAGATTGCACTCCTGGCTCTTGGCTTCTGCCTAGCTCAGCTGTGGCCATTGTGGGCATTTGGGAGTAAACCAAGGCGATGGGAGTTCTGTTTCTCTGCCTCTCAAAAAGTATTTTTTTTTTCGTTTTCCTTATAGATTCTTAATTACAGAAAGGCCAAAGATATTTGAATCTGCTAGTTAACATGTCCTCTGTCACATTGTACTAAAAGATTGTATTGTGCTGCTTCCTCAGTACATTTAATGATATGAAATAATGTGCTTTCTAGCTTTTGCTGGAAACAAAGGTTACTAAAAGTTAATAATAAATTAATGCATGCAATTAAAACTACAAGAAATAATAAGGGAGATGACTCTGAATGTACAGTATGCAAAGGAAGTAAGAGATATTTCCAGTAAGGAAATTTTTGAGGGTATTGTTTTGTTGATAAAAAGGAAAAATCATTCTGTCCTATTTTGGAGATTATTTAAAGGTTATTCTAAAATTAAAAAGTGTCCAGGCCAGCGCCGTGGCTTACTTGGCTAATCCTCCGCCTGCGGCGCCAGCACCCCGGGTCCTAGTCCCAGTTGCTCCTCTTCCAGTCCAACTCTCTGCTATAGCCTGGGAGGGCAGTAGAAGATGGCCCAAGTGTGGGTCCCTGCACCTGCATGGGAGACCAGGAGGAAGTACCCGGCTCCTGGCTTTGGATCGGCGCAGCTTCGGTGGTGACGGCCATTAGTGGCGTGAACCAATGGAAGGAAGACCTTTCTCTTTCTCTCTTTCTCTTTCTCACTGTCTAACTCTGCCTGTCAAAAAAAGAGTGTCCAGTGTGTGGCACAGCAGGTTAAGCTGCTGCCTGTGACGTTGGCATCTTACTTGAATGCCAGTTTGAGTCCCAGCTACTCCACTTCCCATCCAATGCCCAGATTTCTGGGAAAACATCAGAAGATGCCCCAAGTACTTGGATCTCTGCCACCCACATAGAAGATCCAGATGAAATTCCCTGCTCTATGGGGCTCCCAGCCCTGACCATTGTGGCCGTATGGGGAGTGAACCAGAGAATGGAAAATCAATCTCTCTCTATCCCTCTCTCTGTGACAGCCTTTCAATTAAATAAAATAGATCTTTTTTAAAAATGAAAAAAGGGAAGAATAAGACAACCTAAATGGATATAGAAAGCAGTAGGGAGAGAGAAGGGGAGTCTGATGTGGCACGGGGGTTAGAATGTCCCCTCCAAAACATGGGATGAATTTTTGTTGCCATTGTGGTCCAGCGAGGAGGTGAGGCTTTTCAGAGCTGCCTGGGTCATGAGGGCTCTGCCCTGATGCCTGCCGGGATCAGTGCTGTTCTCAGGGGAGCGAGCTCCTGACAGACAGGAGGACGGCGGCCCCAGCTCCTTGGCCTGGCCTACTCTACGCTCTCGTTCCTTCTTGTTTTCATGCCTTGTGGGGGCCCTTGACCGAGGTCAGTGCCATGACCTTTGTCACTTACCCCGTCTGTGGGTATTGTAGAGCTCCCATCCGCTGCTTCACCCCCTCCACTGCCAATGGACTGAAACGTGATTGAATTTATTAAAAAGATTTTTCACTGAGCCTTAGTATCAAAAGTGCACTGATGCGAAACTAGAATTTGGTCTTCTGTCTCTAAAAAGGGAAAGAATTTTTTTTGGATTATTAATCTGTTCTTGATAGGACAGTATGAAAATTTTCTCTTTAGCTTTTAAGTGATTTGCTTAAAAACAAACTTTATTTTGTCTTATCAAAATAATTTTCCTGTGATTCCTATCTTTGATTAAGCCTTCTCTGATAAAAGAGCTAAAGCTTTTTATTTTGTAACTATGTCACTTTTGTATTTGCTTTTGAAATCTTTAATTATCATTCTGATTACAAGGATAACTAAGTATGGATTGATAGGAGCCTGTGATTGCAGCTTAATCACTTTAAAACCTTTTGACATTTTGGACAGTTTTGCCTTCCCCAAACCAAATCTTAAATGAAATCTCCTGACCTTGAACTAACTTTGAGATTTCCCAAAAGCCCCATAGAAAGCCTCGAAGGATTTGTTCTTCCCACTTTCTCAAAGGGAGATAATAAAATCGATAGGTTAGAGCAATCAGATTTTTTTGATGTGTTAAATTACATGGGACCTGTTGTCAAATACATGTTGATGAAGCTGAAGTCTGGCAGGAAAGTCCAAGCTGAATTGGTTCTGTGGGTCCCACTGGGGCCTGAAACCAGAACCAAGCTGCCCAAGCCTGCTGCTCCACAAGCCCGAGTTTGCTTCCAGGTTTTCTACTTTTCTTACTGCGTATGTACATGTGCAGGTTCAAACAATGCACATTTATATGTGGTTATCAATCACATGGAAAATCAGAGAATACCACATTGAAGATTGAAGAACACCTGGTTAGAGTCCAGCCGACTTGATTATTGATTAAAGGGCTTATATGACACTCCTACTCATTCTCACACTCTGTGTTATCTCTGCATAGGGAGAGGCAAACAGTGGGCTTATTATTCACTCTTTTTACCACAGTCTTTAGATATAAAGCCCTGAACTGCACATTTTGAAAACAACCTTAAATTAACTTGGAATCAGACAAAATAGTTCTTTGTAACCTTACTTTCTTGTGGAGACCTAAGAATGTGAATTGTTGTTATATACCAATTTTATGAATATATATTTTAATTTTTTACATTTTTAAAAATATTTATTTATTGCTTTGAAAGGCAGAGGCAGAGAGAGAAGGAGAGGTCTTCCATGTGCTGGTTCACTCCCCAAATGGCCTCAATGGCTGGAGCTGGGCCAATCCAAAGCCAGAAGCCTGGAGCTTCTTCCAGGTCTCCCACAGAGGTGCAGGGGCCCAAGGACTTTCCTAGGCCATAGCAGAGAGCTGTATCGGAAGTGGAACAGCCAGGACTTGAAATGGCACCAACAGGGGATGTCAACACTGCAGGAGACGGCTTTACCTTCTGCATCACAGCACCAGCCCCACATTGTTTTTTAATTAAGAAGCAGAGAGGGGGGGGGGGGGACAGATGATACCTAGGCAGATAGAGAGCTCAATTTTTTGTTTCACTCCCAAAATGTCCTCAGTGTCTGGGGCCAGGCTGAAGCTGGGAGCCTGGAACTCAAAGAATTTGAGCCTTCACCTCTTGCTTCCCAAGGTATGCACTAGCAGGAAGCTAGAATCAGGAGGGGAGCTCAAGCTAGAACTCAGAAACTCCCAAATATTATGTGGGTGTCCTAATTAGTGACTTCCCACTAAGCCAAATGCCTCCTCAAGAATACATACTTTATAATTTTAAAAACATGCATTTCCTCTGAATAGTTTTAAGTGTAGAATAGGACACATTTAATAATAGGTCCAAATATTTTTGTTTTTTATAAGCTATAAGAAGCCCAAAGTAAATGCACTTGAATTTATGTTTAATAATTACTCTTTGGCATTCTATCTTAATTAGAAATCACCTGGTTACTTAATGAATATCCAATAATTTGATTTTTTTTAAAGATTTATTTGTTTTATTTGAAAGGCAGAGTTGCAGAGAAGGAGAGACAGAGAGAGAGAGGTCTTCCATCCTCTGGTTCACTCCCCAAATGGCCTCAATGGCTGGAGCTAGATCTATCCCAAGCCAGCATTCAAGAGCTTCTTCCAGGTCTCCCACATGGGTGCAGGGGCCCAAGCCATGGTCCATGTTCTACTGCTTTTCCAGGCCATAGCAGAGAGCTGGATCAGATGTGGAGCAGCCAGGTCTCAAACTGGTGTGCATATGGGATGCCGGCACTGCAGGCAGTGGCTTTACTCACTACGCCCCAGCACCAGCCCCCAATCATTTGATTTAACTTAGTAAAACTGTATGAATGTAGTTACCCAAGAATAACTAAAATCCTCACCCACCCCCCCTTTTTTAGAGATTTATTTATTCTCTCTGCTCGGTACTCCCCAGATGGTCACCATGGCCAGGACTGGACCAGGCCTAAACCAGGAACCAGGAGCTTCCTCTGGATCTCCCAAGTGGGTGCAGTGGTCCAAGGACCTCAGCCATCCTCTGGGGCTTTCCCAGGTGCATTAGCAAGGAGCTTGATCAGAAGTGGAACAATCGGGACTTGAAGTGGCACCCATAGGGATGCTGGCATTGCAGGCAGCGGCTTTACCCATTGCACCACAATGCTGGCCCCTGAAATCCTGTTAACATAAGCATGTTATAAAATATAATTATTGCTTCAGAAGTATATTTATAAACATTTCTACCATTTAACCTTTATTTGAGGTACTCATTCTCAGATCAATCTCATGTTTTTATGACCTTAAATACCTATCAGAGATAGAATAGCATGTCTTGGATGGTTGGTTGTAGGAGTAACAAGAGTAACGGGGATGTTAGTGTGCAAAGCTGGCCTTTGTTAAATTACATCTTTTGATTCCTACAAGTGGTTGGCTACCTCCTGGCATCGTTCTCTATCATCCAGAAGGCGATTTTTTCAGTTGGCTTGTTCCATCCATTTATGTGCTTTGCTTTTAGAAAGGAGGGTTTGAATTGACTGGTCTAAGTCTGAATATCTTAGCTAATAAACCCTAACAGTTCAGTCACAATTTTGTGTGAACTCCATAATGTCTGGAAGAGAATCTCAAAAGCCTTTTGTCAAAACTTGGTTCAGCTTGAGTCCAAGGCACATAGGCTGTCCTTTTTCCTTGTAAGAGGTTTCTCGCTGAAAGGAGTTATTACTGTAGGCTCTGGATCTTTTCCAAGCCTGCAGATTTAGGAGGAGGGGGTGTGGTGATTAGTCTTGTTTGCACTTCCCCAGGTTAGCCAATTCACTACTTCTCTGTAGGACTCTGGTCCTTTAAGGACTGTTGCATGTTTCCAAAGTCAGTCTCAGTCTCTGGTTACCTGGAAGTCCCCGTAACATGGTGGGAGGGAGCAAAGACATCTTTAAGTGTCAGAGTCGGTGAACATTGGTGCTCATTTAAATTTCATGTTTTTGTCTCATTGAACCAGATTTCGTTGAGCCTTTGTTCTGATCACAGGGAATAAAACGCTTTGTTTCCCTAGCCAGCTGTCTGCTTCAGTGTCCTCATATTAGAATTAGGAGTTCCCTTCCCTGTTACCTGTTCTTGAAGGAACACTTACCCTACCCAGAATGCAGACAACTAGCTCAATAAACACACAGTCTTTAAACCAGCAAGTGGGAGACCCAAGACCCCGGGAGACTCGCACCCTGCTCACTGGGGCTCTGGGGAGCTGTTGTGCTGACGGCGAACCTTTCCTGGTACCAAGGCGCCAGGTTCTGCATGGTGCTCCAGTTGGTCTTGGGTGATCTGCTCCAGGTCTCTTCATGGCCAGCAGGGCTGTTGACCCAAATAGCCAGAATTGGGATGGAAAATCAAAGTTGAAATTTATGTAGCTACTGCATTTGAGGATTTAATCCCAGAAATGTCAGTTGTCTGAGTTGCTGTTTCCATAAACCTGAGTTTAGATGCAAGTTTTGTATTTTTCTTACAGGATGAATACATGTGTTGAATCAGGTTGAAACAGATGTGATTCCTGTGTGCTTGTCAATTACAATGAAAACAGCAGAACATCTCAAAGAAGACAGAAGGATACCTGGTAAGAGTTAACAGGCGTGATTATCAATCAAAGGGGGCACATTACACTCCCACACTCTGTCCCACTTTCATTGTTATTTATGTGCAGACATCCTAACCATGGGGTTGTTAATCACTCCTCCTACACTGACTCTAGACAAACCTCACTCTTTTTTAATTTATTTATTTGTTTGAAAGGCAATAACAGTGATGGGGAAGAGACTGATCTTCTATCTGCTGCTTTACTCCCCAAATGACTGTAACAACCAGATCTAGGCCAGGCTGCAGAAAGGAATCAGACCTCCATTCAGGTCTCCCACATGGGTCCTAGGGGCCCAAGCACTTGGGTCATTATCCACTGCCTTCCCAGGCACATATGGTATGCATCACAAGTGGTGCTGTAACACTGGCCCCTCATTCCTTCTTAATGTACATTAGATATTTCATTGGTCAGATGTCTGCTACTATCCACCTTTTAGTCATATCCATAGCATCCCTCATGCATTGTATTCTTTCAAGAGTTTTTAAAGCTTTTTATGAATGTATTTGTTTCAGAGACAGAAAAACACACCGAGACAGAGAGAAGAATCTTCCATTTGATGGTTTACTCCCCAAATACTTGCAGCAGTTGTGGCTGGACAAGCCAAGGCTAGGGGCCTGGAACTCCATCCCTTGTGGTCTCAAGTACTTGAGCTCTTGTCTTCTGCCTTCCAGGTGAACACTGGCAGGAAGCTAGATCATAAGTACAGTTGGGACTCAAATGCAGGCATTCTGAGCAGCATCTTAACCCCAAATGCCCAGCTTAACTTTCAAGAGTTTCACATGTTTGTGAGGAGTCCATAACTCAACAGATGGTCTCCATGAAGACTGAATGACAAAAACGTGAAGAACAAGAATCAAAGGACCTACTGAGTAAACCACAGACTGAAAACAACGTATGGAAACTGAGGGTCATGCTAAGTGGTTGGGCATCTTCGGTTCAGCGTGAGAGAATGACCAAAAGGAAGGGATTGGTAGAGAAAAATAAAAATGGAGACCACAGTCATATCTGTGGTTTCTGCATCCACAAATTCAACAAGCTGCAGATTGAAAATACTTGGAAAAAAAATTGCATCTACACTGAACATGTATAGTTTTGTCATTATTCTCTATGTAATATATAGTATCACAAAAATGTAATCTAGATATGATTTAAAATATACAGGAAGATATTGAAATACTACATTATTTTTATATAAGTTACCTGAGTAGCCGCGGATTTTGGTATCCACAGGGAGGGGGAGAGGCAGGGAGAGAGGGAGAGAGAGGGAGGGGAGGAGGAGGGAGGGGGAGGGAAAGGAGTGGTAGAGGGAGGGAGAGGGGGAGGTAGAGAGGGAGGGAGAAGGGGAGGGGAGATGGAAGGGGAGGGGGAGAGGGAGGGGAGGGGGAGAGGGAGGGGAGGAGGAGGGGAGGGGGAGAGGGGGAGGGAGTGGGGTCCTGGAACGCACTCCCCTGTGGATCTCAAGGGATAACTGTACTTGGAGACCATGTAACCAAAACTCGTCATCCTGATTATTCTGCAACCTTAGCTTAATGAAATTAAATCAATTAGCTACAGACAAATCAGCTTAAACAGCTTGCCTGAAAAATAATGTTAATGTGGGGCTGGTACTGTGACCTAGTAGGTTAGGCCTCTGCCCTGGGGCCAGCATCCCATATGGATGCCAGTTTGTGTCCTGGCTGCTCCTCTTCCCGTCCAAATCTCTGCTGCGACCTAGGAAAGCAGTAGAAGGTGGCCCAAGTGATTGGGCCCCTGTACCCATGTGGGAGACCCGGAAGAGGCTCCAGGCTTCTGGCTTCAGATTGGGCCAGCTCTGGCCATTGCAGCCATCTGGGAAGTGAGCCAGAGGATAGAAGACCTTTCTCTCTGCCTCTCCCTCTCTCTGTCTATTACTGCCTCTCATGTAAAATAAATGAATCTTTTAAAAAATAAAGTTAACGTATAACTGTTAATCACAAAAAAGTTCAAAATACCGGCCATTTTCTCTAGTTTTTAAGCTGTACAGTGTTTGTTGGGGATGAAGGGAGCTTCATACCACTTTCAGCTTAAAGTCTCCTGGATCATGATCTGCACACGTTCTACGGTATGACAATATACTTTTATTTATTGGAATTTTTTATATTCATATATTTATTTGGGAAGTCAGAGAGGGGCAAGAGAGAGAGACAGAGAGAGACAGAGAGACAGCTCCCTATCTGCTGGCTCATTCCCCAAATGTGTGCAACAGCCCCTGGCTGGGGTTGAAGCTGAGAATTTGGAACTCAGTCTAGGTCTCCCACATGGGTGTCAGGGACCTAACTAGTTGACCCATCACCTGCTGCTTCCTAGGGTGTGCATTAGCAGTAATTTGTCATCAGGAACAGTTCGGCCTAGACCCCAGGCACTTAAATATGGGGTGCAGGTGCCCCGACTGCTAGGCCAAATGTCTGACCCCAGCAATCAAATTTTAAGATTTTCCTAACTTGGGCCGGCGCCGTGGCTCACTAGGCTAATCCTCCGCCTAGCGGCGCCGGCACACCGGGTTCTAGTCCCAGTCGGGGCGCCGGATTCTGTCCCGGTTGCCCCTCTTCCAGGCCGGCTCTCTGCTGTGGCCAGGGAGTGCAGTGGAGGATGGCCCAGGTGCTTGGGCCCTGCACCCCATGGGAGACCAGGAAAAGCACCTGGCTGCTGGCTCCTGCCATCGGATCAGCGCGGTGCGCCGGCCGCAGCGCACTGGCCGCGGCGGCCATTGGAGGGTGAACCAACGGCAAAGGAAGACCTTTCTCTCTCTCTCTCTCTCTCTCTCTCTCACTGTCCACTCTGCCTGTCAAAAAAAAAAAAAAAAGATTTTCCTAACTTGATTTTATTTATTTTTTTTTTTTTGACACGATTATGTGCCCCAAAGATGATAAAAGCCATGTGCAAATGATGCTACTCTGGGAATATGCAGGGGATGTGGCTGGCCTGGAACTTGGGGAGGGACATGCAAGAGGGTTGGTGGTTCCCAGGGCACCTGAAATTCCCAAGCCAATAGCATTTGGGAAATTTAGCATTCGTTCAAAAGAAAGATGCCAATTGTCCCCTGTTCCACTTTGGATCATTAGAAGTTGCTAAAATAGAAATGACTGTGAATGTTCAGCAGATGTGGGGGAGAAATCCGCCTGCCTTTTACTGGCTAAAAACAAAGCAGCGTCTTGCTGTTCCTCCTTGTGGAGGCTGAGGTGCTTTGATATTTATGTTGCTGAGGTTGTAAAAATATGAGAAGTGGAAAATTATATAAGAGAAACAGCTAAAGAACTTCCTGATTGTTGAACATATTCCCATTCTTAAGAGCAGAATTCTTTTTTTAAATGACGTGGCTTCTCTTCCTGAATTCCAAAAGATTTCTTTTGTCTTTTTGTTTTGTTCAGATTCAGATTCCCCAGGACTGTGAGTCTTATAAAATATAAATGCACAAGGACTCCATTCTCATGGTTCAGTAATAAGCTTCGATATCCGCTGTGAGTACTTCCTGTGATAAGAAACTTAGTTCTCACAAGCTGCCTGTTCTATTTTTAAAAATATAACTCAAAATATCAGAGCGTTGATATTAGGTTATTTCTCACAGTTCAGGACCCAGCAAACTTCCATCTGATGGTGTTGTCAGAATCTTGTTTCAAGTCTTTTTATTATTATTATTTCTATTTGTTTGAAAGGCAGAGAGAGAGAGAGGAGAAGAGAGAGAGATCTTCCATCCACTGGTTTATGCCACAGATGTCCACAGCAGCAGGGCTGGGCCAGATGGAAGCCGGGGCCAGGAACTCTATCTGGGATCTCCTACATGGGTGGCAGGGGCTCATTTAGTTGAGCCATCCTCTGCTGCCTCCAGGGTACCATCCCCAGGATGGTGGGTCAGAAGAGAGTCGCTCTGCGAAGGATGCAGGTGTCCAAGAGGCAGCTAACTGCAGCACAGGGCCCTCCTTCCTGTGTTCCAGGGCGTTAAGCTGATGTCAAACTGTGATTTTAAAGGACTCTCATCTCTCACCTCTCTCCCCATACCAGTGGTTGTGTCTTGCGGTTGAGGATACTCTCCTGTTTCTCTCTCATTCTCACCCAGGACCAGGACATGATTTGACAGATAGTGAAACTCTACTACCCAGCGGTGGCATAATGTCTTCAAGCCATGATTTTTAGAATAGCAAAGCTCTGTAACCATGTTTCCTAATTTTCTGCTTGAGACTCTGGTTTTTCTGATCTCAAGAGCCAGAATTCTAGAACAAAGAGCAGGCTGGTTTCATTAATCTTATTGAAAGATTGTAGTGGTAGAAAAAAAAAAAAAAGAAAGAAAGAAAGAAAGATTGTAGTGGTAAGCAAGAAAACTTGCCTTTTTAAGTGTAACAGGGAAAAAAATCATTTAATTTCCAATAAAATTAGGACTTATTTTTTTTAAAGAAGAAACATAAAATAGTCACATTGAACTTCTCAGTGTGGCTCTAAGAAATGGACACTACTCAATGCTTATTTGGAAAAAAAGGCCAAGGAGGGGCAGGCGCCGTGGCTCACTAGGCTAATCCTCCTCCTGCGGCGCTGGCACCCCGGGGTTCTAGTCCCGGTTGGGGCACCGGATTCTGTCCCAGTTGCTCCTCTTCTAGTCCAGCTCTCTGCTGTGGCACGGGAGGGCAGTGGAGAGTGGCCCAAGTGCTTGGGTCCCTGCACCTGCATGGGATACCTGGAGGAAGTACCTAGCTCCTGGCTTCGGATTGGTGCAGTGCTGGCTGTGGTGGCCATTAGAGGGATGAACCAACGGAAGGAAGACCTTTCTCTCTGTCTCTGTCTCACTATCTCTATCTGTCAAAAAAAAAAAAAAAAAGCCACGGAGGTAGTGTAAGCGCTAGAAATTGATTGCATAATATTGGATTCAAATGTCATCTGAGGAGGTGGTATTGCTCTAGAGACTGAAGTTAGGATATGCCCCCAAAACACAAGGTGATCCATGTGAGCACACGTGTGGATGAAACAGGATCCATATTCTTAGCAGCTGCCCTTTAAGACTGAGAGTGCAGATAAGCGTGTGAGGTAGTAGAGTGATGTGTTTTTCCTTTTCCATCATGACGTGCTGGGACTTTGTACCTACAGCAGCACTGGGTTTGGTTTCACATCTCAGAGAAAGGATAGAAACAAGCTGTTGACTGCACCCTTACATTTAGGGCTCTTGCTAAAGCAGGCTCTTGGGAGGCAAGATTTGTGGAGAGAGAGAAGATTTAAGGTCTGGACATCAAACTTGCCTTGGGAGCGCAGGAGGAGGGAGAGCACAGGCTGTGACAGGGAGGCTGCTGCTTGGTAGGGAAGAACTCGAGACCCAAGGCTGGAGAAGTGGGGAAGAGGAAAGAAAAAGAGGATGTGATCAGATCTGTGGCTTCCTCCCCACTGAGGCCCCAACCTGGGGCGGAGCTGTTGACAACAACCAGACTGTCAAAGGATACAATCAGAGGAGTGGCAACAGAAGAATGAGGAGCAGTATCTGCAGATCACCTTCCTGATAAGGAGTTACTCTCTAGAATATATCAAGATGTCCACATGAATGAAAAAAAAATGAATAACCTGACTGAAAAATGGATATAAGACGTGAATAGAGATTTTTCTAAAAGGAAAAAAATGGCTTAGAAGCATATGAAAAGGTGTTCAATATTACTTATTATTAGGAAGATGTCAACGAAAACCATTAGATACCACCTCCCAGCTATCAGCATGGCTACCATCAAAAAACCAGAAATAACAAGTGTTGGTAAGGAGGTGGAGATGTTGGAACTCTTTCGCAATGTTGGGCGGAATGTGAAGTGACGCAGCAGCTATGGAGAACAGTACGGCAGGTCCTCAAGAGATTAAAAACAGAATTACCATATGATCCGGTCATTGTGCTTTTGGGTATATATCTGATAGTAGTTAAAGAGATACTTGCACATCTGTGTTCATGGCAGCATTATTCACAATAGCAAAGCGGTGGAAGCCATGCAATGTTCACTTACAGACAGATAAATAAAACATGATATATGCACTGCACCAGAGTTTAATCTGCTTTTGAAAGGAAAGAAATTCTGATACCTGCTACAACATGGATGAAACTTGAGGACATTATGCTAAGTTAAATAAGCCAGGCACAAAAAGACAAATTCTACATGATTCCACACAAGCGGAATCTGAAACAGTCAAGTTCATAGGAACAGCAAGTACAGTGGAGGTTGTCAGGTGCTGTGGGAGGGGGAAGAGAGGAGTTCTTCCTATGAAGTTTCAGTTTTGCAAGATAACAAGATTCTGGAATTCAGTTGTGTGGCATCATGAATATAGCTAACACTACTGAACTGTGCACTTCCACATGGTGCAGATGTTCAATGTAATGTGCATTTTACCACATCAGAAAGCATGTACCTCAGGGCCAGTGCTGTGACGTGGGAGGGAAAGCCACTGCCCGCAGTGCTGGTATCCCATATGGGCGCCAGTTCGAGTTCTGGCTGCTCCACTTCCTATTCAGCTCCCTGCTTACAGCCTGGAAAAGCAGCAGATGATGGTCCAAGTCCTTGGGCCCCTGCATCCACAAGGGAAACCCAGAGGAAGCTCCTGGGTCCTGGTTCGGCCTAGTCCAGCCCCAGCTGTTACGGCCATTTGGGGAGTGAACCAGAGGATGGAAGACCTCTCTCTGTCTCTCTCTCTCTCTCTCTCTCTCTGTGCCTCTGCCTCTGCCTCTCTCTAACTCTGCCTTTCAAATAAATCTTAAAAAAAAAAAAAAACACATACCTCACAACAATAAAACATATATAGTTAAAGTCCATGGCAAAGTGGCCTCTGTCCTCGTTTCCCTGGGTGTAGGCTGATTTTTTTTAATCAATCAATTTATTTGAAATGCAGAGTTAGAGAGAGAGTCTTCCATCTGCTGATTCACTCCCCAAATGTCGGCAACGGTGGGAGCTGCAGGCAGGTATTTGAAGTCCCCTTGGAGAAGCAGAACCGCCAGCAAAGGGCTCTCCAGGCACCAAGTCGGAATGGTGGAGCCCCCAGCAGAGTAGAGGGTCTGGCTCAGCTCCTCTTTTGTCCAAGCAAGACCAGTTCAGCCATCGAGGAGGAACCAGCACAAGGCTCTGATCAACCAAGAGGAAACTCTATGTTCCACAGGCTTCTCTGGTGGATGCCAAAAAGAGACACAGTGCCCAGGTGGGATAAGAAACATGCTTCCAGAGATGAGGGGGCGCCTGGCGCACAGACAGGACCCAGCCCCGTCCTCAGACTCCAGGCTCCTTTCTGGTTCAGCAAACACCCAGGTATCATCTCCCCCTGAGAGAGGGGACATAGTTACCTGAAATAGATGAAGGTAAACCAGAAGGGATTGTTATTTTAAAAATTCCTTAATCACCCTGTGTTGGAGAGTTTAATCCCCCTTCTGCTTCTAGCTATTACTGTGGTAAGAGCCTCAGGTCAAAATGAGGCGTTCTTTGTTATTTTTCAGAAAAATAGAGAACGCTACACTTTCTTTCTTAGATTTCTACTCATCTGAGAGTCTTGTAGAAATGTTGATTTCTCCACAAAAGAAAAAAAAAACAGATTTCCCTGTGCTTTAGTTAATTTTACTGGGTCCGGGCATTAGCTCTCACTAAGTAGATTCTGGTTCCAAAAATATTTTGTTTTCTGTGATCATTTTCAGTGTCGGAGACAATGGCAAAGACACAGCTGTGTCTTCCACAAGCTCTGTTTCCTTTCACTCTGAGCACCATTGCATTAGGTCTCTCAGCCTCCGTGGTCATTGCATGGTCATGTTGAGAATGGCCCTGGGAAAGAGCAGTCAAAGCCTTGGCATAGCCCAGCTAAACCCTGCAGTGATGCCCAGGGCATATGGGGATCAGGCAGGCAATAAACCTCTACTGGGCCAAGTCCTTGGTTCTTGGGTAGCCACTGCACCTCACGCATGGACCCATCTGGGAAGAAAGGCCCTGTGCATCCCACAGATCCATCTGCAGTTCGTCCTTCTCCCTCCTCTTCTACCTCCTTCCCTGTGCTCCATTTTCTCTACAGCTGATGAACTTCCAGGAACTGGATTTTTAGATTAAATAAAGTATCCACTTCTTTTGAACTTTTCTCTCAAAGATTATGGTCAGAACTCAGCAAGGTTTCAATGTTACAAGATCTAGTGTGTTTTTTTTAAATAACTTTAAATATGTAAATTTGGAAGTCTTGGTTAAGTAGTAATCCTGACAAATTGGCAAAGATTTTCAGTGAGTCTCAATGAATGAAGGATTGACTAACATAATAAATAAATACTATCATGAAAGTTAATTTACCCACAATGAAAATGTGAAGTGTTAAAAATATTATAACAAGTGTTATGAACATGAACTAACCATGGTATTCTCAAATCTCCAGGGCAAGCTGGCATTATTGTTGGAATACATTTCTCCTCCATGAGCCAGTATGGTGAGTTCTTTTACTGTGTAATGCTGGACTAGGAAAATTGAAAAAAAGATAGTTTTCTGTGAAAAGTAGTGTGAGTTAAGTAGTTACTAAGCTCATGTGGCATAAAGGTACTTTCACATCAAAAGTAAAATGATAGTTTATATTTCTTTTGTTTTTTAAAAATGTAATTCATGACTTTGTTTCTTTTTTAAAAATTTTTTTAAAAAATCTAAAATTACTCTTCTTGAATGACGTTTAACGTCTCCACCATTGATGATGACAAGTGTAATCTTCCTCAGAAGGACTGATCCTTTTTAATTTTGAATATTATTTTACTGATGCTACCTACAGGATAAGCCATTTGAATAGTTTTCCACTAATATAGATAGATTCACATGTAATTTCTGGTTCATTTTTTGGGTCTTGTTTAAGAGCAAATTGCAGGTCAGAGGCTGAAGACAAAGAAAACTGGCCCATTAGGGGATTGAATCCACGCCTTTGACCTCATTACTGGTACTTTATAGCACCGTTTTCTTTTCAAAAGTGCCACAGATTCGTGGTCCCTGCACCATAGCTAGCATATCCTTTACCAATTCCTGCTTTCGTGGGGTTCCATGAAGGGTGTATTCTGGCTGTATCATTCTGAATTATATTACCTATTCAAATAAAGAGGCTTACTTTCTCTTTTCCTCCAAGAACCTGTCATTTATAAAACCAAGAATTTCCTGTTTGAATTTCTGGATGACTTAATTTATGACTCTGCAATCAGCTCTGACAACTGATACCTGCTGTGGCACAAGTGGCAACTGTCCATGCTGAGATACGGATGGATGCTATTTCCTGAACTGATTTGTTGATGTTTGTTTTCCAAGCTGATTTATGTTGTCTATTAAGCCTTCCACCACCATCTGCTATAATTAATGACTGCAAAACTTGCCTCTTGTAGCACAAAATCCATCTCCTGGCAAACAATGCAGATGGGCATTCTGTGCAATGAGCCAAGAGTATAAAACAAAGGTTTCCTTAGCCAGCTGGGAGCAGACTTCTGACGAACTCTTGCCACCTGGACTTTATTCTTCTTCCTCACTAATTGTCCCAGAACAGGGAAACAGCTAGAATTTGGCGGTCACTGAAACCGAAGCTTCAGCTAACAACGGTGTTAATTTCATCCGGATGTTGACATCTGACCTCATTGTTAACTGGCCTCATTTCCTGTTCCCTCATAGCTCTTTCCTTCTCTCGGTACTATTCACCCTGTAATCTCTCTGCTGTCCTGATAAATCACCATTTCCTAGTTTTTCACCTCTGCTTGTTTTTTCAGAAGTAATACATGATTGTGATAAGAACATTAGGAAAGTATTATAAAGCAAGTTTGATGTTATACAACAGAAGTAAACATGGTTAACAGATTCTTCTGTTTTCTTGGATAAATTTTCCATGCATATTACAAGTAGAAATAATAATATTTGCACATGAAAGGGTACTTCAAGAAGTTCATGAAAAAATGAATTAAAAGAGAACTTAGGGGGCTGGCACTGTGGCATAGCAGGTTAAGCAGACACCTGCGGTGCTGGCATCCCATATGAGCATTGGTTTCAGTCCCATCTGCTCCACTTCCTATCCAGTTCCCTGCTAATGGCCTGAGAAAAGCAGCAGAAGATGGTCCAAGTATTTGGACCCCTGCCACCACCATGGGAGACCCAGATGAAGCTTCTTGCTCTTGGTCTCAGCCTGCCCCAATCCTGGGCATTGAGGCCATTTGGGGAGTAACCCAGCAGAAGGAAGATCCTCTCTCTGTCTCCCCTTCTCTCTCTGTAACTCTGCCTCTCAAATAAATAAATAAACCTTAAAAAGGAAAGACAACTTGGAAGAACAAACATTTTGTATAGCAGTTAGGATGCCGCTTGGGATACTTGCATCCCATATTGCGAGCCTGTATTCGAGACCTAGATCCACTCTTGACCCAGCTTTCTGCTAATGTTTACCCTGGGAGGCAGCAGGTGTTGGGTCCCTGCAACTCAATATGAGAGACCTGAATTGAGTTTTCAGCACTTGGTTTTGATCTGGCCCTGGCGTAGGCGTACCTGTTGTGGAGGGTAAACTGGGAATGGGAGTCTCCCTCTCTGTCTCCCTCTCCCCCTCCCTAATAAATAAAAAATTAAAAAAAAAAAAAAGACTTTGGGCAGGCATTTAGCCTATCAGGTTAAGATGCCAGTTGGGATGATTGTGTCCAATTCTAAATTACCTAGGCTTGATACCCGGCTCTGGCTCCTGGTTTCATCTTCCTACAAATGAAGATCCTGGGAAGCAGTGGTGATGGCTCAGTGATGTCACCCATGAGGGAGTCATGGGTTAAGTTTCTAGCTCCCGGCTTTGGCTCTGCTCAACCCTAGCCATTATGGTGCTACTGGGGAGTGAATCAATAGGTAGGCAGTCGTCCCTCTCTCTGTCTCTCAAATAAATCAGTAAGAATTTTTAAAAACAGAACTTTTTAAAGATTTATTTATTTATTTGAAAAAGTTACTCAGAGAGAGGAGAGGCAGAGAGAGAGAGAGAGAGAGAGAGAGAGACATCTTCCATCCGATGGTTCACTCCCCAGTTGTCCACAAAGGCCGGAACCGTGCCAATCCCAAGCTAGGAGCCAGGAGCTTCTTCTGGGTCTCCCATGCGGATGCAGGGTCCTAAGATGGCATGGGCCTTCTTCTTCTGCTATCCCAGGCCATAGCAGAGAGCTGGGTTGGAAGTGGAGGGAAGTGGAGCAGCCAGGTCTCAACCAGCGCCTATATGGGATGCCAGTGCTTCAGGCCAGGGCATTAGCCTGCTGCGCCACAGCACTAATCCCAAGAAACAAATCATTTCTTCTGGGGTAAAAAAATTGGAAGTCGATGCATAGGTTTTTTTTATAATATGCATTTCCCATGAACTTTGGAAGAACCTCTTTATGTGTTTTTGTTTTATGCAAATAGAATCATAGACATACTATTTTGGATTTTTCTATTTAAAATATGTTTCAAGATATTTCCATATCAGTACATATAATTTCACCCTATTTTTCTACAATGAGGGATATTTATGATGTTATAAATAAGAAATACTAGAGTAAGAAAGTTTCAGGGTAGGTAATTCAAAGGTACAACAATATCATCTGATATCCCGTTCTTCGCAACTTCCTGCTCAGCTTTGCTGCCATGTGGGCTATCTCCTCCTGCTTCCAAGTGGCTGCAGTAGTAGCAGGGATCAGATAACCCAACGCTGTCCGAGAAGAGGAGCTGTCTTTTCTTGCCTCTTTAAGAAACCTTTCCCAGAAGGCTTCTGGTCAACATAGCACAACACATCGTTGGCCAGATCACACCAGATGCCTGCAGCTAACCCAGATACTGGCAGGGGTAGGGCCTCAGTGATCACCTAAGACCAATTAGGATGCATCTTGGGAATGATTTAGAAGTAGGGTCATTCCTTCAATCATAGATAAAATAAGAAGGAACAGACATACGGTTGTTTTGTAGGCAACTCACTGTGTCTGTCTATCTCTTTAATCTTCTGTTTCAAAATTGTGTCAGTTACTTTAGACATTCAATATTTCACCTAAATTTGAAAATATCTTTGTCGTTCTCTGTCATAGTCCATTGGAACTATACAGAAGTTATGGGTTATTTTCTTTGTGTGTGTTATTTTTCTGCTTATTAAGTTTTATTTTAAATCTATTGGGTTTTTTTTGGCGGAATATTCTTCCACAACTTTATAATGATCAATAGCCTTCTCTACATAGAAGTCAATTCTTAAACTGTCAGGATTTAGAACATAAAAAAATAAATTTCCGTTTACAGATTTCCCTTTTTCAATTCCAAAAGTGGTTATTCTAGAGTAAGTATTCATCACATAAAATGTAGCTGAATCAAGTAAGAATCACTCAATGCAAATGTCAATTCAAAGCACAGATTTTATGTATCCTGGTTTCATATTTCCCTTTTACTTCTTTCTAGATAAAAGCAGAAGATTGTTTATATTTTATTATAAAATTCTGACCAAGCACATTGGCCTTTTCAAGTAAATCAGAACAGGTAGAATGTCAAGACAAACCCCTAAAACACAGCCGGTGTGTTCACAGGCACCTGGTTACATGCCTTCTCTGGTTCACCCCTGAAGATGGACCACTTGTGTTTTTCAGGTACACGTGCTCAATTCCTTTTACGGGATGAACTACAAAACACTCCACTATCAAGCAAAGGAGTCTCTTTCATCTAAGTCAGAGCATGTTTCACCTTCTTTAGCATGGTCATCTCTTCCCCAGGAGGAGCTACTTTAAATATTCTCAGTTGTGTCTTTGGTTATAAGAGCAGCACAGTGTGTGCAGATGCTGTTACTAAGGTTTCAGTCATGGCTATGTCCGGATTGGAAAACATCCTAGGTAAACATAAAGGTAACCTGCATTTTCTAAGCTCCTGACCAATCACGATATAGAGTTCAGCTCTGTTTGAAATGTTGTATTTAATAATGGCAGACATCTCTCAAAAGGGCTCCCACATACATTCAGCGACCTTCAGCTGGGAAGGTCATGAATGTGATTCCTCTAGTCCCCTCCAAGCCAGGCTAGGTCTCCAAGGGACAGACAAGACAAGAATATGTCCAGCTAGTCCTTCACAATAGCTTCATCTGGGTGAAGCTTGTGGGGCAGAGAGTGGGCTAGGGTCATCTCCCAGGCATCCGCACGATACACCCCAACCCTGAGAACATCCTGCAAAGGGTGATGGCCAGCTGAAAGCTGCACCAGTTGCTGTTGAAAAGGCTCACCTCGGGTCCCAGCTCTTGGGCGTTGTCTGTCCAGATGACCACCAGTTTTCAGGTTTCGACGCAGAAGTTGGACCACTGCTCGCCGGATTTTCCTGAGCCGCTGGATGTACACTTCCAAGGGGAGGTACTGAAGTGAGACCCTGTGGCTATGGCAACCACTGTATTCTTTCCTCCCCCAATGCCATTCAACTCATTCACCACATAATGGAGCTCTTTGCTAAACAGAGTCGTGAAGCGGATGGGTGGACCATGGCTGCAGTGCTTGAACAAGATTTTGTGCTTCTGGTCCACCGCAAGGAAGAGACCCCCCCCCATTCTTGGGACTACCCAAGTTAAACTCCACTGACTCTGGGACAAAGCTAGTGAGGTATTCAAACCATTGCCTGATTGTTGAGTCACCAAATAAAGACACCATTTTTCTCTGTAAGCATTGCATTATGGTGTCTGGGTCATTAAACAGGCACATTTTAAATTTTCTGGGCCTCCACTGGCCTTTGTAGTAATAACCAGAAGGAAAAGTTCCTGAGCCTTAATGTTCTAGGTTACTAGTTTCTTTTATTCTCCTGGGAATCACGGTCACCCAGTCAGGTCCACTAGATCTGATTGGCATTTTGATATTGACACCACTTGGAAGGAAGCTCACTCTGCAGCAGTGAGAAGGCCCTGGAATGGTTAATTGAGCTCCTTTGGTTTGAAGCAGAACCAGGGCTCTCCAGTACAGAGATCTGTAAAGTTACCCCAGGGTAGACTCTCAGGAAGACACATACTGCACTCTGTTGTTTCTGAAATTCTTCTGGACGGAACAAACTCTTGAAATAAACTCTGATTTCTCTTCCTGTAGGTGCTGAAGAAGTCTGATCCCCTCACTGGGGTGGACCAGAGATATAGACACTTTAACTTTGCCTGGCCAAAGCAAAGTGAAAAAAACCTCGTAGAACCCATTCTGAGAGTCTTCCACTCTGCCCGTGGCCCATGCCTGCAGCTTTGGGTGAGTAGATTCTCACCTACACGTAGTCTCCACCATAACTTTGTGGGCTTTTATTGAAAATCCTAAACATCAACCTGTACTTCCAGCTGGCTTTCCACCCTAAAGAGGGCTACAAAGTTCAAGATGACAAAGTAGCTAGAAGGGTCAGTGCTTTTCACAAAAGGGACTGAGCCCCGACACGCACATGCCAGGCAAGGCTGTCTGCAATGTGTCCTCCTCCATGGGCTCCCAGCTGGAGAGGGTCTGCTGCTCATAGCTATGGATTCCGGCTAATACCTGTCACTAGAGAGGAAACAAACTGGCCTCTGCTGTCGATGCTTGTGGCCAAACCAGTCTTGTGGTCCAAGCACTCGACCTGAGTTGCACTCATGGCCAGCACCATCATCACCACCGCAAGCAGACAGCAGAAAACAGAAATAATAATAAGAGAAAAATGGAGTATTATTCTCGTATTATTTCTTTCCCTTGCCTCACCCTATTAGCTGTGACTTCTGATAGGTAAATGCATAGGCAGGATCCTAGATGATATCTTAGTCCCAATTTTAAACAGAACATTTCTAAATTTATTTATGAGTCATGTGACTGCTGTGACCTTTCAGCACATAGTTTCCATTAAATTCAGGAAGTTCCTTTCGCCTACTTTCCTAAAAGAAGTATATTTTTGTTAATGACTGCATAGAATTCTTTTGTACAATTTGTCATAATTTATAAAACCAAAGAGACTAAGTTGATGAAAGCATTTGCTTTTACTGAAAAAAAAATCTAAATAATATATAGGCAGGGCTGAACAGTATTATAAATGCACAGTTTTGCAATTTCTAAAATAATCATTGATTTAAACAACAGTGATTCATGGAATTCAAAATCATCAAGAGAAAAGTTCAAAGTTAGAAAGATCAGGCAGCCCTGTCTGCACTTACTGGTCTTAGGAGCAATCAGCAACAGCCAAACAACCAGAACTGATGGGCCACTCAGAACAACATGTGAAGCGTTCTCCCAAAAAACCTGCAGTCTGAAGCAAGGTTGTCAATCCAACTTCCAATTTAATGGGATGGGGAGGAGGAGGAGGCAAGAGTTCAACAGCAGGGTTGGGGGTCCAGGAGGGGGGAAGCTGTTTGACAAATCCAAGTGTAGGACCTTCTACAAAGAACCACCCTGTTTCATTCACAAGTCAATGACACAACTGGAGAAGGGAGGGATGATCATTCTAAATTAACAGGGGCTTAAGGTGAGTAATATAATGATCAAATCCTATGCGTGGACCTTGTCTGGTTCCTGTTTTCAATGAATCTGCTGAAGATTTTGTTGTTTTTAGGCAGAGACAGACTAACAAAGGAGGGAGTTCCACTGGTTCACTCTCCAAATGCCTGCAATGGGGAGGGCTAGGGCAGGCCAGAGCTGGGCGTCAGGAACTCCATCCAGGTAACAGAGTGGAGGTAGTACTGGAGAAGAGAAGCCCTGCCTCAGACCTCAGCGGGATGGTACCCATGCAAGCTGGCTGCTTCAATCCATGCCCTGGGAACATGCTGGGCCATCAGGGGTGACTGTGGTCTTCTGCATTTCATTGTGAGGGGAATAAGATACACCTGTGTGAACCATCATCTCTCCCAGGAATTTAGACTTTTCAATGGTGGTGGTCCCAGTTACCAGGACTTTTGTGGGTGTCTATGTTTGTCTCAGGAGAAGTATTTAAAACCTCTCCATTTCCATTGACCCGGCCAGTGTGGGCAGCGCGTGGCAGCAGTCCCCTCTCTCTCCTGAGCCAGCGAGTTCTGCTGATGCCACCAGGTCACTGTGACTGCTTCTTGTATGGAGCTGCTGTGGAAACTGCTTCACTTGGAAGATGGCCACTGAGTTTCCCCTTTCATTCCAGCTGCAGGTTTCCGAGCTGAAGTTCTCCTTGTTGGATCTTAAGGGTGTGCTTTGGGGACAAGAGGTTGAGGCGCGGGACAGCCTGTTCTCCTCAGGCTTGAGTAGCACAGCCTGCTCCTCCCTCTCTGTTTTCCCCAGCGTGGGACATGCCTCAGGAATGTCTTCCCTCTCTGTTCTTCTACTACTCCTTTCAGAAAGGCTCAGCTTAACCTTTATATTCAAACTGATTTTTAAACCTTACTCTTGAAATCCAACATGGAGGGAAGTTTTGTTTTTAACTTTTTCTCCTGGTCCATGTGTTTGTTTTTTCATGGACTCTTCTCTCATTGGGGTGACACAACAAATCATGAAGTTATGGATTCACGGACAGCATCAGCTGTTGGAACAAATCTCATCCATCTACACCTTTTTAGGTTAGCTCATCCAACAGACATGAGGCGCAGGCCTACACTTGATCTATTGTTGTCCTGCCTGGATCCCTTTTATCTTGCCCCAGTTTGTGTTCTCCCAGAGTCCTAATTCCACTTTGTTTGACATGCCCCTACAGCACACAGCTAATGCTTGCAGTGTCCACTTAGAGCAAACTTTGTGCTACTTTGAAACTCATCCAGTAATTCTTGGAGTACTTTGCTCTGTTCTTGGTTTTCCTCTCTCAGATTGGTCCAAATTTTATTTAGCAACTTAGCATGCATTTCCAGTTCCTCAAGGCAGATTCTATTGGTGAATCTCACTGGGACTGCACATTTAAGGGAGGCGGCATATTCTTGGCTCCCATGGAGGTCAGGGGTGGGTCATTCCAGGTGGCTGTCTGAGACCTCACCTCTCTTCCCTTCTCAGACTTTCTGGGCTCTCGGTGTCCTTTCTGATGTACCAATTGCACATCTGTCTTTTTCAACACCAGAGTGATCTCTTTTTCCATTTTGTGTATGCCCATTCTGATTTTCCCTTTTGTGTCTTTCTAGTTTGCCCTTTATCCTTCTTTTTCAAATATTCTTTTTTTTTTTTTTTTTTTTTTTTTTTTTTTTTTTTTGACGGGCAGAATTAGACAGTGAGAGAGAGAGAGAGAGACAGAGAGAAAGGTCTTCCTTTTCTTGGTTCACTTCCCAAATGGTCACTACGGCCGGCAGGGGCTCCAACCGGGACTAGAACCCCGGGGTACTGGTGCCACAGGCGGAGGATTAGCCTAGTAAGCCGCGGCGCTGGCCCAAAGATTCATTTATTTGAAAGGAAGACAGAGAGAGGGAGGGAGGGAGGGAGGGGGAGTTCTTCCATCTGCTGGTCCACTCCCCAGATGGCTGCAACAGCCAGAGCTGCCCTGATCCAAATCCAGGAGCCAGAAGCTTCTTTCAGGTCTCCCATGTGGGTGCAGGAGCCCAAGGACTTGAGCCATCTTCCACTGTTTCTCAGGCCATAGCAGAGCTGGATTGGAAGTGGAGCAACTGGGACTTGAATCGGCACCCATGTGGGATGCCAACACTGCAGCCAGCAGCTTTGCCCGCTATGCCACAGTTCCAGCCCCCTTCATTGAGTTTTAAAAATCAAAATGCAAGCCACTCTGCTTTCCTTTGTAAAAATTGTCAGTTCTGGCCGGCGCTGTGGCTCAATAGACTAATCCTCCCTCTGTGGCACCGGCACATGGGGTTCTAGTCCTTGTCGGGGTGCCGGATTCTGTCTCAGTTGCCCCTCTTCCAGTCCAGTTCTCTGCTATGGCCCAGGAGTGCAGTGGAAGATGGCCCAAGTCCTTGGGCCCTGCACCAGGAGAAGCACCTGGCTCCTGGCTTCGGATCAGTGCGGTGCGCCGGCCGCAGCAGCCATTGGAGGGTGAACCAATGGAAAAGGAAGACCTTTCTTTCCCTGTCTCTCTCTCTCACTGTCCACTCTGCCTGTCAAAAAAAAAAATTGTCAGTTCTCACTTATTGTTTTATATTTGCTTCTATTTTTCCCAAAGGCATCCTCAATTTCCAGAATTTAATATCTCCTTTTCCCAGTGAGCTCTCATTTCTTCTCTTCCTCTTTTTATTATGTGTTTGGACAGCCCTTTGTCATCATTTTCAGTACACAGTTTTTATACTCCTGTAAGTCTATCTCAATAATGATTTATTAATTGGACTATAACTCAGATAGAAACATATATCTTTATTTTCAAACATGAAATTTTTCCCAGTTATATTTTTTGTTGCTGACTTATAGGTTAATTGAATTATGGTAATAATACATTATAGTATTTAATCTGTATGACTTCAAATCTTTGGAATTACCTGAGAGTTGTTTTGATGTAATGGTCATTTTTGTAAATGGTCCATGTGTACTTTAAAGAAAGTTCCTAGGGTGTGCTATTCAAGTATTTTATAGCTTTTATTTTTTGCTCTCCATTCTGTTAGGTGCTGAGAAAGACATGATACATTTTTTTTTCCATTTTTATTGTGAGTGTGTTCACAGTCCCTTAGCATTATGTAAATTTTTTTATTCTGTGGCTATATAAATAGGAGCATATATGCTTTCTGATTTATTAAACCTTTTTATTTTTATGAATAAAACTTTTCTCTAGAACTTTCATTGGAATGTTGCATTGAAGTGGGGAGAGTGGGCATATTTTCTTGTTCATGATGCTAGGGGAAGGCAGCTACTCTGTCTTCTTTAATTAGGATATTAGTTATGTGAGCTTTGTGGGTGGCCTTTGTCAAGTTGTGATGGTTCCCCTCCACTCCTGGTTTACTGAGTGTTTTTATTATGAAAAGGTGTTGGATTTTGGCAAATGATTTTTCTGTGTATGTTAAGATGATCTCATGATTTTTATCTTTTATTATATTAAAGAGTTTTATACATTGCTTTTCATGTGTTAAACCATCCTATATTCCTCATATAAATGCCACTGGGTCATGTGATATAATCTTTAAAAAATTTATTGAGGTATAGCTTTATACTAGGAACTGCACATATTGTGTCCAATTTGATGAAGTTGGACGTAAGCCAGCACCCATGATGCCATCACAGCTGTTGAGGGAACAGACATATCCAGTACCTTCCAGAGTTTCCTTGAATCCATTTGTTTTTCTGAGGGCAAGGAGGGTTAAAAATACATAATATGAGATCTACCTTACATACAGTTAAGAAAAAAGTTTACACTTATTTATTCTCATCTGTATTTGAAAAGGAGAGGGCAATGGGGTAAGAGGGGAAGAGAAAGAGAAAGACATTTTCCATCTGCTAGTTCACTCTCAAGTGCTTGCAACAGCCAGAGCTAGGCTGGGAGCCTGGAACTCAGTCCAGGTTTCCCATGTGCATGGCAGGAGCCCAGTTTCCTGAACCGTCATTTGGTGCTTCCTATGATGTGAATTAGCAGGAACCTGGACTGGAAATGGAGGAGCTGGAACTCAATCCATACACTCCACTATGGGATATGGGTGTGTCAAACGGAGACCCAACCTTGGCACCAAATGCTTTCCCCACTCTTAGCAATTTTGAAGTGTACATAGTATTATTACCATATTGTTCATCATAGGTGCTGTGTTGTAGGCATATCTCTGGAACTGGCTCATCTAACATAACTGAAACTTTCTGTCAGATGTTTGAGCAACAACTTTGAATTTTCCCCATTGTCTACCCCTAGCAACCAGTATTGTCTTTTCTGCTTCTGTGAGTTTGATGACTTCAGATCTCGTACAAATGGAGTCATGCTATATTTTTCTCTCTGTGACTGGCTTATTTCACTCAGCATAATGTCTCTGGTCCATCCTGTGGTTGAAAATGCCCTGCTGTCCTCCTCCTCCTCCTCCTCCTCCTCTTCCTCTTCCTTCTTTATTTTTAGTGGATGAATAGCATTCCATTGTATATTTAGACACTTTTTTTAATGAGTTCGTCTCTTGATGAACACTTGGGTTGTTTCCATATCTTAGCTGTTACGCTGCACTGCAAAGAAACACTGGAGTACAGAAAATCGCTTGGACATTCTGGTTTCAATTCTTTTGAGTTGATTCTTGGATCACATAGTTCTATTTTTAACTCTTTGAAAGATCCCCATACTAATTTTCATAATTTTTGCACCATTTTACATTCCAAACCACAGTGTGTAAGGGTTTTAGTTTCTCCACAATCTCATCGGAATTTACTTGTTTATTAAGGAATAAACAGGAATGACGTGATAACTCATTATAGCTTTGATTTACATTTAATAAACTACATATATGTATATATATGACTTAATTTGGTAGTATGTTATTGAAGATTGTGTATCTATATTCATAATTATATATTGGTCTGTAGTTTTGTGATGTATTTGTCTTTTTTTTTTTTTAAGGCTAATAGTGGCCTTAAAGGTGAGTTGGAAAGTGTTCTCTGTATTCTGTTCTTTCTAGAGAGTTTGTGAAGGATTCATGTTAATTATTCTTTAGTTACTCTGTAAACTCATCATTGAATTCATTTGGCCTTTGATTTACATGTGTGTGTTCGTGGTGAGAGAATATTTCATCACGATGTAAAATTTTTCGTTTGTGACATGCTTATCCTGATTTTATTTTCTTCCTGTGTCTGCTTTAGTAGTTTGTGTCTTTCTGGGAAGTCATGTATTTCATCAAGGTTATCTAATTAGTTTGAAGGTAGTTATTTATGGTATTCCTTTGGATTTATTTTTATTCCTGGACAGGAGTTGGGAACAATTCACCATGAACTGCATAAAGCCCATGAAATCATTTGGCCTGGCCCTGTCAAGGCAACTGCAGGTGGGACTTGAAATTCAATCAATCCATAGCAGGCTAATTTTTAAGTTGATAATTTTCTATGGTCTGTGAATGATGTTATAAATGTCCAAATAGCCCTGGACAGAAAAAAAACATTCCCCAAGCCTGCCGTAAGATGAGCAGTGATGTCCCCATCCATTCCTGATTTTAATAAACTGAATATTCTCTTTTTCCCTTTGTCACTCTAGCTAAAAGTGTGAGTTTTTTAATCTTTTAATTTTCTTCATAAATGTATTTATTATTATTCGTTTACATTTTATTGGAAAGGCAGAGAGAGACAAAGTCTGACAAAGAGAGGGAGAGCTCTTCCTTGCACTTGTTCACGCTCCAAATGCCAGCAACAATCAGTGTTGGCTCAAGTCAAAGCCAGAAGCCAGGGACTCTTTCTGAGACTGCCATGTGAGTGGCTGGACCAAGTACTTAAGCCACCACAGTTGCCTCCGAGAGTGAGCATTAGCAGGAAGATGGACTTCAACCCAAGCACTCCCATATAGGATGCAGGGATTCCAACTGCAGTATTAACAGCTGCACCAAATGTTCACGCAACCAATTTTTTTTTTTTTTTTTTTTGACAGGCAGAGTGGATAGTGAGAGAGAGAGACAGAGAGAAAGGTCTTCCTTTTGCCGTTGGTTCACCCTCCAATGGCCGCCGCGGCCAGCGCATCGCCGTCTCCCATGAGGGTGCAGGGCCCAAGCACTTGGGTCATCCTCCACTGCACTCCCTGGCCACAGCAGAGAGCTGGCCTGGAAGAGGGGCAACCGGGACAGAATCCGGCGCCCCAACCGGGACTAGAACCCGGTGTGCCGGCACCGCTAGGTGGAGGATTAGCCTATTGAGCCGTGGTGCCGGCCCACCCAACCAATTTTAAAAATAAAACAAAACATATGTTTTGCTGGTTTTGGTTTTCTATTCTCTTATTCCCTTATTTCCACTTTCACTCTATTTTTAATTTCTTTATTTATCCAAGAGATAGAACAAGTATCTTTACATATATGTACATATATACATATACATAGATGATAGACAGACAGACAGACAGACTGGTTCGTGCTCTCATCAGTGGTTCTCTCCCTGAATGCCCACAGTGACCCCTACTGGGGCTGAAGGCAGAGCCAGAAACTCAATTCAGGTCTCCTATGTGTGTGTGGCAGGAACCAGCACGTGAATCATCACCACTGCTCCCCAGAGTCTGCATTAGTGGGAGGGCGTTGGGAGCCAGAGGTGGGCATCAAACCCAGGTCTCGATCCACTGGGTCAAATGCCTGCCCCTCTGATTTTTTTTTTGTAATTTCTTTTTTTCTGCTTCCGTTCAGTTTATTTACCCTTTTTTCTGGTCTAAAGATGGAAAGTGTAGTTATTGATTTGAGATGTTTTTCCCCACTTTTTAAAGTAGGCGTTTATAACTAGTAATTTCCCTCTAGGCACTACTTGCTCTGCATCCCATCAACTTTGGTATTTTGTATTTTCATTTTTATTTGTTTAGCAATAGTATCCAGTGTCCCATGTGATTTTTTTAGGCCTATTGACAATTTAGTGGTTGTATGTTTCATAATTCACATGTATTTTGGTGAATTTCCCAAATTTTCTTGTTATTATGGTCAGGGCTTTGTATGGATTGAATTCTTTTAAACTTATTGAGCTTCTTTTATGATTTTGCACACAGTAGAGATGGAGAATATTCCATATACCTGGAAATAAATGTGTTCTGATATTGCTGGGTAGAGAACTCTGTAGATGCTTGGTTAAATTTAGTTGCTTCATAGTGTTGTCCAAATCTCTTTCCTTATTGATCCTCTGTCTTGTTCCATCTAGTAAGTGTGGTATTGAAGCTTCCGGTTATTATTGTTGAATTGTTATTTTTTATTCAGTTATATCAGATTTTACTTCATGTATTTTGGGGCTCTGGTGTTATTTGCATATACTTTTTAGAAAGCTTTTATTTAATAAATACAAATTTCATAGGTAAAGCTTTAGGAATATGGTGGTTCTTCCCCCCATACCTGCCCTCCCACCCCCACTCCCGTCCCACCTCCTACTCCCTCTCCCATCCCATTCTTCATTAAGATTCATTTTTAATTATCTTTATATACAGAAGATACACTAAGTAAAGATTTTATACTAAGTAAAGATTTCAACAGTTTGCACTCACACAGAAACACAAAGTATAAAGTACTGTTTGAAGACAAAAACTTGTCTGTTAATTCTCATAGAACAATTCATTAAAGACAGAGGTCCTACATGGGGAGCAAATACACAGTGACTCCTGTTTGTTTTGTTTTGTTTTGTTTTTGATTTCTTTATTTATTTGAAAGTCAGAGTTACACACAGAGAGAGAAGGAAAGGCAGAGAAAGAGAGAGAGAGGTCTTCCATCTGCTGGTTCACTCCCCAATTGGCCACAATAGCCAGAGCTACACCAATCTGAAGCCAGGAGCCAGGAGCTTTTTCCAGGTCTCCCACATGGGTATAGGGGCCCAAGGAATTGGGCCATCTTCTACTGTTTTCTGAGGCCACAGCAGAGAGCTGGATTGGAACTGGAGCAGCTGGAACTCGAACCAGTGACCATATGGGATGCCAGCACTGCAGGCGGAAGCTTTACCCGCTATGCCACAGTGCTGGCTCCTCCTGTTGTTGATTTAGCAATTACACTCTTATTTATAACATCAGTGATCACCTGAGGCTCTCGTCATGAGCTACCAAGGCTATGGCACCTTTTGAGTCCACAAAATCCGTCAGTATTTAGACAGTGCCATAAGCAAAGTGGAAGTTCTCTCCTCCCTTCAGAGAAAGGTACCTCCTCCTTTGATGGCCCCTTCTTTCCACTGGGATCTCACAGTGATCTTTCATGTAGGTCATTTTTTGCCACAGTGTCTTGGCTTTCCATGCCTGAAATGCTCTCATGTGCTTTTTTGCCAGATCTGAATGCTTTAAGGGCTGATTCTGAGGCCAGAGTGCTGTTTAGGGCATTTGTCATTCTGAGTCTTCGGTGTGGCCTGCTTCCCGTGTTGGATTATTCTCTGCTTTTTAATTCTATCTGTTGTTATTAGCAGACACTTGGTCTTATTTATGTGATCCCTTTGACACTTATTCTTATATATATGATCAGTTATGCTCTTAAAATGATCACTTTAGTAAGATGGCATTAGTACCACCCAGCTTAATGGGATTTGGAGTCCCATGGCAAGTTTTTAGCTTTACCCTTAGGGGTAAGTCCTTAGGGATGTGAAAGGATCTGTACATCTCCTCCCTCTCTTATTCCCACTCTTATTTTTTACTGGGATCTATTTTTTTAAGATTTATTTAATTATTTGAAAGTCAAAATTACACAGACAGAAGGAGAGGCAGAAAGAGAGAGAGAGGTCTTCCATCCACTGGTTCACTCCCCAATTGGCCACAAAGGCTGGAGTTGCACCGATCTGAATCCAGGAGCCAGGAGCTTCTTCTGGGTCTGCCTTGCAGGTGCAGGGGTCCAAGGACCTCAGCCATCTTCTACTGCTTTCCCAGGCCATAGCAGAAAGCTTGATAGGAAGTGGAGCAGCCGGGTCTCGAACCGGTACCCATATGGGATGCCAGCGCTTCAGGCGAGGGCGTTAACCTTCTGTGCCACAGCGATGGCCCCAACTGGGATCTATTTTCAATTTGATTTAAACACCTATGAATAATTCTGTGTTAAGAAAAGAGTTCAACCAATAGCATTAAGTAGAAAAAGAAAATAGTAAAAAAATAATAATAAACTGTTCCTCGATAGTCAGGACAAGGGCTGATCAAGTCATTGCTTCTTACAGTGTCAATTTTGCTTCTACAGGTTTCCTTTTAGGTGCTCAGCTAGTTGTCACAGATCATGGAGGACACACAATATTTGTCCTTTGGGACTGGCTTATTTCACTATGTATGTTTTCCAAATTCCTCCATTTTGTTGCATTTCTGTATGAGGGCCATTCTAACCCGGGTGAGGTGAAACTTCATTGTAGTTTTGATTTGCATTTCCCTGATGGCTAGTGATCCTGAACATTTCCTCATGTGTCTGTTGGCCATTTGGATTTCCTCTTTTGAAAAATGTCTAAGTCCTTGGCCCATCCCCTAACTGGGTTGTTTGTTTTGTTGTTGTGCAGTTTCTTGATCTCTTTATAGATTCTGGTCATCAGTCCTTCATCAGTTGCATAGTTTGCAAATAACTTCCATTCTGTCGGTTGCCTCTTCACTTTCCTGACTGTTTCTTTTGCAGTACAGAAACTTCACAACTTGATGCAATCCCAGTCGTCAACCTTGGCTTTGGCTGCCTGTGCCTCTGGGGTGCCCCTCAAGAAGTCTTTCTTTTTAAATGTATGTCTTCCTATATGTATAGCAAGGAGTCTTTCATATATTTCACAAAAATATATATTATGAAAAAACAATGCATGGATTTAAATATTTTTATTTGTTTATTTGAGAGGTAGGATTACAACACAGAGAGGGAAAGACAGAGAGAAAGGTTTTCCATCTGCTGGTTCACTCCCCAGATGGCTGCAATGGCTGCAGCTGGGCTGATCCAAAGCCAGGAGCCAGGAGCTTCTTCCAGGTCTCCCATGTGGGGGCAGGGGCACAAGCTCTTGTGCCATCTTCTGCTGTTTTCCCAGGCCATAGCAGAGAGCTGGATCAGAAGAGGAACAGCTGGGACATGAACCAGTGCCTATATTGGATGCTGGCATGGCAGGCAGAGGCTTAGCCTACTAAGCCACAGCACTGACCCCTATGTCTGTCTGTGTGATGTTAGCATAGCCTATCCAGCTTCCTAATTTTGTTAATCCATTCTGCCAATTTTTGCTTTTTATGGGTGTATTTAATCCATTTACATATAAGGCAAGTACTGATATTGTATGATTTAACTGTGGATTTTTTTTTTTTTATGATTTATGTTGTTTGTTTGAAAGTCAGTTACAGAGAGAGGAAGAGAGACAGAGAGAATACCTTACATTCACTGGTTCACTCCCCAAATGGCTGCAAAAGCCAGGGCTAGGCCAGAACAAAACCAGGAGCCAGGAGCTTCTTCAGGTCTCCCACATGGGTGCAGGGTCCCAAGCACATCTTCCGCAGCTTTCCCAGGATCATTAGCAAGGAGTGAAGCAGCTGGAACCAGTGCTCATATGGGATGCCAGTGGCCTGGGAGGTGGCTTTACCCATTACAACACAATGCTGGCCACTTACATGCAGAATTTTGTTATTTGATTTGTATATATTTTGTGTGCTTTTTCTTTCTCTGTTTCTTTGTTTTCCCCTTTCTTTGGAGTTAAATTGGTATCTTGAAGTATTAAAAGAAATACAAGTACAAAATACACATACTGAATGAAACACATTTATGTACTATTTCCTTGCATTTTATATTTACCTAAATTTGGAATAATATATTAAATAATATGTATGATAATATATGTGTGTTATCTATGTAAATAAATAATCATAAATAATATGAATTATTTTCTTAGTGGTTGTCTGGAAGTCACAATTAACATCTTCCCTTAAAACTATTCTTGTTCATATTAATAGCAACTTAATTTCACTTATGTACAACAAATTTACCCCGGTATCTCCTATTTCTTCACTGCTTCTTTGTGCCATAGAAATTGCATCTCAATTCACTAGGTAGCCTTCAAGACAGTTTTATAACTATTGCTTTCTACAGTTGTCTTTTAAATCAGATGGGGGAAGAAAAGAGTTATGAACAGTAATACATTTATAATGTCTTTTATATTTCCAGATGTAGCTACTGATACTTTTAATTTTTTCATATGGATTTGAGTTACTATCTGGTGTTCTTTCACTCCAGTCTGAAAGATTCTGTTTAATATTTCCTGCAAAGTAGGTCTGCTGGTGAGGGATTGTCCCCGTTTTTATCTGGGAATGTCTTACTTTCTCATTGCTTTTGAAGTACAGTGTGGGGGGACATATAATTCTCGGCTGAAAGTCTATTTCTTTGAGTCCTTTGAATAAGCACTCCCTTCTAAGTTGTTGCTTTCTTGCTTCATGATTTCTGGTGAACAGTCATTGGGAGTGTGAATTTCTTGATCATTATTTTTCAAATAGTCTGTCTTTCCCCTTTTCTCTCTTCTATCATGCTGGTATGCCCAATGTAGAAATATATGTGGGTGTATTTGGTGGTTTTCCACAGGTCTCTTGGGCTCTTTGTTAATTTTTCTTCGCTTCCTCTTTTCAGTTTTTAAGAGTGAATAACTGTGATCAACCTAGGTGTAAATCTGTTCGTTCTTTCTTCTGCCATTCCAATTCTGTGGTTGTACTCTTCTACGGCTTGTTCATTTTAATCATTCATTCAACTCAAGTTCAAATTTTCCTTCCGTTCTTTTTCATAGTTTGTATCTGTTCACTGATATTCTCTACTTGGTGAGACGTTTTTCTCATGCCTCCCTTTAGTTCTTTAGGCATATTTACTTCTATTTATTTAAAGGTACTTATAATCATTGATTAGAAGTCTTTGGGGGTCTGGTGTTGTGGCATAGTGTGTTAAGCGGCCTGCTGCGACTCCAGCATCTCTTATGGCCTCCAGTTTGAGTCCCAGCTGCTCCACTTCTGATACAGACCCTGCTAATGGCCTGGGTAAAGCACTGGAGGATGGTCCAAGTGCTTGGGCTCTGCCACCCATGTGGGTGCCATGTGGGAGACCTGGAAGAAGCTCTTGGCTCTTGGCTTGGTTCTGGCCCAGTGCTGGAGAGTGAACCAGCTGATGGAAGGTTTCTCTCTGTCTCTCCCTCTCTTCGTAGCTCGGACTTACAAATAAATAAATATGAAAAAAGAAAAATGAAGAAAGTGTTTGTCTGGTAGTCCAGTGCCTGGGCACACTCAGGCATCATTTTACCGATTGTATTTTCCTTGTGTATGGGCCTTATTTTCCTCTTTCTTTGTATGTCTCATAATTGTTTAAAATTGAATATTTAAAATAATACTGTGTGACAGTTCTGGAAATTGCATTCCTCTACCTCCCTATGGTTAATTGTTTCTGCTGCTTGTTTGTTGAGGGACTTTCCTGGGCTACCTTTGTAGTCCATATTCTTGCTTGTACACAGTCCCCGGAAAACCCTGTTCTGTTATTTAGTGATCAGGTGTGGACTCACCCGATATTTCCTTAAATGCCTCGTGCCAGCAAGCACACCAGTCTTTGCTGAGGGCCTGCGTGGTGGTGGAGCGTGTTCTCAGTGCTGCAGCAGGCAGTGCACAGTTTCCTGTTGCTCTTCTCTTGCTGCTTCTGTAGGACCTGACGATGTGAGAGACGAGGACCTTGCAGGATTCCCAGCACTGGCACAGCCTTTACGTGCATGTAGCCGTCTAGGTTTCCAGGAGTTTGTCAGGACTTGTCAGTGCTCTCTAATGACATCTCATTTCCCCCTCAATTCAATTCAGCTTCTTGGTAGCCCCAGTGCTCACCACTGCCTCGTGCAACTTAATGTTAACCAGCTGCTGGTGGTTGTTTTCAAGACACCCCTTGGAGTAGGGCTGTTTGCATAGATCAAGCCCTGAGTCAGGTGCAAGAAAGACAAGCCCTGAGAATGCAGCTTTTCCAGGGACAGCTCTGTGAGTGTGGGGCTGTGGGGGCACCTGAAGTCCCAGGGCTGCTAGGTTGCTGATTTTCAAGATGGGAGCAACAGCTGTGAGGTTTTGAGCTTCCACGGTCCATGCAGAATGAAGGAAGGTCAAGGAGACCAGGGCAAGCGAAAACATCACAAGGTTCACTCTTCCTTAGGCTCCTCCTCTTGTTACAAACCATTGTTTAATTTTCAGGATTCTTAAAAAGTTGCTTTTTGACAATATTAGCTTTTATGCAAGAGCTGATTTTCATAGATCCTTATTCCACAATTATGGAAGTGCTTTTTTCTCTCTCCATGTTTTAAAAATCTTTTTGAGATCTGTTTTTATTTCTTTTTCCCGTTGTGTATCTATCTGGATGGTTCCTTCTGACCTATTTTGCATTTCTCCATTCTCTCTTTAGCTTTGTCTGATGTACTGTTAAGATTTCCCAATACATTTTCATTTGAGTGACCTTATTTCTTTTTCTTTTTTGTTTGTTTTTAAATCTGTTTTATTTGAAAGAACAATAGGAGAGAGAGAGAGAGAGAGAGAGAGAGAGAGAGAGAATCCTCTATCTGCTGGTTATTTCCCAAATGTTGCAACAACAGCAGGGGCTGGGCTGGGCCAAAGCCGCAATCCAGGAACCAGGAACTCCACCTGAGTGGGTGGCAGAGTCCGTATCTACTGCCTCCCAGGGTAGACACCAGCAGGAAGCTGGATCAGAAGCAGAGTAACTGGGACCCCAGCTGGCACTCCAGTGTGGGGTGTGAGCACCCCAAGCATTGGCTCCACTGGTCCTGCCAGAACACCCAGCCTGCCCACGCTTTTTTGAATCAATGTTGCCATAGCTTGTGAGCAGCCTCCTAACTTCAAGAAAGCAAAAAAATAAATGCATTTTACAGTTATGACATGATGTTATGTTTTTCAATTCTACAAGTTCTATTTGTACATTTTCAAATCTGCTGGTTGTTATTTAGAGTTTTCTGATTCCTGCACGTATTTTCAAACTAGTCTTATTTTTGAGGCATTGTAATTATAGAATTATATTTCTGGTAATTCCAGTATATCCTTTCTTTTCATGTCTGTTTCTGCTGTCTGCTATTTCTGCTGGTGCTGCTCAGGAAGCTTTGTTTCCACTGATTTTGGCATTATATCTGTGCCTTTTCCCTGTAGACTTTTTTTTTTTTTTGTGGAAGTTCTTTGATGCTTGAGATAAAGATTAATTTGTTCAGAGATGGTTTGTGTTTGCATTGGTCAGATCCCAGGACATGTGATAATCTGTGACTATTTTAAACAAAATTCTCAATTTTTTATGTATCTGTGTGTTTTTTTTTTTTTTTTGGACAGTGCAGGAAATGAGGACCCCACCTAGTCATCCATGTGTGCACTGGCATATTTACAGTCTTTCAAGTTCATTGTCACTTCTCACTCTCTCAACTAAGATAACATGCCTTGTGTGTGTTGCTTACATGTGGGCCCATAGGTTGACATTTTTTTTTCCACATTTATGAGGCTGGGGGTTTCTGAATTTGTCAGCACAATGCTGATAAATGGTTGTATCCCAAATCTTGGTGGCTTAAAATAAAAATTTCTTATTTTGCTCATATCCCAGTCAGATGGAAGTCAGTTGGCTCTCCTGGGTTTGTCTCTTCCAAGGGTTCCTCAAGAAGTCGTGCATTTTTTAAAATTTCTTATGTATTTATTTATTTGAAAGGCAGAGAGACAGAAAAAGACAGATATCTCCCATCCACTGAATCTCTCTCCAAATGCCTGCCTCAGTCAGGGGTGGTCTAGCACAAAGCCCGGAGCTGGGAACTCAGTGTGAGTGTCTCACGTAGGTGGTGGGGACTGAAGTATTTGAGACATCACCTGCTCCCTCCCAGGGTGTGAAGAGAATAGCAGGGATCTGGAATGGAGAGCGGAGCCAGGACTCAAACTCGGGCTTTCCAGTATAGGATGCAGGAGTCCCAAGAAGTGTCTTTATGGCTGTGCCAAATGCCTGCTTTGGGAAGCTGTTTATTTTTGGCCAAAGATCTTGAGGACTCAGTATGGAAGTGCACAGTTATGTTCTGCACCTATTCTATTGACCAAAGCTAGCCTTGTGTCCCAGCATAACTGTAAGCAGTAGGAGATGCAGTCTCCCGGAAGCCCGGGATGCAGGAACAAGTCTGTGAGCGTGTAGCAGATTTCAGCCTGCCCTTACCTTAGCCCCTGGTGGCAATGAAAACAAAATCACAAGTTCTGCAGGCTCAACAAACACCTTCAGGGCAAAACCAGCAGCAGGGCTCCCCTTGCCTCTCTGGATTCCTGTTTGCACCTACAGTCAGGGCTGTCAGTCACTTGCCATCGCTCTTCTCTGCAAGGCCCTTAAGCCGATCTCCGAATATATAAATGTGCTTGCCATTTATAGTTGTTTGCAGCTGCAGAGCTGGTCCAGAAACCCAGCTGGCTCAAGTTCCAGAAGTGAAATCACGAAGCGTTTCCGCACTGCCCTGGCTTCTCAGGGCTCTCCCAGGACATGATACCCAGGAGCTTAATGAGCCTAACTTAAGTATCTGTGTGGAGCTGGCTGTTAGGTTCTCGTTTTGCAAGTCTGAGCAGCACATGTATGCAGACAGGATGGAGAACACTAGTAAGGCTTCATACCATATCCCTGAGGGCTGTTTTGTCTTTCTAGGTGAGTGAGGAAGACCTGAGGCTTCCCCCTCCCTCTCCTGGGGTCGAGATTCCCTGCTTTTCCGTGATGCTCATCACCAGGACACATTCTGACCTGCACCTGCCTCTCCCACTCTGGGCACGTCTATGTTTCCCTGACTGCCTTTTTAAATTGGCTCCGTGTGCTTGGCTGTGTGCAGGCTCTGCATGTGCAGGTGTGGAGGGAAACCCTTGTCTTGCTGGAGCTTGGGCGCCTCCCGTAAGCTTCAGACTGAGCAGCACTCTCCTCTCCCTCACTTGTTCTCTGCCAGCTCCCTGGCATCTGAGTTTATGATGTATGCTGACCAAGTCTGCTAATACAGTTTTCCCTTTCACTGATATTCCCTACGTGACATTTCTCTTTCTCCATTTATGAAACAATATAAGAACGGAGCAGCCAAACTTGAATTTCTATTTTTTGAAGAAAATGTATTTGAAATCCAGAGAGAGAAACTCCCATTTGCTAGTTCATACCCCAAGTGCCCACCATGGCCCTGGCTAGGACCAAAGCTGAGATCTGGGAACACAATACAGGTCTCCCACGTGGGTGACAGGAACCCAGGCATTTGAGCCAGCACTGCTGCTTTCCATGGCTTGCAGTTGACATGGAGGCCGATCAGGCAGATAGGATTAGATGGATTAAATTCAAGAGCTGGAGACCACGTCCCCCCAGCCCCTACCTATCTCACCTGTATATGCCCACCTGCCAATCAGACTATGTAAACACTCCCCTTTTGGAAGTGAATAATATGAAGAAGAGAAATGAGAGAGAAAGAAAGAAAACAGAGAAAACAAACCAAAAGGATATACACAGTAAAAAGTAACAGTGGTAAACTGTCCCTTGACAGTCAGGTTAAGGACTATTGAAGACACTGATTCTAAACGTGACAATTTTGCTTCTAGAGCTTTTGTTTTAGGCACGCTATTAATTCTGCCTAATCAGGGAGAACATATGGTGTTTGTCTCTTTGGGACTGGATTATTTCATTGAGTACGAGGTTTTCCAGCTTGCTCCATTTTGTTACAAAGGACCGGATTTCATCTTTTTTACTGCCGTGTAGTATTCCATAGTGTACATATCCCATAATTTCTTTATCCAGTCTTTGGTTGATGGACATTTAGGTTGCTTCCATGTCTTAACTATTGTGAATTGAGCTGCAATAAACATGGAGGTACAGATAGTTCTTTTGTTTACTGACTTCATTTTCCTTGGGTAAATTCCCAGGAGTGGGATGGCGGGATCATATTGTAGGTCTGTATTCAGATTTTTGAGATATCTCCATACTGTTTTCCACAATGGCTTTACCAGCTTGCATTCCCACCAACAGTGGGTTAGGGTGCCCTTTTTCCTATATCCTCTCCAGCATTTGTTGTTTGTTGATTTCTATATGAAGGCCACTCTAACTGGGGTGAGGTGAAACCTCATTGTGGTTTTGATTTGCATTTCCCTGATGGCTAGAGATCCTGAACATTTTTTCATGTGTCTGTTGGCCATTTGGACTTTCTCTTTTGAAAAATGCCTGTTAAGGTCCTTGGCCCATCTCTTAACTGGGTTGTTTGTTTTGTTACTGTGGAGTTTCTTGATAAAGTTAATCATGTATTTTAAGGCAATTGGAAAAGGATCCCAATTAAAAATAAGAGGGGGAATAAGAGGTGGAGGAGGTAATCTGTAACTATAAAACAGTCTAGTTCTCATACAGTCATACAGACTTACGTCTAAGGGTACAGCCTAAGAACTTGTCATGGAGTTCCAAACCCATAAACATTGGTGCTATAAACACCATCTTCACTGTTAAAATGATCATATTAAATGTTGTTAAAGGCAACATATAGATTGGTCTAAGTTTAAAAGGGATGATATAAATAACATCAAGTACCTGGTAAAAATAATATAATTAAAAAGGAAGGAAAGTCCAACATGAGAAACAGTCCACACAGCAGACTCCTAGAATGACATTCACAGTAAATAACACTCTGACCTCAGAATTAGCCCTTAAGACTTCCTGGTTGGGCTGAAAGGCCTGTGAGAGTGTTTCAGGCATGGAAAGCCAAGACTCTGTGACAAAAAAATATCCTACATGGAGGATCTCTGTGAGACCTCCGAGGACAGAAAGGGTCGTCAAAGAAGGATACATGCTCCTCTGAGGGGAGGAGAGAACATCCTCTTTGCCTATGGCCATGTCCAAATACCAATGGAGTCTATGGTCACAAATGGCTTCCATAGCCTTGGCAGCCTATGGCAAGAGCCTCAGATAATCACTGACATCATAAAAAGAGTGTTAATTGTTAAAGGAACAGCGGCAGTCACTGTGCACTTGTTCCCCACGTAGGACCTCTGTCCCTAATGAATTGTAATATGAGAATCGACTGCAAATTTTCTCCCCAAACTGTACTCTATATGTTGTGTGGGGGGGTACAAATTGTTGAAGTCTATGCTTAGTGTGGAGTTGGTCCTCTGTACATGAAGTCAAACTAAAAATGAACCATAGTGAAGAAGGAGATGGGAGAGTGTCACTCCCCGTCTTCGCGGAGGAACGACACAGGACCCTGCGCTGTTCTTTTGTCTGCTCGGCCCTCCCCGGGTTTGCTGCTGGTTCTTCCCAGGTTGGCTGCCGATCCTTCCACCTCTGTGGAAGGGCGGCTCCCCCTGCCACTTTCCCCATTTCCGCGGGGGAGCGGCACACCGCCGGCCGGCTCTCTCGGGGGCTGCTCAGATGTTATCCGGATGTTCCCTTTAGATGTTCCCGGTGCATGTTGTCTCTCTCCTCCTTTATAGTCCTCTTCCACCAATCCCAACTCTGCTACCCACACGCCGAGTACGCTGCTCTCCTCCAATCAGGAGCAGAATCAGCTCCTGCAGGTTATTGGTCGAACTGGAGGTAGCTGTGTAGAAGTTGTTTACTCCTCTCCCAGCGCCATATTGTGGGAGAGCAGATGCATAGAATAAGTCTTAATTCCAGTAACTTAGTCTAGTCCAAGTTGCTCCCCACAGGAGAGGAAGAAGGAGGTGGGATGGGCCTTGGTGGGGCGGGGAGGGAGGGCTATGGGGGAAAGAACCACTATATTCCTAAAGTTGTATCTATGAAAAAATGCATTCATTAAATAAAAAAAAAAGACAAGTGAAGGGGAAAAAATAACAAAAGGAAGTGAATAAGAGGCCTGGGGCTTCCAGGGCCCCCTCTCTGCTGTCCTGTGCATCTCTCTTGCTGGAGCAGAGAAAACCTGTGGACTGTGGACTCCCACACGTGGCCCCTGATTTGCCTGGTGCGGAACTCCCTGTTCATCTTTCTGACCACCCACTCCCTTAAATAAAGCCCTCACATTCCTGTGTATTTCTCTCACTTCCCCAATTAAATTCTGAACTTTACCATGTTGTCTGCCTCATTTGAGCCAATATTTAGAATATTTGTCTAAATAACGGCAAGAACCCCCAAAATATTTTAACATATGCTCCCCAATAACACAGTATTAGAAAGCTTGAGTTAGGAACAGAGCTGGGACTGGAACCCAGGTACCCAGTTGTGAGATGTAGGCATCTTCACTGCTTGGCCACACACCCACTTCCAAACATCAGCTTCTTTTGAAACAATTCAGAAGCCACAGGGACTGTACCTGCCGGCGAAGTTGTCAGACAAACCTGTGTCATATTATTTATTCCCCATTGCTTGATATATTGCTGTTGAGATCTGATGTGAAGCCAGTTTGCTTCTATCATAGTCCATGAAACCATCCATACCTAAACAGACTTATATCTGAGATAAAAGAGTAAGTTATTTGTTTATTTAATTTTTAAAGGATTAAAAAGTTTTACATTTATTTTATTTGTTTGAGAGTGACATGTCTCCCATCTGCTGCTTCCCCTGCCCCAACGAGTTCCAGAGGAAAGCTGGGAGCCAAGACCTAAATCCTGACCTCCCACGTGGGTGCAGGGGCCCAAGGTTTTGAGCCATCCTCCACTGCTTTCCCAGGAGCATTAGCAGGAAGCTGGATGGGAAGTGGAGCAGCCAGGGCTCAAATCAGTGCCAGTATGGAGTGCCGGCATGTAGATGGCCGTTTAACCACTGTGCCACAGCGCCGGCCCCAACCCAAGCATTCTGGTACAGGATGCAGGTGGCCCAAACAGAGGCTTAGCTGCAAGGCCACGCGCTTGTCCTGAAGAGCAAATTACTTAACACTTCATTTCCTGTCTTGGAACCATTTCTCTTTTACAAATTTGGTGAAACAGATCTGTTTGTAAATAGTGAAGTTTATAACAATCTTAAGGACATTAAATTCAGATAACATTCTGTTTTACTTGTACTACATAATGTACAATCAGAGGTTTTCAGAAAAACCTCTCATGTTTGTACACTTTGGCTATGAAAGTTTTGGGAATTTATTTAATATCTAGTTCATGGAGAAATATTTCTAAGACTTTGTTTTTAAACAGCAGGTTTTTCTTTGTATCTAATTTTTTCTGTAAATGTCAGTGATTAGGCCAGGATTGTTACTAAGGAGAAACACTTTAGCATGCATTTTAAAGTGTTAATTAAAAATCAGAATTTAGGGCTGGTGCTGTGGCATAGTGGGCTAAGCTTCTGCCTGTGGTGCCAGAATCCCATATGGGCAGCTGGTTCAAGTCATGGCTACTTCACTTCTGATCCAGCTCTTTGCTATGGCCTGAGAAAGCTGTAGAAAGATGGCCCAAGTGCTTGGGCCCTTACAAGTTGTGTGGGAGACTCAGAAGAAGCTCCTGGCTCCTGACTGGATTGGCTCAACTCTAGCCATTGCTGCCACTTGGAGAATGAACCAGTGGATAGAAGACCATTTTCTCTGTCTGTCTCTCTGTCTGTAACTCTACCTCTCAAATAAATAAAATAAAAATCTTTTTAAAACAATTAAAATTTGCTGGATGGGCATTTAGTACAACAGTTAAGATGCTCAGGACACCTGTTCCTGCCTTGGAGTGCTCTGTTCAGGTCCAGGCTATGCTCCCAATTCTAGCTTCCTGCTGATATGTGCTGTGAGAGGCGGAAGTGATGGGTCGAGTAGTGGGGTCCTTGACACTCATTGTAGAAAACTCAGATTGAGTTCTTGGCTCCTTCAGCCTGGCCTGGGAATGAGTCCGTAATTGGGAGTTCATTCTATGTCTCTGTCTTTGTCTTTCAAAGAAATAAAAATTAATTAATTTTAAAAGGATTTATGAACCAGTATTGGTACTAGTTTTTCCATAATTGGGATTTTTTTCATTACTTTCAAAAACATAGTATGTAGTTACCATTTGGTATTTTAAAGTGGAAAGACTATTTTTTTTCATATTAGGAATATGTTAACCCAGATTTTCTGGAGCAACCTAATCTTCTCCCTCCTCTTGACATGCATACACCTTGTGCACGTCACTTAGCTTGGTTTCCCTGCACAAGTGACTGTGCCTTGGTTTCCTAAGCTGAGAATCAGGCTTAATAGCAGTTATGCACGTCATAGAATTCTTGTGGTTGCTAAGAGAGTCATTGTAGGGAAGGCATGTGAGAGTGCCAAGTGTTAATATGTATTGTTGTTAACACAAAGAACACTTAATTTGCCAGGTTGTTCTATACAAGCAAGTGTTATCATTGTAATGAAAGTAGTTAAAAAAACACCACCACAAACTGGTGCTTCCAGAACACAGGTCTCAACCCCTGTGTGCGATGACTCCTGTGTCATTCATCGCCCATTCCAGTCTAGGTGGGCTACTCAGTTTTTCCTGTGTGTTAGCTGCTTTGCTCATAAAATAGAACACCAGAGAGTCCTCATTTGCAACCATGCTCTGCAGCTCAGCTGGCTGGACAGATGTCATGGGTCCAGAAGAGTCTGTGGTGTTCAGGAAGCACCCAAACCCAAGTCAGCTGTCCCCACATCCTTGTCACCGCCCTGTGGGTCGTGGTGACACCACCATGCTTCTTCCATCCAACTTTTATCTCACTCTGATCTGCTTACTAAACAGAACTCAGTGACTTTTCTTAGATTTTATTTTCAGCATCTGTAAATTTTTGGGATTTGTGGGAGGAGTTAAAACAACAGATAATCTTCCTAAAAGTAACATTATATTCCTTTCACAGTTTGCTGAACTATCTAAGATACATTTTGAGGGTTTTTGGCTAATTTCTCTTTTGGTTTTCAGGACTGGGATCGTAATGCGTAAAACAAAGTAAGAATTCTACCTCTCCTAGGGGACAGGGCTGAATTTCAGTGTTCAGGGAAATATAATAATATTGAAATATAGTAATATTGCAACCTGTCTTTCACTCTCAAAGCCAAGTCTTTTAAAATGTTGCCTCATTCAATTCTCATGGCAACCTTAGCTGGAAGGTTGTGTTTTTATTCCCACTTAAATAAATGGGTAAGCAGAGTCAGAGACTGGTTAAACACATCAAGTACTTTGTCCAGTGTAATGCAATTATTAGTGGTGAAGTCACAGAAATTGGACGTAGGAAGTCTGGCTCACAAGCTCACTCTTGAACATAATGCTATGATGTGGAAGGGGAAGGATTTAAAAATGGGGTAATTTAGGCTTCTGTGACCAGATTACTTTTTCTCAGTAGATTTTCTTTTCTTAAGGCAGAATAATCAGAGAGACCCAGAGTAGGCAGAATTCCAGTCATACTTTACAAAACAAAACGTGAATGGAAGAATCCTCATTTTTATTTGTATGTCAATTAATGCCTCTTCAGTTCATTTTTTAAGATTTATTTTTATTTATTTGAAAGACAGAGTTACACAGAGAGGTAGAGCTAGAGAGAGAGAGGTCTTCCATCTGCTGGTTCACTCCCCAACTGGCTGCAATGGCCAGGAGCTTCTTCCAGGTCTCCCACATGCGTGCAGGGGCCCAAGGACTTGAGCCATCTTCTGCTACCTTCTCAGGCCATAGCAGAGAGCTGCATTGAAAGTAGAGCAGCTGGAATTCGAACAGGTACCCGTATGGGATGCTGGCATTGCAGGCTGGGGCTTTAACCCACTGCGCCACAGTGCCGGCCCCACCTCTTCAATTCTTAATCCCACTTTTTCTAAATATTGACAAACTTTTTATGCAACTATAAATAAAAAGTTACTAGTATAGCCAGCTAGATTCCTAAATATTTAAGCATAGACTGTAATCAATTTTTAAAAAAGATTTATTTATTTGAAAGTCAGAGCTGTAGAGAAAGGAGAGACAAAGAGAAAGAAATCTTCCATTTTCTGGCTAACTCCTCAAATGGCCACAACAGCTGGGGCTAGGCCAGGCTGAAGCCAGGAGCAAGGAGCTTCTTCCAGGTCTCCCAAGTGGGTGCGGGGGCCCAAACATTTGGGCCCTCTTCCATTGCTTTTCCCAGGCCACGAGCAGGGAGCTGGATTGGAAGTGGAACAGCTGGGACCCGAACTGGCATGCCAGTGTTGCAGGCAAGGTCTTTACCTGCAACACCACAATGCCGGCCCAAATCTTAATTTTTCATTAGTCTAAAACAGCATGTTTTCTTAAGTGTTACAAAGTTTTTGAAATGTGAAATATGCACATAAAACAACAGAATAATAGCACATTTTTTTCATTATTCTGAAACTGGTCTTATATTAATACAGTTTTTTACTTTATTCACTTGCCGGGGAGAGATGGAGACAGAGACAGATGGTTCATTTCCCAAAATGGCTGAGGCTGAAGCCAGGGGCCAGGAACGCAATCCAGGTCTCCCACGTGTGTGAGTGGCAGAGCCCCAAGTACTTGAGCTGTGGTTGCTGCCTCCCAGGGTCTGAGTTGGCAGGAGCTGGACTCTAATGTGGGATACAGTTGTCTTAATGGCTAGACTGAATACTGGCCTCTGCTAACTGGTGTTTAAAGTATTAATATACTAGCTCAAAATAGTTCTATCTTTTTTACTTTTATAGAGAGAATTGGGCAGACTGGAACTGTGTCCAGCTTACTCTTGCTCCCTTCCCATTGGGATACTTCAAAACACTTAGGCCTTCCCAGTTTTAAAGAAAAAATACAGAGTTTCTTTCTGTTTTATATTAGCAATCATCTGTCCACCTACCAGGCTGAACCCAAATTTTGTGTTTCCAGTGCCTCTCAGATGGGAATGATAGTACCTAAGTTGAAAGATACACTTCAGAGCAAATTCAGTTCATACAGAGACCAATTATCCAAATATTTGAAAGCCTAATTATGCTGGTATTTCATGCTTAAAGTCCTGGTTTCCACCTCCGTTTTGCTGTAATTTTTTAACAAGCATCACAGGATAGCATTCCTCTTGTGGCGGTAGGGAGTGTGCAGATCAGAGCAGTGGCAATTTCCATTCCCAACTCAAAGGTCTGCTCCTCTTCAATGTGCCTGCACAAACCCAGCCTCTGCAGAGAGGGTCACAAACTGACTCTCACCGTAGATCTCACTGAAGACGTGGTTCAAGGCTTCCAATGTGTCTGCCAATGGATCTGTGGCCTCTTACCCACAAGCAAACATGCTTATTGTAAAACTCCACACTTGGGAAAGCACAAAATCTACACAAACCCCAAACAAGTACTTGATCTATAAGTAGGACCACATAATGATATAGACGTTGACATTGATTCAGATCAGGGTTTCTCACTCTTGGCACCACTGATATTTCAGATAAGGCCATCCTTTACTGTGGAACGTTCTTCTGTACGTTGTACACTACTTAGCAGCATTCCTGGCCTCTGCTCATTAGATGCCAGTCGCAGCTTTCCCCCCATTATTGGAGCCAAAAATGCCTCCAGACATTGCCAAATATTGAGAACAAAATTGCCTTTGTTAAAAACCAATGAGATATGAAAGTACTCCAAAAACTCCATGGAAAATAGCATTTACAAATGAATTTATTTTGGTGTAAAAAAATTTTTGAAATCCATGCGTAGTTTTTTCATAATGTGCATTCTCCATGTACTTTTTTAAATATAAAGATTTATTTATTTATTTGAAAGTTAGAGACAGAGAGATCTTCTATCTACTGGGTCATTCCCTAGATGGCCACAATGGCCAGGGCTGGACCAGGCTGAAGCCAGGAGCCAGGATCTTCATCCAGGTGTTCATACCATGTGGGTGGTAGGAGCCCAGGCACTAGGGCCATCTTCTGCTGCTTTTCCCAGGCCATTAGCAGGGAGCTGGATCAGAAGTGGAGTGGTAGGGACTGGAAGCAGTGCCCATATGGGATACCAGTGTCCCAGGTGGTGGCTTTACTTGCTAAGCCATGGTGCCAGCCCCTCTCCATGAACTTTTAGAAGTGCCTTAGCCAGGAGCTAAGAATGCAATGCAGGTCTCCTATGTGATTTGCAAGAACCAATTTCTTGAGCCATCACTGCCACCTCCCATGGTAACCATTAGCAGAAAGTGCAAGTCAGAAGTTTGAGTCAGGAGTGAAAAACAGGTACTTTGACTTGGGGTGGGCCTCTTCACCACTGGACTAAACATCTGCTCCCTGCTACATGCATTTAATTCTTTGAACACCTTTATATAATCTACTGAGGTGACAGATGGCGTATTTCCTTAGTTCACACAAATATGGACATTAATCTGCTGACTGGGTTTTAGTTCTCTCACATTTTTTTCTAGTTCAGCTAGCCAATTTTATTCCTTACTTTAATCACTTCTCTTCTCACAGATTTCTGCTCCTGTGTCAGAGAGGCTGCACACTCCTGTATTTTTAAGTGTGTTTCATAGATGTCTTCTACGTTTTTATATTACACTGAATGCATATTTTCACAGTCAAGTTCCTCCTCTTCTTCAGGAGATCATTTTCTTGTTTTAGGACTGAAGTATCTTTTCACAGGCTCCATATCACAACTCTCACACACAGTATATGAGTATATAAACAAATACTCATATACACTATACAAATGTAAATAGTATACAAGTATATGTATAGCATATAAAAAGATACTTCTGTCTTAAAACAAGAAAACAATTTCATGTGTATTTTTTCTTTTATATTTGCCAGGTAGAGTTGTAGACAGTGAGAGAGAGAGACAGAGAGAAAGGTCTTCTTTTCATTGGTTCACTCTCCAAATAGCTGCCATGGCGACGCTGTGCTGATCCAAAGCCAAGGAGCCAGGTGCTTCCTCTTGGTCTCCCCTGCAGGTGCAGGGCCCAAGTACTTGGGCCATCCTCCACTGCACTCCTGGGCCACAGCAGAGAGCTGGCCTGGAAGAGGAGCAACTGGGAGTAGAACCTGGTGCTCATGTATATTTCTAATTAAATAGGGAAAATCAGATCCAAGCCACAGTACTAGTCAATAGTTCGGTGGGTGGAGCTTATTTGAATCTTTTTACCATCTACTTTTGTGCTAATAGTGTCTTGTCTCACATTTCTCATTAAAACTCAGACTACTGTGCATAGCCAGCACATTTACCATAGTAATGCAAAGGTTTTAACTATTTAGCAGGATTTTTGTGTGTGCTAAATGAGATATTCCTTGCTTGGACAATTAGACCTGGCTAAGCCAGGAAGACGTGCTCAGTTTTTCATTATGAACAGCATAGCATACATCTAGCATGCTGTGTTTTCCTCGTTCTTGTCTTTTTCCCTGCTATCTTGAGCAATTAACTAATGTGCCTGCTGGCGCCTTATTCTTACTGCTCTGTTTGTTTTGTTTGTTCTTAAGAAGTAGACTGAAAAATGTAAATAAAGAGTCATTGATGAGTTTTATCATTGAGATACTTTCTATTAGGTTTGGCAGAAGCCAAACTCCAGTAGTTAAATAAAATTAATACATTTATTTGCTCAAATAACCGGAAGTTCTCAAGGTAGATCTGCAGAAATAGATCCAGAGATTCACATATGCCCTGGGGACACGGTCTCTGCTCTTTCTGTGTTGGGTTCTTCCTCAACGTTTTCCATTCCATATGGTAATAAGATGGGTGTCATTATCTTTAGGTATATCTTTAGACATACATACTTCAGTAAAATAAAAAAGATCTTCACTTACTCAACAATTTCAAGAAAAGTCCCAAAATGGAATCTTACTGACACTGATGGACCTGGGTTGGTCTGGGTGTCCATTCCCAAATCAGCCACTACAAGCAAGGGAGCCAAATGGTTCTGACTGCCCATGGCTTAGGTCACATGTCTAGTCCTGGCACTGGGCGATAAATCGATCTGTTGATAAGCTATATAGTCTACAATGCACAGAAAGACCTTGCACAATAAAGGATTGCCTTATCTGAAATTAAGTGCCATAAACATCTCAGTGCAAGCGTTTGTGTGAACATTCATTTTTATTTCTTCTGGGTAAATGAGAACAAGATTGCTGAGTCATATAAGAAGTAATGTTTATCTCTATAATTACGCAGCCTCATCTGTGTTGCCTGGACAGAAACCTAAGGAGGGTTGGTTCTCACTGTGTTAAGGCCGTGAGAAGGAGAATTAGAGGCTGGCAAGGCAAGAATTAAAATGTCTGCTCTGTGTGCTCACTGGAAATGCCAGAAAAAATTCTGCCATGTTTTGGTCTCTAGGTTGGAAGACACATGTATGTGCAAGACCATTGCTTTCAGTGCATAACCCAATAGTGCTTTTAGTGAAAAAAACCTAGAAAGGTGATATATTGTTTCTGTTAGCTTTAATGTATAGTGCTCTCTGCAGTCTATCTAAGTGTTTTCATTCATATTTTCATTAATACAATTTGATTCAAAAGGTTTGTTGTTTTAATGAAAGAGATTATTTCCTATAGCATGAACACAGCCACACTATATTGTACAGTTATAAATGTTCAAATGCCACATAGCTTATTGACAGCTTTATAGTAATCTTTATCAGCCTTATAAGTTAATTTCAATGTTGTGTTCAACCTAACATCTATGGGAAAGGCAGTTTTCCTACATTTGAAGGATGTGAGAACTCTGCTTCAGAGGGACTCATAAAAGAACGGTTTGACAATTTCATTTTCTGAGATAGATAGTGATATTTTATATGCCGACACTAAAGGGGAAATAATTGACAATATTTTTGCAGCAGGAGAGGTTTTCAGAATTTTGTTTTATTGTATGAAAAAGATAATTGAACTTACCAAAAAGAAGTAACACTTAGTTCTCAACAGACTTAGTTTCCGCTTTATAGCTACAGTTATGGGCAATGTATCCTGCTATGTCTTCTACAGGTTCTGTTCTGTTTCATTTTGTCTTCCCTTTCCAACCCCAGCCCATCTCTCTTTATGCTGTATTCTTTTACATTCTGTCTTGTCTTTTCCTTTCCTTTGTATTCGTTTGGGATAAGTTTTGAGATTTATTCTTGGTCTGGATCAGTAGTTCAGTGTTTTTTTTTTAAATTACTAATTCATGCTCCTTTTTATGGATGTACCAAAGTTTGTTTTATCATTTACCCATTAAAGGATATTTAGGTTGTTTCCAGTTTGGGGCAGTTATAAATTAAGTGCCATAAACATTTGTGTGAACATTAATTTTATTTCTTCTGGGTAAATGAGAACAAAATTGCTGAGTCATATAATAAATAATATTTATCTTTGCAAGAAACTACCAAACTGTTGTTAATGTTTAGCTCTGTAAGAAACTGCCAGCCTAAGTTCTAAGTGACAGTCCCATTTTGTATTCCCATCAGGCATGTATGAGAGTTTCAGTTGTATGCATCCTCACCAGCGTGTATTATGTTAATGACTTTTTAAAAATTCTTATTATATTTGTAGAATAGAAACAGAGAAATATACACACACAGAAAGAGGGAGAAGGAGAGAGAGAGAGTGAGAAATCTTATACCTGTTGGTTCACTCAAATGTCTACAGTGGCTGAGGCTGGGCCAGGCTGAAGCCAGGAGCCAAAAACTCAGTCTGGGTCTCCCAGTTGGGCGGCAGGAACCCAAGCACTTATTCCATTCCCTACTCTTTCCTGGGGTTTGCATTAGCAAGAAGCAGGAATCGGTATTGGAGCCAGGACTTGAACCCAGGCACTCCAATATGGGATACATCCCAAGTGGCATCCTAACCACTAAGACAAATGCTCACCATTGTAATGGCTTTTAATTAAATTTTAACTAAGCTATTCTAATAGGTATTTGGTGATATCTCCTTGTAGTTTAAAAGAATTATTCATAATGAATAATGACTATATGCATCTATTCAAGTGTTTATTTTTCATTTGTATATCAATTTTGCTAAGGCATCTGTTGAAAATATTTGCCATTTTGTGAATTTTCTTGTTGCTGAATTTGAAAAAATTATTTATTTATTTGATAGGCAGAGAGACACAGAGGAAAAAGACAGAGACTTACAGATGGAGTTCTTCGACCTGCCGGTTCACTCTCCCAAATGCCAGGGTTGGACTAGGCCAAAGTGGAGAGCCTGGAACTAACTCAGGCTGGATCTTCCACAAGAGTGGCAAGAAGCCAAGTCCTTGAGCTATCATCACTGCCTCCCCGGTGTGCATTAGCAAGAAACTGGAGTCAGGAGTCAGGGCCAGGAATTGAACCCAGGTGCTCCAAATGGGATACAGGCAACTTACCAGCCAAGCTAAATTCCTGCTCCCAGGTGCTATCTTAAATGGCCCTTTTCCCCCTTGAATTTTTATGTCTAGTTGTTGAGTACTACTACTACATAAAAATACAATTGATTTTTCTATATTGACCTTGTATGATAGCCACAGCTAACAAACGCTAACTGCCGACCTTGCAACTAATCTGGTTTAAGCTTAAAAATTAAAGGAACTGACCTCCAAAAAAGTTGGCCGAAATTACAGGATCTCAGGTCCAGAAAGAAGCTCTCAGGATCCACGTGGGAATCACAGCGGCCAACACAGCTGTCCTCCCTGGCTCTGCCCTGGCCATTCTCAGGATGAGGATCAGAAGAGAGCGTGCGATCTGCGTGTGGCCTCAGAGCTCCTCCCCTGAAGCCCCTGCCCCCCTCCCCTGTCTCCTCTGAGACGCCCACCTGCTAACAAGAGAGCTTGAGCTCCTCAGGCTGCCAGTCTCTGCAATCAGTCTGGTCCCCTTGCGTCCACTGTCTTCCGTGGCAAGTGGCAGGACCTTGTTCTAACAGTATCTGGCAAACTTCCAGAGGCTTCTGATAATCATTGGCTTTAAGCAATGTTCTTCTTGGGTTTACTTTTGTTTGAGTTGACCTGTGTGTGGTTTATACCTTGTTTCAAGTTTGGGAGGTTTCCATTGCTGCTACTTCAGATTTTTTTTGCTTTATTAATTGTTCTCCTCTTCTTCTGTGATACTAAAGAGATCAATATGGGCTAGGCCATTTAATATTGTCTTAGCAGCATGGATTTCCCTCAGAAATCTGAAAATAGACTTACCATATGACCAGCCATCCCACTCCTGGGAATTTATTGAAACAAAATGAAATCACCATGTGAAAGAGTTGTCTGTATCTCCATGTTTACTCCAGCTCAATTCACGATTGCTAAGACATGGAACCAACTCAGATGTCCATCAGCTGATGACTGGATAAAGAAAATATGGTGTATATACACTATGGAATACCATTCAGCCACAAAATAGAATGAAATCCTGTCTTTTGCAACAAAATGGATGCAGCTGGAAACCATTATACTTAGTGAAATAAACCAGTTCCCAAAAGAAAAATATCACATGTTTTCCCTGATCTGTGGTAACATAGAGTACAAAAAATGTAATGTATATGAGCAAAATTGACATTTTGAGATTTGGTTATTGTTTACAGCCCTTGTCTCTACTGTTGAGGAACAGTGTTTTTTTTTGTTTGTTTTTGTTTTTTCCCTTAGTATTTGTTGAATTCTTTACCTAGTGGAGGGTTAAGCTTATGATTATAAAATAAACTGAAAGAACATCATTTTAAAAATTAAAAGAAAGCCTAAGGATGGAAAGAGGAGGGGGAAGGGAGCAGGGGTGGGAAGGTGGGTAGGGCGGGAAGTATCACGATGCTCCTAAATTTGTATATACGAATTACAGGAAATTTGTTCACATCATATAATTTTAAAAATTGTCGTATAGGGCCCTATGCCTCTGCTAATTTCTTTTCAATTCCTTTTCTCTCTGTTCTTCAGATTGGGTGATTTCTTAACTTATTTTCTGATTCAGTCTTTCCTCCTTCATCCTCTTTCTGCTATTGAACCCATCTATTGATATTTAAATTCTTAAATTTTTTCTTTATTTGTTTGAAAGGCAGAGAGAGAGACACACACACAGATAGAGATGGATAGAGATCTTCCATATGCTGGTTCACTCCTCAAATACCTAAAATGTCCTATGTTGGGCCAGGCCAAAACCAGGAGCCCAGAACCCAATCTGGGTCTCCCAAGTGGGTGGCAGGGACCCAACCACTTGAGTTAGAACTCAGACCCAGATAATCCAATATTGGACCTCAGCATACGAGCATGAATCGTCTTTTCCTATCTACCAATATTTTTATTCTCAATATTGCATTTTTCAGTTCTATTTGGTTTGATTTTATAATTTTCATTTCTCAGCTTAAAACTTCTTTCTTTCCATTCAAGAATTGTCACCTTTACCTCACAGAGCAAAGTTAAAATATCTGCCTTAATGTGCTTTTCTGAGAATTCTATTATCTGAGTTACCACAGGTTGCTGTCTCTTGATTATTCTTTCTCTTAATAATTGGGCACATTTTCCTAGATTTGGGTATTTTGAGTAATTTTAGATTGTATCATGAGCATTTTGCAAATTATGAGGCCCTGAATCTTATTAATATTGTCTGGAGAAAGTTGACTGTTCTATTTTCAAAGATAATTAGGATTTCTCTGGTTGTGAGACAAGATGGAATAGACACACACACACACAAGATGGAGCAGACTTCTTCTGAGGCTTCCCATGAAGTACAGCTTAGAATCCTGACCTGATACTGTATAAGAAGACAGCATAGGAGACTTTGAGAGACAGGAAAGAAGACAAGCAGGCTAGGGAGCCATGACTGGAGAGACCGTGGCACAGGCCCCTGCTTCTGTTCTGCTGTTCTGGTGGGTTCATGCACCTGAACTCCCTGCTGAAGGAGGCAATCTGGAAACACCATGGGCACACACATGCACACGCTCACACACACACACACGCTCTCACACACACACGTCTGCAAGGAGAAGTGGCTCCAAAGGCTCAGGAAAGTGGCAGTGTACAAAGAATAAATTTCGTACACACGAATCACCCTAACAGAATCATTACAACCCCGAATGAATGGTGGCCACATCCACTTAGCAAGACTGAGGGAGCAGGCTATGCTTCCTCCCTCTGTCTTGCTGCAATGAACCTGCCCCACCCCCTCCCCGTGAGACCCCGGGAGGACTTGGACTTCCATGCTCACCCGGGAACAATGCAAATGTCCCTCTTCTGTGCCACTGGCATGGGGCCACAAATGCCAGCCCAAACAGACAGTTTAAACGAAACCTGCAGGGGTGGGCATTTGGCCCACTGGTTAAGACACCAGTTTAGGTGCCTGCATCTCATATCAGAGGGCTTGGCTTTGATACCCACCTCCAGCTCCTGACTCCAGCTTCCTGCTAATGCAGACCCTGAGAGGGAGCAGTGGTGGCTCAAGTCGTGGGGTTCCTGTCACCCATATGGTGACCTGGATTACGTTCCAGGCTCCAAGCTTTAGCCAGTCCCAAACCCAACCTTTGTGGACATTTGGGAAATGAACCAGTGGATAGGACCTCTGTCTCTCTCCATTTCTCTCTCTCTCTGGCTCTTAACAAAGAATCTAGAACCTAGACTCTTATACCCAAAATATCCAGAATATAATCCAGTAGTTCATGATAAGTCAAAAAAGTATTAACTTGCATGAGAAGACATAATTAACCAATGCTAATACTGAGATGAGAGAAATAATGGAATTATCTGATAAGAAATTTAAGGCAGCTGTCATACAAAGACTCTAATTGCCCTAGGAACAAACATGCTCAACAGGATTGAGAAAATGGAAGTCTCAACAAAGAAATAGAAGATATAAATAAGGACCTGTTTTCCTGGTCCTTTGGCAAAAAAGAGGATTTCTTTTTTAGAGTTTTTGTTATCTGGGCAGCTGTGCAGTGCTCACCTTTGGGTCAACACTGTCCCTGGGCATTGTATTTGCCACAATACCTTGAGTAACCAAAAAAAAAAAAAAAATCCATGTATCTATCTGAATTTGATTGGTATCCCCAATAAAAGCAGGCTTGGAAGGCTTGCAGAGGGTTGGACTCCAAAGCAGCTCTACTTGGGTTGGCCTCGTGCAAACATCAACTTAGAAGTTAGTTTCTGCTGTATTCATACGTAAGGAGTGGGTCTCTTGTAGAAGTCTTTAACAACATCCTTGCCACCCCAAGCAGCGACTGCTGGAAGAATATTGGATTTGAAATTCCCTAATGATAATCTGTGGTTTCTCTGGACTTGGAGATTGCTTCCACAACCCAGACATTTTGAATATTTCTAAATTCCAGAATACTTTAATGTCCTGGCAGTGCCAACTTCATTCTGTAAGGAAGGAGCAGTCAGCAGAGATCAGAGATTAAAATGGAAATGGTACATACAGAAATCCCTGGGGTGTATGTTGTAGCTGGCGTATGTTACACCTGGGGCATTTGCTGTGGCCCTGGGGTATATGTTGTGCCCATAGAAGTATTGCTTCTTTGTCCTTACAGTCTCCCAAAACTTCCATATCTTGGTGCAGAATAGTTTGAATCATAGGTTTCTCTCCTTGATAAAGAAAAATGAGTTCCCTGATTGACTAATAGAAATCCCCAAACTCAGTAAGTGATACAGTCTAGAAGTTTATCCCGTTGAGAACTGGGTCATAAAACTTGGCTGAAAAAGCAAGGCTAAATTTGTACAATGGTCAAAAGTAAGGGCAGGGCCGGCACTGCGGCTCCTTAGGCCTGCGGCGCTGGCACACTGGGTTCTAGTCTGTGGGGAGCAACTCGGACTAGACTAAGTTACTGGAATTAAGACTTATTCTATGCATCTGCTCTCCCACAATATGGCGCTGGGAGAGGAGGAAACAGCTTCTACGCAGCTGCCTCTTGCCAACTTGAGTGATGACCTCCAGGAGCTGATCCTGCTCCTGATTGGAGGAGAGCAGCGTACTCGGCGTGTGGGTAGCAGAGTTGGGATTGGCGGAAGAGGACTATAAAGGAGGAGAGAGACAACATGCACCGGGAACATCTATCTGAAGGAACACCTGTGTAGCCCCCGAGAGAGCCGGCCGGCGGTGTGCCACTCTCCTGCGGAAGTGGGGAAAGTGGCCAGGGGGAACCGCCCTTTCACGGAGGTGGAAGGGACGGTAGCCAACCCGGGAAGAACCAGCAGCAAACCCGGGGAGGGCCAAGCAGACGAAAGAACAACGCAGGGTCCTGTGTCGTTCCTCCACGAAGACGGGGAGCGACATAATGGTGCCGTGACTCGGATATGAAGCCTAGGCAGGGTTTAGTGTCGTTCCTCCACGAAGACAGGGAGCGACACTAGTCCCAGTCGGGGTGCTGGATTCTGTCCCGGTTGCCCCTCTTCCAGGCCAGCTCTCTGCTGTGGCCAGGGAGTGCAGTGGAGGATGGCCCAAGTGCTTGGGCCCTGCACCCCCTGGGAGACCAGGATAAGTACCTGGCTCCTGGCTTTGGATCAGCCCGGTGCACCGGCCGCAGCAGCCATTGGAGGGTGAACCAATGGCAAAAAGGAAGACCTTTCTCTCTGTCTCTCTCTCCCACTATCCACTCTGCCTGTCAAAAAAACAAAAACAAAACAAAAAAGTAAGGGCAGTATATCCACACAACAGCAGGAGTTGACCTTGCCAAGACCTTGATGTATAATTAGACAACACTGTGTGTGTGGGTGTGTGTGTGTAAACCCCTGTGAGAATACTAAGAAAAATTAAAGTGAGCTATGTAGATGCAACCAGAGAGGACGAGTTCGTGGCTCAGAAAGGGACTGGGGTAGAGAGACTGTCCTCATTCAGCCTCTGGAAATACTTAGATACATAAATCGATCAGGAGGATAATGCTCAGGTTCTGAAATGTTGGGTGGAAAGATGGCATTCCTTTGCCTCATATGAAAGCTCTTAAGGGCACAGTGAGTTAAATGGTGATGCCATCATGTGGCTAAACTAAGCCCAACTGTAAATGCTACCTCACCGACTAGTGGCAGAGGCAGTCCCATCATCCTTAACTTTTCTGACTCTGTTCTTCCAGAACAGGGACAAAAGAGGAAACTCCAGCAAGGCTAGGCCTGCTACCTCTTCTGTGGTTGGACAGAGAGTCCCATCCAGGGAAGCCGAAGCTAGATAATAGGTAGAAATTATGGGAGGGAGGATGGAACTTGTAAGGATGCTAGGAAGGCCACCATCTCTATGCTCTGAGGAGTTGTTAGGGCAAGAGAATAAGATGTTTAGCTGTGTCCGGTGTGGTGCTGAGCCAGGGCCAACATGGCCAGGACACCCCCCCCCCCAAATTTGTTTTCCCCTGGAAAAAACTGAATTGACTCCACCGTACCAGGTTCAACCTAAGAATGCACTTGGGAAATTGGAAGAAGACTATCAGTCAGCATCCCTTGATGATTGCTTGAGGTTGTAGTGGCCATTTGGGTTGTGTTATGTTGGTTGTATTTCTCATACGGATTCTTTCGAAGTGACAGCACATCTGTCTTTGAACAGGAGGCTACACTGTGGCTTTCACATCTGCAGCCGACATATTGCATCGCTGTAAACCAAGATGACAGCCTGCGTAAACAACTGCATCTGATCAGATATGAATGACTGTGTCGCTGCCTGCCTTGCAGTTCCAGGGACCACGTTGGTCTTTTGACAATGCCAGATGTGAACACAGAGTGCTATACAAACTCCTCTTGATGGAATCAGGATACTGCCCTGGGTGAATATTGGGATGATACGTCCATCAGAGATTGCTGATAAGCTATCCCTGGAACTTCAGAAAGGACACCTGTTGGGAGTCTCAAGGCTTACTCAAAACCAGCTGCACCCAAAAGTTGCGTGGGCTCAACTATCACATGTGAAATTCCCCTCCAACCACAAGTACGGTGTCAGCATGCGCTGGACCTTGACCAGTACCTGCTGCAGTGTGAATGGGGGAGAGGGGCTTGCCAGTAGGACCTGAGATAAGTACAGACGGCTCTTTTGCAGCTCAATGTGGTAGGAAAGACCTGTTAAGCTAGAACAGGATAATTAGGGCGCTGTCACAGGGCTGGCAGTTGGCTTGGAAAGCTAATAAAGCAATATGAGGGTCCTTCAAAAAGCCTGTGGAAAAATGCAATTAAAAGATAAGTTTGTTTTGGTGCAAAAAATTTTAAAATTATGCATAGTTTTTTCATAATATGCATTTTTCATGAACTTTTTTTGAAGACCCTTTGTATGCGTGGATTTCAAAATGTTTTATACTACAGCAAACATATTTTAATTCCATTTCCTATGACCTTTTTGAAATTCTTTGTGAGTGGATGTTGCCTATTATTAAACCGGTGGAGGTTCAGCTTGTTAACATCTCTGAATGAAGGAGTGAACCATGCCTTGAACCTGATAGATTCCTCGGAGGACACTGCCCAAGGACAATGGAGAGTCAGATTGGAAGGCCAGGGCCACCCTCAATTAGAGCAAGTTGTCTCTGAAAGTGCTGTCTTCATATCAGTTCCGTGACACCACAGTGCTACTCGTTAGAAATGTATTTACATTCTCCAAGGTACAAATTGGTTGGATTTTGACAAATAAAGGCCAATAAGCCTGCACTCCAAACCTTCAAAATTACAGTCTGCGCTTTAACAAGCTCCCAGCTGAGTCATCTACACATTCAACTCCGAGAAACACTGGGGTGGGCTCTGTCTATCCTCACCACACCGTGTTGCCTTTGTTTCCGGGAGCAGAGCTGAAGGCATAATTTGGGCTATTACCCTATTTGGATATTTTCAAATATTTCTTCTTACACAAAAGAGATTTTTCACAGGCCAAGTATTTATCCAGGCCCATCAAGTTAAGTTTAGTTGTTCCATTTGCACCCAGAAATGTCCCCATCCTGGCTCCTTAACCGACAGCTTCCCTATCCCATTTTTATAACTAAAGACATTTTGGTTTTTGTTTCGCATCCTTACTACATTTGCCCCTCTGATTCTGCCTTTCAGTGGTTTGTATGTAAATATAATCATAGACTCAAAAACTGGAGGGAACTTTACTATTATCAAGCATACTTGTCTGAATTTAGAGGAGAGAAATGTGGCTCAGAAAGATTAGGTGGTTTGTGATCCATTATGGGCAGAATTTGGTACAGTGCATGTACTGACATTTAGAGAAAAATGAATGTAATACGTCAGAGAGAGCGGGCATTTCATCTCCACTGGGTCTCAGAAAATAGATGGCCTTACAAAGAACACAAAAAATGTATTTGAACATAGCCTTGTGACAAAACCACTGTAGGCCACTAAAACTGGATTCAATATAGGTTTGCTTCTGGATGTCTTTACTGATAGGAAAAGAGATCTTTGAGTACAGAGGAGGGAATTTCTTTGCTTTAGACTTTATGTTTGGAAATACAGACTAATCTGAAATTTTTTCATGTTCCATGAGTACTTTGTATGTCATTAAGAGTCTGTCTTATGCTAGCAGGAATGCATCTCACTGAATACAACTTTATTCCTATCGACACACAGAACACCGGGCAGCGCAAAATGGGGCGGAGACCAAGCAATGTGTGAGCTGGGACTGTATCTGCGTTGTTCATGGCTGGATCATGGCCAGGTGCTGTGGCTTGGCACAGTGGCTTTGTATTTGTATTGGATTGGTGTTCACTCTCAAGGAGTGGGAGATAGAACTGAGAAGTCAACTCAGGTAAATGCAACGTGCTGATAAGACAACAGGTAACATTCAAACCACACTGCAGTTGTTTGGATGTAGTGTTTTTTTTTTTTTAATTAATTAATTTATTTAATTTTTGACAGGCAGAGTTAGAGAGAGAGAGAGAGAGTCAGAGAGAAAGATCTTCTTTCTGTTGGTTCACCCCCCAAGTGGCTGCTATGGCCAGCGTGCTGTGCCGATCCAAAGCCAGGAGCCAGGTGCTTCCTCCTAGTCTCCCACATGGGTGCAGGGCTCAAGAACCTGGGCCATCCTCCACTGTACTCCCGGGCCACAGCAGAGAGCTGGACTGGAAGAGGAGCAACCGGGACAGAATCCAGCACCCCGACCGGGACTAGAACCTGGGGTGCCGGCGCCGCAGGCAGAGGATTAGCCTAGTGAGCCGTGGCTATGGCCGTTTTTTTATTTTTTAAAACACTTTTATTTAATAAATATAAATTTCCAAAGTACAGCTTATGGATTACAGTGGCTCCACCCCCCCATAACTTCCCTCCCACCCGCAACCCTCCCATCTCCTGCTTCCTCTCCCATTCCATTCACATCAAGATTCATTTTCAATTATCTTTATATGCAGAAGATCAATTTAGCAGATACTAAGTAAAGATCAACAGTTTGCACCCACGCAGAAACACAAGGTGTAAAGTACTGTTTGAGTACTAGTTATAGCACTAATTCACATTGTACAACACATTAAGGACAGAGATCCTACATGAGGAGTAAGTGCACAGTGACTCCTGTTGTTGACTTAACAATTGACACTCTTGTTTATGGCATCAGTAATCACCCCAGGCTCTTGTCATGGGCTGCCAAGGCTATGGAAGCCTTTTGAGTTCGCCGACTCTGATCATATTTAGACAAGGTCATAGTCAAAGTGGAAGTTCTCTCCTCCCTTCAGAGAGAGGTACCTCCTTCTTTGATGGCCTGTTCTTTCCACTGGGATCTCACTCGCAGAGATCTTTCATTTAGGCCTGTATGTAGTGTTAATCGAAGTTTATCCACATTGGCATAAAAACCACAAGGGAAGACATAGCCAGGACTTGCCTAGAATGATGTGGGGGAAAAAGACACCCTCATGGAACAGATGGGATTTTGAAGATGGGTGGGACCTGGAAGGGCAGAGGAAGTGGGACGGAATTTCTAACGAAAGGGCTCCCCTGAATGAGGCGAGCACGGGCAGTCCGGGACGCAGCATGGAGCCCTCGGGGTGACGGCAGCGTATGTATGAGAAGATGGGCTGAGTGTAAGCATTGCTGAGCTTGTGGTGCGCCTTGCCTGCTACCCTACGGATTTTTAGACTTCAAAAAGTTCCGTGGCAAAATGGCATTAAAAGGGAGGGTTATTTTGGTACAAACAATTTTTGAAATGCATGTATATTTTCTTCATTATGTGCATTTTCCGTGAACTTTTGGAACACTTTTTTTTTTTTGTCCGTGTAAGTAACTGATAGTCCTGTTGAAGAGCAGGAGGTGCAATTAAAAATATCTTGGGAAGATAAACATGTCAGGGACGCGTAGGGTAGATGAGTTAAAGCAAACCAGCAGCAGCCTTGTAAGCGCAGCAAGTGGACTGAAAAGCCAGTGTTGTATTCTAAAGCCACAACAAAGGGAGAATTGGCAGAAATTAGTATTGACTAGATGGGAGAAATTTGCCAATGCTCTATTCTTTCTACTCATGGCCCAGGGACCTAAAATTTCCTTAAACTCAAGATATTTACCATACATAAAGTTAATCAATACTATATTCTTTTCAGTAAAAATGTTAACACACTTTTATCATTATATCTGAACACAGGTGGGAAGGATAATACTGAAGTCCCTTCACTTCCGTTACTTAGGATCACAGTTGTGGTGCAGCTGGTTAAGGCACTGCCTGCAATGCTGGCATCCCGTGTAAGTACCGGTTCGAATCCTGGCTGCTGTACTTCCGATCCTCCCTGCTAATGTGTGTGAGAAAGCAGCAGAGGATGGCCCAAGTGCTTGAGCCCCTCACTGCACAGAAATGGGAGACCTGGATGAAGTTCCTGGCTCCAGGCTTTGGCCTGTGGCCATTAAAGGGAGTGAACCAGTGGATGGAAGATCTCTTTCTCTCTCCCTCTGTCTAACTCTCTCTCTAAGTCTGCTTTCCAAATAAACAAATAAATCTTAAAAAATTTACTCCTTAGGAAATCTCTCTGTTTCAACAAACATTTTCTAGGATATTTCTAGGCATACCTTGGAAAAGATAACATGATGCAAAATCTCTAACCTCTCCATGCCTCAAATTGCTCCTTTGAAAAAAAAAAATAGGAATAATAGTGTGTGTTACCTCACAGGGCTGCTTTGAGCAGTAAATGAATTAATCCACACAACATGTTAATGTCTCAGGAAATCTCTCCCTCTTCTTTCTTATTTGAATGCCTCTAAAATAGCCTTTTTTGAAATTCCAGAAATGTTGTTTTCCACCAAAACGGCCATTTGCTTCCCCAAAGATAGTTTGCTGACAATGATTTTGAAATTATTAAGTATAAACACCCAAAATGTCCTTTGGTATTCCAACCAGCCTGTGACCTCGGGTCACTTAAAAAATACGGTCCACATGCTTACGGACCACTGCTCATGTCTTCCTCTATTTAATACCTTGTTCCCTTGTCTTTGATACCTTTGGGTTTTCATTCCACTTCTCGGACCAGAACCTTTCTCACTCTTTTACGTACTCATTTGCTTCTATTCAGCTACCTGTATGTTGGGTATTCATGGTCAATTCTAGCCACTCTTCCCTCCTCCCTGTGTTTTCCTCCACTAAACAATTTCACTAATGTCTCTATGTACAGTTCCATGATTTCCAAACTTGTATTAGGCCCACATCTCTCCTCTAAGTTGCAAATACTAATATCTCCCTGGATGGATGATATTTTTACTGGAATGTCTCAGAATTACTTCAAATCCACATGTGCAAAACCAAAACCAAACTCAGGGCCTCAATGCCAAGTTGTTCCTTGTCTAGTATTCACTGTTTTTAAGAATAGCCAGAAACCCATGAGTCTATATTTCCCCTATGTCTATTTTCAAGTTCATGATTTTAAAAAATGTTCATTTTCATCTACTTGAAAGGCAGAATGAGAGAGAGCAAGAGAGAGAGAGAAATTTTCCATCCAAGTCTCCCATGTGGGTGGGATCCAAGAATTGAGCCCTCTTTTGCTGCTTTCCTAGGTACATCAGAGGTATCAAGACTGGAAATGGAGCAGCTGGGACTTGAACTGGCACCCATATGGGATGCTGGCATGGCAGGCAGTGGTTTAGCCCACTGTGTCACACACTGGCCCCTATTGGACTTTCATTTATTCTGTCTCTGATGTTCTTTATATAGCTTTGAGTTTCTGACCTATACCACTGCCTTCTCTCAGCAAAACTCCTCTTAACATTTTTTAGACAAACTGCTGGTAATGATTTGCCTCATCAGTTTTTGTTTGAGAAAGTCACCATTTATCCTTTACTTTTAAAGAATAACTTCACCGGATACAGAATCTTAGGTTGGTGATTTTTTTCCTCTCTCTTTTTTTTTTTTAAACATTTCACTCCATTAGCTCCTTACATGTATGGTTTTGGATGAAAAGTCAGATGTCGCTCTTAACTTTTTTCCTTTGGCTTCTTTCAGGATTTTTCTCCTCATCCTTGGTTTTCTGTAGTTTTAATATGATGCACTCAGGGGTAGCTGTTCATGTGTGGCCATCTCTGGGCTTCCTAGCTTCCTGGATCTGTGGATTGATGTCTGTCATTACTTTTGGAGAATTCTCAGCTGTTACTACTTCAAACCTTTCTTTTGTCCCTCTTGCTCTTTCTTTTCCATCTGCTATTACATTTATATTACACCTTTTGAAATTGTCTCCCTTTCAAGTTGGCATTCTATTGACCTCCCTGCAGGTTTACTGATCTCTCCCCAACTATTATCTAGTCACGAATGGGCTCGTAAAAGGCATTCTTGGTTGTTGGTACATTGTTTTTGATGCCCAGCACTTCTGTTTGATTCTTTTTTTACAGTTTTCATGTCTCTGCTTACAGCAGCCGTATGTTCATGCAGGTTCTTACTGTCTTCATTAAAGGATCTAGCATCTTATTTATGGTGATTTTCAATTTTCTTTCAGGTCATTCAAACACCCCTATTATCTGTTGTCTGGGTTCTGTTGCTTGCAGTGTCTCTTCACAGTTTATGCAGGCTTATATAGCACCATTGTTGAAAGCCAGAAGTGATGAGTTAGATAACAGGAACAATGGTAAACAGGCTGGTAGTGTGAAGTTTGGTGTTCACTTGACTAGGAAGAGTTGGGCTGTGTTTAATGTTTGTCATGGCTGTGAGTGCAGGATGCTTCACATTCCTCCAAGTCCTTATTTTTATCTCTCCTGTTGACCCTGGGCTTCCTCCTCAGGGACAATCTATGTCTTCCAGCTCTTTCAGCTGCAATCTACTGGTACTACTGGAGCCCTATTGGTGTGGCGATACAATGGGGGAAGTGCTTCACATTCTTAGGATTAAATTTTTGTGTCTTAGTGATTCTGGGATGTGAATTTTATAACTTTTTTTTTTAACTTTTGTTTCCCCAGCTTGGTGAAACAGAAAGTGTAGAGGAGGTGAGAATGGGAGAAATGCCCTTTTTCTAGGTCAGATGGTACATATCAAGGACTTTCCCCGGGAGACTAGGACTTTGTTATGGAGACTCCTCTGGGTATATGTCACAATGGCCACTCTTCCTCTACCACTGCCAGAGCACCAAGATGATCTTTCATCTTGAAAGAACCTAGTGAGTCCCATTCACAATAGCCACAAAAACAATCAAATACCTTGGAATAAACTTAACCAAGGATGTTAAAGATCTCTACAATAAGAATTACAAAATCTTAAAGAAAGAAATACAAGAGGATACCAAAAAAAATGGAAAAATCTTCCATGCTCATGGATTGGAAGAATCAATATCATCGAAGTGTCCATTCTCCCAAAAGCAATTTATAGATTCGATGTGATACCAGTCAAAATACCAAAGACATTCTTCTCAGATCTAGAAAAAATGATGCTGAAATTCATAGGAGACACAGGAGACCTCGAATGGCTAAAGCAATCTTGTACAACAAAAACAAAGCTGGAGGCATCACAATTCCAGATTTCAGGACATACTACAGGGCAGTTGCAATCAAAACAGCACGGTACCTGTTCAGAAATAGATGGATAGACCAATGGAACAGAATACAAACACCAGAAATCAACCCAAACAACTATAGCCAACTTATATTTGATCAAGGATCTAAAACCAATTCCTGGAGCAAGGACATCTATTCAATAAATGGTGCTGGGAAAACTGGATTTCCACGTGCAGAAGCATGAAGCAAGATCCCTACCTTAAATCTTACACAAAAAATCCACTCAACATGGATTAAAGATCTAAATCTATGACCTGACACCATCAAATTATTAGAGAACATTGGAAAACCCTGCAAGATATTGGCACCAGCAAAGACTTCTTGGAAAAGACCCCGGAAGCACAGGAAGTCAAAGCCAAAATTAACAATTGGGATTGCATCAAATTGAGAATTTTCTGTACTGCAAAAGAAACAGTCAGGAAAGTGAAGAGGCAACTGACAGAATGGGAAAAAATATTTGCAAACTATGCAACAGATAAAGGATTAATAACCAGAATCTACAAAAAGTCAAGAAACTCCACAACAACAAAACAAACAACGCACTTAAGAGATGGGCCAAGGACCTCAATAGACACTTTTTTTTTTTTTTGACAGGCAGAGTGGACAGTGAGAGAGAGAGACAGAGAGAAAGGTCTTCCTTTGTCCGTTGGTTCACTCCCCAATGGCTGCTGCACTGCGCTGATCCGAAGCCAGAAGCCAGGTGCTTCTCCTGGACTCCCCTGCAGGTGCAGGGCTCAAGGACCTGAGCCATCCTCCACTGCACTCTCAGGCCACACCAGAGAGCTGGACAGGAAGAGGAGCGACTGGGACAGAATCCGGTGCCCTGACAGGGACTAGAACCCGGGGTGCCAGCACCACAGGTGGAGGATTAGCCTACTGAGCTGTGGCGCTGGCCAATAGACACTTTTCAAAAGAGGAAATCCAAATGGCCAACAGGCACATGAAAAAATGTTCAGGATCTCTAGCCATTAGGGAAATGCAAATCAAAACCACAATGAGGTTTCACCTCACCCCGGTTAGAATGGCTCACATTCAGAAATCTACCAACAACAGATGCTGGCGAGGATGTGGGGAGAAAGGGACACTAACCCACTGTTGGTGGGAATGCAAACTGGTAAAGCCACTATGGAAGTCAGTCTGGAGATTCCTCAGAAACCTGAATATAATCCTACCATTCAACCCAGCCATCCCACTCCTTGGAAGTTACCCAAAGGAAATTAAATTGACAAACAACAAAAAAAAATGGTCTGCACCTCAATGTTTATTGCAGCTCAATTCACAATAGCTAAGACCTGGAATCAACCTAAATGCCCATCAACAGTGGACTGGATACAGAAATAATGGGATATGTACTCTATAGAATACTATACAGCAGTAAAAAAAAATGAAATCCGGTCATTTGCAAAAAATGGAGGAATCTGGAAAACATCATGCTGCGTGAAATAAGCCAGTCCCAAAGGGACAAATATCATATGTTCTCCCTGATCGGTGACAACTGACTGAGCACCAAAAAGGAAACCTGTTGAAGTGAAATGGACACTATGAGAAACGGTGACTTGATCAGCCCTTGCCCTGACTGTTGATGAAAAGCTTAATACTTTATCCCTATTAGTATTTTTTTGTTCTACTTAATACTATTGGTTGAATTCTGTAACTAATACACTATTATTTTTAGGTGTTTAAATTTAACTGAAAAGTGATCTCTGATAAATATGAGTGGGAATAAGAGAGGGAGGAGATGTACAATTTGGGACATGCTCAGGCTGACTTGCCCCAAATGGTAGAGTTAGAAACATGCCAGGGGATTCCAATTCAATCCCATCAAGGTGGCATGTACCAATGCCATCTCACTAGTCCAAGTGATCAATTTCTGTTCACAATTGATCATAATGATAGGACTAAGAGTCAAAGGGATCACACAAACAAGACTAGCGTCTGCAAATACTAACCAATAGAATGAAAAATGGAGAGAACAATCCAACATGGGAGGTGGGATACACAGCAGACTCATAGAATGGCAGATGTCCTAAACAGCACTCTGGCCTCAGAATCAGCCCTTAAGGCATTTGGATCTGGCTGAAAAGCCCATGAGAGTATTTCAGGCATGGGAAGCCAAGACACTCTGTCAAAAAAAAAAAAAAAAAATGACCTAAATGAAAGATCTCTGCGAGTGAGATCCCAGTGGAAAGAACGGGTCATCAAAGAAGGAGCTACCTTTCTCTGAAGGGAGGAGAGAACTTCCACTTTGACTATGACCTTGTCTAAATATGATCAGAGTCGGCGAACTCAAAAGGCTTCCATAGCCTTGACAACTCATGACAAGAGCCTAGGGAGATTACTGACGCCATAAACAAGAGTGTCAATTTGTTAAGTCAACAACAGGAGTCACTGTGCACTTACTCCTCATGTAGGATCTCTGTCCTTAATGTGCTGTACATTGTGATTTAATGCTATAACTAGTAAACAGTATTTTACACTTTATGTTCTGTATGGGTGCAAACTGATGAAATCTTTACTTAGTATCTGCTAAATTGATCTTCTGTATATAAAGATAATTGAAAATGAATTTTGATGTGGATGGAAGGGGAGAGGGAGCGGGAGAGGGGAGGATTGCGGGTGGGAGGAAAGTTTTTTTTTGGGGGGGGAGCCATTGTAATCCATAAGATGTACTTTGCAAATTTATATTCATTAAATAAAAGTTGAAAAAAAGAAAGAAAGAACCTAGTGGGGTTGTTGGAGAGAAAACAGATTGTGAGGCCCACTTGATCATGACCACAGGAGGTTCCCAGATCACTCTAGTCAACACAGCCTCCCGCAATTCCACCTTACCAGTTGCAAATTACCAGAGGGCACGGGCTGTTAATTCTCTGTGTTAATTCTGGTCTTTGCAAGAAACCTGAACAAAGCTGAAACTTACAAACTTTTCCTGGACCCGGCCAAGAACTGAGATCACAAAACAAACCACCACCTCCCACCTGGAGAAACAGGCACACGCAGAGTTACAGTGAGGACTTAGCTGGACTGGAAGATGCTGCAGCTATAGACTGGTAGGGACACTTGTCAGTTACCTTGCGCTGATCTGAGGCACAGCTGTTTCCCTAGGAACTGCTTTGGCTCTCACAGAAGAGCTCTGGATTGGGGGCCTTCTCTCCCTCCTCCCCCCCCCTTCCTTTCTCTCGCCCTCTCTCTTCTCTCCCTCATACTCCAGTGAAGTATCCCCAGTATCTTCTCAGGGAAGAATGCATGTGAGTAAAGCTTTTTCATGGTTTGCTTTTAAAAAGTGACTTTATTCTACCTTCATGTTTGAGTTGTATTTTGTCTGGACATAGAATTCTAGGTTGGAAATAATTTCCCTAAGAATTTTGGTGGCTAAACTCCATTTTCTTCTGTTTCCAGTGTTGATTCTAATAAGCCTAATGCCATTAGGATTTCCAAAACTTCAATCTATTTTTATGTTTAATTTCTCATGGTTTTCATTTGTAAAAGCAGATTTATTCTATTTGAAAGGCAGAGGGACAGAGAGAGAGAGAGAGAGAGAGATCTTCTATCCGCTGGTTCCCTCCCTGAATGGCAGCAATGGCCAGGGTTGAGTCAGGCTGAACCTAGGACTCCTGTGGGTCTCACACGCGGGTAGAAGGCATCCACGTGGGCGCTCTTCCACTGCGTTCTCAGACACATCAGCAGGGACGCATCAGAAGCTGAGCGCATCATCAGAAGCAGGCAGCAGGGATTCGAACTGGAACTCATATGGGATGCTAGTGTTGCAGGGGGTAGCTTAAGCAGCAATGTCACAATGCTCTCCCCACCTTTGTTTTCTAAAATTTCAGTTATATTCCTTGATGTGTCTCTCTCTCTCTCTCTCTCTCTTTTTTTTTTTTTTTTTTTTGTACAGGCAGAGTGGACAGTGAGAGAGAGAGACAGAGAGAAAGGTCTTCCTTTCCGTTGGTTCACCCCCCAAATGGCCACTACGGCTGGCGCACTGCGCCGATTCGAACCCAGGTCTCCCATGCGGGTGCAGGGTTCAAGCACTTGGGCCATCCTCCACTGCCTTCCCGGGCCACAACAGAGAGCTGGCCTGGAAGAGGGGCAACCGGGACAGAATCCGGAGTGCCGGCACCGCAGGCAGAGGATTAGCCAAGTGAGTTGTGGTGCCAGCCGGCTCTTTCTTAATTTGTTATATTGCGTCCTTACTGGCCTCTTAATTTTAATAATTTTTAAAAATGTCTTTGAATACTCTCATGTTTTTTCCTGAAGCTCCAACATTTATTTTTCTATATGAGTCTATCATTTGTCATCTTTTTAAATTGAATTATATCATTTTGTCCTTTCTCAGATATTCAACATTGTGTTTCATCAGTTCTATGAATTGGCGACTTTCTTGCTATTGTGACCATATTTGTAAAGATTTTATGTTTGGTCGTCTGAATATTCCTCTTGTTCTTGGCTTTGAGGACTGACCTTTATCCTGGAGACATTAGCAGTTATAGTTTTAAATGAAGATTTTTTTGTGCTTTCTGTATTCCCCTGAGCCACCCCCTGGGGTCGATTTGCATGGGTTTCTTTACTGGTTTTGTCTCCACCTACATGCTGGAGTCTCTCTTCAAATACCTAGGAGTCCTTACCTACTGATATTAAAGATGAGACCTTCCACCGAGGCTGCGCAGTCCAGCAGGGATCTGACGGATGGGGAACCTCCGGCCCTGTCAGGCTGCTGGGCTTTGCGAAGGTCAGCATTTGCTGAGCGCTCACCTGTTTGAAATCAGCTTGGGGGATGACATCTGGAGGCTTCACTGCTCCGCTTCAAGACTTTCAGGCAAATCTCTGTCTCCGTTCATTGCCTCCACCCCCGCAGCGTCCAGGTGTTCCTGGTGCCTTCTCAAGACCTCTGAGTACCTATTAGTGTCACTGCTGTAGGTGTCTCCCCAGCACACGTGCAATCACTTGGAGTTCGGGTGCATGCCCCATCGTGAGCATTGTTTAACTGCTTTCTGCCTGTCTGCTTTTCCCTCCCTTCCCTGCCTCTTGTTCTTGGGAGTTTATTCTCTCCGGACTCCTTGCTGTGTTTTCGGTAGCGTCCCAGTAGTGTGAAGATGAACAAATGCAGTTATTCAGGGAAACTCTGATGCATTACCTTTATCAGCCTGAGACTTTATTGGCCTTGGTGTTCCGAGTGGCTGTGCAGAGGGATGACTTTGTGCTTTGTCTCCCCATCACAAGCCGTTCTATAAGATGGGAGACAGGATGGAGTTTGTGAGATTTTTATCTCAAAACATTGACAATTCTACTCCATCTTTCAAAAATTGCATTTTCATTTCAATTGAAAACAGGGTGGGGGAGAGACACTTACTAGTTCCCCTCTTGAATGCCCATCAACAGGTAGGGCTAGGCCAAGGTCAAGCCAGGAACCTGTCACTCTTTCTGGGTCTCCCACATGGGTTGCAGGGATCCAAGTACTTGGGCCATCCCCTGCTGTCTCCCAGAGAGCCCACAGCAGGAATCTGGGATTGGAAGCAGAGGAGCTGGGATTTGAACCAGCCCATCTGATATCAGTGATGGGCATGTGCAGCTGCATCAAATGCCAGCCCCTCTATTAACTCTTTCAACAAGAGACCTCTGTGTGACAATTAACGTCTGTCTTCACACACCTCAGCACTCAACCAGCTTGTAAATTGTGCTCCATCTAGCCTGATCTGTCTCCACCTTGGTATCCCTCTGCTTCTCAGCCTGAGTGCTCCTTTCTCTCTCTTCTCTATTGATTGAATTCTATAGCGGTTCCCTCTCTCCTCCTGGCTTCCACTATAACTCTGATGTCACTAAGTTCACAGCAGGGTTACCAATGGAGTAAAGTAGCTTTGCACATCACACTGACTCACTAGATCACTTGCCAATACAAGTAAAGCTTTTCACTGACAGCAGAGTCTTCAGTGGTTATAAGACGTTTAATGAGCGGGTGACTGGCTATGGCAGACACGTTAGTGGCAGTACACTACTTACGGGGGAAGCCTTTGTAGCATCATTGTTTATTGGAACTACGTGTGTTAGCATATTTTTCTGTGTGCTTTCATATCACGCACATTAAGATTGGGACACCTGTGACAGCAGTGTCAGGCATTGCTTCTGGTTGTTATTCAGTTGTATGCTTCATAGCAATAAAGTAAATACTACTTTTGGCTTAGACCAAGACACGTAGCTAGTAAGCAGCAGAGAGAGAATTTGACCCAGGCTAGTCTGACACTAACATCAGGGCTCATTCTGCTGGGTCCCTACCTTCTAATTTTTGTAATAAACATTTCTAGAGTTTTCAGAGTTCTTTTTGTCCTTGAGAAAACCTTGTTTGTGTGTTCTTATGTGGATGTATAAAAGAGTATTTAAGCCACCTACTGAAAGTCACCTAAGCAAGTGGGCTCATTATTAAGGAAAACATTTCATTTAAAACATCAAAACGTGGGGTTTGACAGTGTTCCTTAAACACTGCTGCCTTAGCAGTGGCCTGAGTGAACTGGAGGCCCTCCATGTACAGTCATGCGACAATGATTTGTTGAATATGTATGTGGTCAAGCCTGAGTTGCTACCAAGAGAAATTGGAAAAAAGTGTAAAATATCTTTGCTGCTCTCTTCCCAGCCACATGGGCATGTCCTGTGGAATCCTAATTTGGATCAAAAGCACAGGCTTTTCACTTGAACTATGAAACTGAATATTCTCCCTGCCCATTTGGCGAGCTATAGTTGCATAGGAAGCATGCTAGTAACACAACACATCCAAGTGTCTAATTATCTGTCAGAACCTGCACATACTGCAGGCACAGAGGGCAGGAAGTCAAAGGGAATAGGGTCAGAAACCACAAGTAGTTATTGAGTTCCTGCCCAGGGGAAGCCTGTATTTTAGGGTGGTCTGGGAACACATTAGGTGAGAAATTCCTAGCCACTCAGCTTGGCCGTGAATACCTTGGGATTTATATGGAGGGAGAGAACAAATCGTGGTTCAGGCACGTGGCCCATAACACAGAGATAGAAGGGATCCCCGAGGGACTTCGAAGGGTGACGGGAAGTAGCCTGATTGGGCGGCGTTCATGGTGAGGAGTGTCAGGGAATAAGACTGGAGATTCCAGGCTGGGGCAAGAGCGGCCAGGGGAGGAAGAGAAAAACAGCACCTTGCATCACCACCGTGCCGGCCCGAGGCACGACTTCATGCCTTTTTGTGACATTGAGCGGGAGACATTTGCAAAGCTCCTTCAGAACTGCACTATGACTTGTCTTTGTTTATGTTGTCTTTACGCCATGAGGACTTGAGGACTTGGAGAGACAAGAGCGATTGGATGGTTGTGTCTGATTTCTATGCAGGCATAGAAACAGCGGGTGATCTACCCACAGGTCAGGCAAGTGTAGGAAAGGTCGCCCCTCCCCCTCCAGACGAGAAGCCGGTTGGTTCGTTACTTTGCAGAACTTCAGGTGCTCCTCATTTTAAAGATTCTGCTTGTGCTTGGGGATATCTCATTTACCGAAGCAGGCAGAGAGCGAGCCGGGGCGCTCTCCCAAGAGGCAGCCCTGGGGGAAGGAGCGGCACTCCCGAGGGCGCGTGGGATCCTACCTCGGGTCTGGTAAATAACTTTGCATCAGCCTCTTCAGTGCCACCTCTCAGAGGAGACAGGCTGCGGAAAGATGGCTAGGCCAGGCAGCAGTCCGTGGCGGCTGTCCAGGGCGGGAGTGCGGCCACGGCCCCGCGGTGTGTTTTCCTGACGGCTGGACTGACCGGGTTAGGAGGCTATAGTTTCTCCTTTGTCCTTGCACACGCGTTTCTGCTGGGGCGAGATGCTGAAGCGAACAGAAGAGGCCACCGCTAGGAGGTACCCGAGCTCTGCGCGCGTCTCGGGGACCAGCAGGCACGGCTCCCCCGGCCCCCTGGGCTAGGCGGGTCCGGGCGGGGTGGCGCTCCTCTGCAAGGTAGAGGTTGCGAAAAGCTCGTTCGCCGAGCCGGGAAGCCCTCCAGGCACGCACGGCCCTGTCATCCGAGAGGCGCAGGAGGCGGCCAAGCCGCCTCCCCGCAGGCAGGGTCACGCCCCGAGGTCCGCGCGCGCGGGGACCAGCTGCCCCGTACATCTGGCTGCAGCAGCGCCTCTCCCCGCAGGGCGGAGGCGAGGCGCAGGACCCCAGTGTGCACGCAGCTCCCCGTGTGTGCGCGCGCGCGCCCGCGCCCGGGAGCGCCGGGGCGTGAGTGTCTGGGTCTGGCCGTGCCCGCGCGCGCGCGCACACACACACACTCGGGCGCCTGCCGGAGCCGCGGCTCCGGGACCCGCTGCTGGCAGGGGTCCGGGGGACCGGGACCCAACCCGTTTCCGCCCGCCTCTGCGCGCCTCGCCGCCGCGGGTTCCTAACCAACCAGTTAACAGCCAGGCGAGGAGGACGGCGGCGGGGTGACAGCCCGGGGTCGGGCCACGAGCTGGTTTCTGGCACACTCAGGAATTGGCTGGTGCCTTCGCAGGGGGCTTTGTTTATTGGGTTTTGTTTTATTTGGGTTTTGTTTATTGTCTGCCTCGTTCTCCCGAGAACAAGGGCAGCCGAGAGGGGCGCGCGCTGCAGGCGGGCTTCGCGGATCCGCACGGGTCGAAGGAGGCAATTTTGCGCGTGGGGGAGGGAGGGGAGACCTTGATTTCCACCAATCCCCGGGCGTGTGTCTGCCAAGTCCGGGGCGCAGCGGAAGGCTGCGGCGCGCCGCTGAATTCACTGATGAGAGCCAGTTCTTTTCTTCTCCGGGCGGGCTGGGGAGCCAGGGGCCTGGGGGGCGAGGCGCGGGAGCCCGGGGCAGGGGAGCGGTCCCGGGCCGCCGTGGAAATTTCCGAGGACTTGGTGAGGCGCGCAGAGCGCGTCTGGGGGGCGCGTGTGGCGGCGGCGCCGCGGCGCGCGGGAGGCGGGGAGAGGCGGCGAAGGGCGAAGGAGCGGCGCTGAGGGGAGGGGACGCCGCGGGCCACAGCCGCTCCCCGGCCCCTCGCCGAGGGCGACCGTGATGCTGCAGAGCCGGCGGGAGCGCCTGGCCGCAGCCGCCGCCGCGCTCCGCGCTCGCGGGGACCCCGGCGCTCGCCTTGTGGAGGGCAGACGACCATGGCCATAGCTCGTGACTCGCCTCCCCGCCAGTTCCCCTAGACGGAGATCCTTGGGGGAAAAAAAAAAAGTTGCATTTAAAAGAAAAATCCTTGCGCTGACCTCTGGGGTTGTGGGGGCCGAAGCAGCGGGCGCGCGGGTGCAGGCAGGAAAGGTGCGTGTGCGTGTGCATGGGGGCCGGTGGCGGGGGGACCCTTCGCGGCCACTCTGCCTGGCGTTGCGCTGAGGCTCCGGCCCCCGCCCCCGGGACGCCGGGACTGCGATGAGCCCCTGCGGGCGGGCCCGGCGACCCACGTCCAGAGGGGCCATGGCCATTCTGGCGTGGAAGTTGCCGCGGACCCGGCTGCCGGTGGGAGCCAGTGCCCTCTGCGTCGTGGTCCTCTGCTGGCTCTACGTCTTCCCAGTCTACCGACTGCCCAACGAGAAGGAGATCGTGCAGGGGGTGCGGCAACAGGGCACGGCGTGGAGGAGGAACCAGACGGCGGCCGGAGCCTTCAGGTACTTGCGCGCTCGCGGCTCCTCCTCGCTGGCGTCCTTTCGTCCCCGGGCTGGAGGACGCGGTCCCTGGCGTGGACCGCCTCGCAGAGGCTTCCCTTTGCATGCAAGCTTTCTTGTCCTATCCCTTCTTCCCCTTGGTGGCACGCCTGCCTGGAGACTTTAGCGGGGCATCCTCCGCACCTCTTTCCCCTAGAGATGTGCACACATCTGCTGCGCGCACAGCGAGACTACCGATTTCTTCCCAAGCCCAAGTTGTGTTGCTGGTACCTGGTGGGCGGGAGGACGCGGGGTAACTTGCCCCCTCGCACTGGGTGAGAACGCGTTTCTTGGGCTCTGGGGAGCTGGGTGAGCAGGTGGGCACGTAATTCATCACGGAGGGACTGGTCACACACTGGGCACAAGGGCATGGCACCCAGCGGGGATCCCTCAGCTTTGTGCCAAACCCAGAGCGTTGGCTGACGTTTCATGAAGAGGTGGAATTGGGTGATTTTTTTTTTTAAAGAAATTTCAACAACTTTCTGATAACAGATAGGACTTGGCTTACTCTTCAAAGCTGATTGTGTAGCAGGATGAGATCCTTGCCCAAGGTCATTGCCTTTCCAGGGTGGGTGATGGAATTGGCGTCCCTGAAAGCTCCCCGCACCTTTTCTTGCCTTGGCCTGTAGATACTTCTGGAAGATGTGGGATGTACTTTAGGCAGGGACTTGACGTCAGCACACACACACATGTACACGCACACACGCACACATGCAAACCAGGCTGGAAGTCATAACTTGGGGGATCACTCAAAGGCTGCAGTTTGCCTTCTTTGGGGATGTTAGCGTGAGGACATGGAAATAAGTTCCCAGCAGCGGGGGTTGTGGCAGGGCTTCCCCTTTCCCGGGCCATGGCCCCTGCCCGCCGCCTGTGTGGCGGGGACACCTGGATGACAGGCCCCGAGGACGCTGCTGTAGGCTCTTCCCTGGCCCCAGTCAGCTGAGTGGAGGGCTCGCTGCTCCACTCCAGGCAAGCTCTGTCCCACCGGAGTGTGGCAGGTGAACAGCAGCTTCCGCCTTTCTTCCTGCAGTGATTGACAAATGCCCAGAAGCATCTGGGTGTGTGAGCAGACTTTGACAGGTGTATCTCCTTCTGCAGCCTGCTCCTGGGAGAGCCCAAAAGACAGCCCAGCCCGTCTGCCAGTGTTGGCAGAGGAGTGCCGCCGAATTTCCCTCTCGCTCTCACTCGGGAACTCTGCCATGATGGCGTTTCAAACAACCCTGCACCCCTTCAGGTGTTTAAGTTAGTTTTCTCTCGCCTGCACAGTATGGACAGCTGGACTCAAAAGCTGGCAGAAGACATAGCACCCAGCAGTTCTTTTCTCCAGAGACAGCACTTGCATTGGAAGTCATATATGGAAATGAGTTAAGAACTTCCCACTGGCCTGCAATGAAAGAGCCCTTTTTTTTTTAAGTCATGTAGGAGGAGGGATAATGAGGCTCTGTTAGAGAATTGATTGCTTTTGAGAGGACACAATCAAGTGGAAAATGCTTCATATGCTGAGAAGCACAGGCTGTTGGTTTCTGAGACACATTTGTGCCTTGCTGTCTGTTGCCTGGAGAAATCTTCAGCATGTCTGCTTGTCAATTGCGTCTGGTTCTGTGTGTGCAGAAACTGCTTAGGAGCATCCCTGAGCTTTGCAAACTGCCTAAACGTGACCTCACCCCCACCCCGCGTCATGCTCTGTAACACTGTGAAAGAGGCATTGGTGCTCATGGAAGAGAGTTTGAACTTCAGAGTAGAATCCCGGATTTGAACGTTGCCTGTGCCGTGACTAGATAAACAGAATGTCTTTAGCAGCTTCCTCCGTCTCTTTGAATCTTAGCTTCCTTATTTATCAAATGGGGGTAATCACGGCTACCTTGCAGGGTTGCTGCAAGTTTCAAAGAAAACAAAAAACTGATGCCAAGGATCAGATACATTGCACACTCAGAAAATAGTTGTCTTATGATTCTTGCAATTTATAGTTTCCTGTATATTTTACAACTGGAATGGGTCTCCCATGTGGATGGCAGGGGCCCAGCCACCCAGGCCATTTTCTGCTGCTTTCCCAAGGACATTGGCAGGGACCTGGATTGGAAGCGGAGCAGCTGATAATCTAACTAGGGCTCATATGGGATTCTGCTGTCACGGCTTAACCCACTGTACTGCAGTGCTGGCCCAAACTTTTAAAACTTCTTAAAAATAGATTTGTTTATTTGAAATGCCAAATGATGGGAAGGGAGGGAGAGACACACACACACACACACATGCACACACATACATACACACATACAAAGAGAGAATCTTCCAATCTTCCAATCTTCCATCTGCTGTTTCATTCCCCAAATGACCACAGTAGCTCAGACTGAAGCCAGGAGCCAGGACTCTCTCTGGGTCTTCCACGTCAGTGGTAGGAACGAGTACGCGGGCCATCAGGTGCTCCCTCCTGGGGTGTGCATCAGCAGGGTGCTGGATGGCAGCCAGATACTCTGGTATGGGATGTGGGCCTCCCACATGGCTGCTAGACCTGCTTGTGGCGGTGGTCATTGTAGCCCACGAGAATTTGCATGTGCCCCATGGGTAGAGAAGTGGCATTTGTCCATACCCCCTCCTCCCACCATTCTAGCTAATAAAAAGGGCTAAGGAGACTCAAAGGTAGGAAAAGTTCCATATTTGTTATCTTGAGGAAATTTTTAGAATTTGCACATTGAATGAAATTCATTGTTTTTCAACATCTGCATTTTATGTGGGAGATGTGTAAGTGAGGGTACATTAAATCCATGCATTTTTTTCATAATACATACATTCCGTGAACTTTTTGAAGACCCCCTTGTATTTGTTAACTGTTAAGACAATTGAGTCAGAGTTTTATTGTGTTAAGGAGATAAAAATTTTACAAACCAATAGCTGTATTTCTCTGGTCTGACATGTCTTTTGCACAAAGATATACACACAAACTCACAATGTGCACTTGACGTCAAACATGACACACCATGATGTCATATGTGTATACATTTGTATGTATATACACAGCTGAAAACATACAAATATTTGCAATCAATATTTATTTAAAAAGAAGTTTCTTTATTTGAAAGGCAGAGTGACAGAGAGAAGGAGAGATACAGAGATAGCAAGATCTTCCAGCTATTGGACTACTCATTCCCCAGATAGTTGCAACAGCCAGATGTGGGGAGCAACTGGGAGCAACTCGGACTAGACTAAATTACTGGAATTAAGACTTATTCTATGCATCTGCTCTCCCACAATATGGCGCTGAGAAGGGAGAAACAGCTTCTACACAGCTGCCTCCAGTTCAACCAATAAACTGTAGGACCTGCTCCTGATTGGAGGAGAGCAGCGTACTCGGCGTGTGGGTAGCAGAGTTGGGATTGGTGGAAGAGGACTATAAAGGAGGAGAGAGACAACATGCACCAGGAACATCTAAGGGGAACATCTATCTGAAGGAACACCTGTGCAGCCCCCGAGAGAGCCGGCCGGAGGTGTGCCGTTCCCCCACGGAAGTGGGGAAAGTGGCAGGGGAACTGCCCTTCCACGGAGGTGGAAGGGACGGTAGCCAACCCGGGAAGAACCAGCAGCAAACCCGGGGAGGGCCGAGCAGACGAAAGAACAGCGCAGGGTCCTGTGTCGTTCCTCCACGAAGACGGGGAGCGACATAATGGTGCCGTGACTCGGATGTGAAGCCTAGGCAGGGTCCTGTGTCGTTCCTCCATGAAGAGGGGGAGCGACAGCCAGATGTGGCCAGGCTGAAACCAGGAGCCAGGAGCTCTGTCCTGGTCACTCACACGGGTGACAGGTTCCCAGGTACCTTGCTGTCTATCACTGCCTTCCTGTATGGATTAACAGGAAATGGGATCAGAAGCAAAGCAGCCAGGATTTGAACTGGCACTGTAACACGGGGTGCTGGTGTTATAGGTGGTAGCTTAATCCACTGTGCCACAAAATATGCTCCGTGTTTTAATCTAATCCAATCTAATTTAATCAGTTTTGATTTTTTGTGAAGGATTTATTCATTTGAAAGTTACACAGAGGAGAGGCAGAGAGAGAGAGGGGGGGAGAGGTCTTCCATCCGATGATTCACTCCCCAACTGACCGAGGCAACTGGAGCTGTGCCCATCTGAAGCCCGGAGCCAGGAACTTCTCCAGGTCTCCCACGCCGGGGGCACAGGGGCCCAAGGACCCGGACCATTCTCCACCGCTATCCTAGGCCATAGCAGACAGCTGGAGAGGAAGTGGAGCAGCCGGGCCTCAAACCAGCGCCCACGTGGAATGACAATGCCTCAGGCCAGGGCGTTAACCCGCTGTGCCACAGTGGCGGTTCCCCGTGTTTTAATTTAATGAGTGAATATTCCGTACCACATGCTTGGACGTGTTAGGCCCGAGGCGGTAGCAGTGTAGAGAAGAGACATGGTTGCCTTGGGTAAGAGAGCTTACCTCTTACTGGAGGATGGCTGACCAAAGCAAGTCCATAATGAGGATGATTGGCAGTCCGGTTACATGGTGTGAAGACAGAAGAGTGTTTCACCATGTTACAAGCATCAGAGTTTGAGTTTATTTTCCCCTCTGTGCTTCCATTTAGTTTTGTGATTTTCTTCTCTAGCTCAGAACTTAGGTGTTAACTTCTCAGATGGGAACCTTGGTAAACTGCATAGGAAATGACAGCAGTGTGGGTTTTTAACTAGACACTAAGTTTTCCTAGCATTCATAGGCCAATAGAAAGATAAATAAGTCAGTTGGCCATGTCATAGCAACATTCCTAACTGTTGCTTCTGGGTGCTCCAGCAGTGTAGGCAATGCCAAACCCAAGCAGCATTTGTCTCTCATCAGATCCTTCAATTTCATTGACTCCTCAGATAGGAACCTCAGCTCAGAATCGATGTGCAAGCCTTTATTCTTGGTGCTTGACGTAGGAACACAACAATGATACACACCTGCCATGATAAGTGCATTAGATGTGTTGGCCCATTTAATCATTCGAAGAGCCTTGCATAAATGGAGTTAAGCACATTTATAAAGATGAACGTGCCCAGGTCCCTGCCATCCAGGGACTTAGTATAATTCCACAGGAGTGACAGAAGTCCCTGTAAGTAACTGGAAGTAGGACACTGTGGCAGAGTGGAAAGCATGTGGATTCGGAATCTGTCAGACAAGGTTAGAGTTCCAGCTGTACGCTTTGCTATTTATCTGATCATTGCTAAGTTCAAGTCTCAGAGCTTGGGCTCCCCGTGTGTCAACTGGGGTCTGTAATACTTTCCAGTAAGTTTCTAGTGGAAATTATCTGATAGCATACAGAAAGTGCCTAGAGCGTTGCCTGCCACATAGCTCTGTTGTTGCGTCTTTTGTTGTCTTCATGGCAATAGAAATAAAGCAAGGCGCTGGAATGTTTGCAGAACACAACTATTAAAAGAGCAGTCATAAGGTTTGGAGAGGAGCTGGTGTCTGTCCTGTGTCTTGAAGGATAGTAAGAGGGCGTAGTGGCAATGGGTGAGGGTGGGAGCATGATCTTGGCAGAGCAGTTACTCCAGAGGAGGCCGTGATGAAAAGGTAGGCTGGGTCAAGTGGAATCCAGGTTGCAGTCTCTGAGTGTAGTTAGGGCATGGCTCATGAAAGACAGGTTGATACCAAGCGTCCCAGGGTACTGGCTGAGTGTCAGTATCAGAAGAGATGGCTCAGTGTTACTGTGGGTTTGTGGGTAGAGAAAGGGGCTCATACAGCAGAGTGGTGGTTGTGAAAATTCTGTCGACTCACTGGTTGGTAACATTACTCGAAGCAGTCAAGTGTCTCTTTCCTTTTCTGAGTTATGAACAAATCATGACTCTAAGAAGTTTTGCTTTCGTGTGGCTTCTTTTCTTGGCCTGTTTTTGAAACAATGAATGTTAAGAGCTTCAGTCCTTTCCACACAGCTGCCCTGGTGACAGCAGAAGGGCCTGGCAGTACAGTGGATTACGTGTATGAGCTGTAAGTTTAGTGGTTTAAAATTGGGGATTTGTGGAATTCACTTAAAAAGGTGAATCGGGAAAAAGATGGTTTAATATATTTCAGTGCTAAAGAAAAGAATCTGTAATTGTTGGAAATTTGCAAGTGCGGAAGAACCTGATCGGCAGTAATCAGAATAGCAAAAAATCAGTCATTAACATTTATTGAACACAGGAGACGTACCAGGCCAGTGCTTACCACTGAGACTTGTTATCCTTTGTCTCTACAGCACTCTTTCGGGGGGGTGGGGTGGGGGAGGCTTTTCCATGTTGTTTTGCCTATGAGGATAGAAAGAGAGAGAGAGAGCCATGAAAAAAATGATGGAGCTAGTCCCACCTAGAGCTATTTAAGTTTGAACCTCTTGCCTGTTCCCTATAACCTTGGATAAATGAGGCAGTGTTCGGACTGGGTCCTGATTTCTTCTCCAACGTCATTTTCCACGAGTTGTATTCTTGATGCTGTAGTAATACTGCTGTCGTGTAGTTCCTGAAGCAGGCCAGCCTGTGTTGGTTTTGCCTGAGTCATGCCTGCTGCCCGAGGTGCCCGTGCTTCAAGGCTACTGCGTCCTTGCCATGGCCGTGCCGGTGCATCACCAGGGTTCAGAGCAAAGATTCTGAGGTTCGAGTCAGCCGTGTGTGTGTGTGTGTGTGTGTGTGTGTGTGTTTGACATGCCAGCCTTCATTGTCAATTTACTTACTGTAAGATGTGCTTAGTACAGGATTACTGTGAGAATGAGATTGGCTGATGCATTGAAGATGCTTAGAACTGTTTATGGTGCATAATTACTGCCCAATCTAAGTTTTCCCTCCTTGGGGCAGCTTTTGTGATTCCTTCTCCTTTTCCCAGACTGTGTTAAAATCATCTCCTCTCTGCTTTTTTCCCCTTCTACCTTACACATATTACCGCATTTCTATAATATATCCAAGATAGGTACTGCTGTCTGTCTACCACTATTGCCATAGAAGATGCTGGGACTATAGCCATAAAATGAACAGGATTCTTGCTTTCTTGGAGTTTATACACTGAAGAGAGGAGACAAACAGATAAATATGTTAGTGCCAGGTGCATCACTCTTACTGTATTAAAACTCCCAAGTTATTCTTCTACTTCTCGTGCTAAATTTTAAGTTCCTTGTGTATAAGGACTGTGTCTCAGTCACCTTGGTATTCCCAGAGCCTACTGTGGTCTCTGTCACGCTGTTTCATTTAATTATTGTGTGAATTATTGTGTGCAACCAGATAACCAGTTATCCAACAGATACTCATTGAGGACCTACTGGGTGCTGAAGCCCTCTGCTTGGCAGTGTGGGGGATGAGAGGCGGAAAGAACACCCTGTGTTCTCAAATTGCTCCCTTAGGGCGGCTTCCCAGTCTCAGCACCCCTGGTGTTTGGGGCTGGAGATGCCCTTATCCTGGTGGGGTGGGGGAGTGCGGGGCTGTCCTGTGTGGCCACATCCCTGGCTTCCGTCCATTAAGTGAGACCACCCAGTATGTAACCCAGACTTAGTGCGGTATTGCTGGGGAGGGGGTGCAAGATTGCCCCTCTATGGGAACCACTGCCTTCGAGAAGTAAAATCAACCCAGTTTTTGGGATTAAACAACTCTGGAACTAGATGCTATGAACTAGATTTGGAAACTTGACAAACTGTAGAAGCTGTGACTGTTGGGAGGAAGGAGGTGTCTGTGAGGGTCTCAAACCCGGCAGAGGAGGGAGTGAACTGTACTTGAAAGATGAGCGGGTCTTGGTTAGGGAGGGGTCCTGGGGGATGGCGTGGGGGCTGTGTGCCTTTTGGGATATTGACTGTGAGCAGCCATTGCCGCCAAGAGCTGTGTGAGCTCTGCTGCAGGTTCTTGTCAGTCTCCCTCCTCATCCCTGGAGGGGGTCACCTCTGCCCTTCTGGTCTCCAGCCTTCTCACAGCGGCCAGGTGCCAGTGGAGCCGCCCCAGTCCCAGCCCACTCCTACAGCCCGTCTGCCTGCAGGGCCACTTCCCTGTCCTCCTTCCTGGGGGTGACTGGCCTGCCCGGTGTGCGATCCTGGGTCCCAGGAATGGCCAAGGGACAGTGTGGAGTCCTGGGGTCCACATGTGTGTGAGGAGTGGGCTCTCCCTGTGTCCCTGTGTTCTACTGGCTGAATTCCTGGCATTGGAGAAGTCCAAGTCTGAATCCCATGGTCCAGCTTGCTACACAGGTGTGTTTGTCCAGGGAGAGGGATAGAACATACTTTGTTGGTCGGTTGGTTTCATGTAACTCTTAAATATCTGGATGCATTTTTACTTTGGTTCCCTGCCTTCCACATGGGGGTGATCAGCATGCCTTTGGCTTGCACTGTAGGAGCCATACTCACATTGAAATGTTGTAGGGATTTCTTTGCAACTCAGGAGCCTCTTTGTCTATTTGAGAGAGGAATGTTTTGGGAAACTAGTTGGGTTGATTGAATAATTATGTGTATTAGTGGAGAACGTGCCCGGTTGATCTTTTGCACTAAGTTGTGAATCATCTTGTGCGTGATGCTGGCTGTGTGTCCTCGGTGAAGTCTGTCATGGTGGGGCTGATGGATTTCTGGTAAAATTGAATATGTTTTAGCTTTTCATTTCTAATTTGGCTCTGTTGGGGGCTGTGTGATCATAGGCAAGTTGCTGAACCTCTCTGTCCCTTTGTTTTGTCATCTGAAAATGAGGATAATATGAGACCCCACTTCCTAGGTCTGTGAGGGTTAAGTCAGATAGTTCATGGAGAGTCCATCTCCATCCTCACCTTCCCGGGTGAGGTGACCCGAAGCTTTTTCCCGCCTAGAAAGAGTCTGGACTTTGGGACTCCAGGGAGTCGGGTTCTGATCCTGGTTTTGTCACTGATTAACTTCATGACCTTGGACAATATACTTGGCCTTTCTGAGCCTTTGCTGTGGGTGGCACTGGTTAGCTTGGGAGGACTAGGTGCTGAGTGATTGCTAATTATTAATCCATAATGAGGAGAAAAGCCTTGTGGCACATTCTGTGCTTGTTAACTGTACTTTCAGCAGAAGAGCATCTGCTAGTGCGATGCGACCTCATGACCCACCCACGTCTTCCCTAGGCTGAGGCCTGAGGGTGGACTCAAAGGGTCTGCAGGATCTCTAAGGAAGACAGCCACGCCCAGCAGATCAGCTGACCGGTCATTCATTCAGCCACCTTTACTGAATGCCAAGCAGGGCACACAGTCATGAATCCAAGATGTGGTCCCCCGTTTTCGAAAATTCCCGGTCTAGTGTCATCAGTCCCTTGAGGGTATCTGTTTGGAGAATTATGATGGTTGGAAGCAGTTGATCGTTGGCCCTTTTCAGTTGAGCTGTCTTCTAGCCCTGGCGCTGCCTGAGAGGGAGGCAGCCACGACCCTAACTGCTGTGTCACTCCTTTAATTGGGTGCTGGAAAGAAGCCGAAACGAACTCCGAGGCGCGCGTTCTCTGCGTCTCAGGACTGAAGTAACAAGTAGGTGTGCACGTGTTTGTAATGAGAAAAGGGCTTTGGAACAGAGTCCAGTGGCCGTTATTGATACAGTAAGTATGCACGTGACTTTATTTCCCCCTGTTGATTTAAAAATGTATGATGTCAGTTATTTGTCTGATTTTGTAAATAATAGTTATTCACTGGGAAAATTTTAGTTGTAGCAAAAAGGAGAAAAACCCTATTCATAATCCTGTCATTCAGACATATTCATTGTGAACACTGTCTTTTGTGTGAATTTATTTTGTGTGTATATGTGACTAAATTGTGTATATATTATACATTTCGCTTTGTGTCCTCTTTTCCTCCTTAAAATGATACTTTAAGCATTTACTTATGAAATTAAATAATTTTAGCTTTTCGAACTTAGGATAAAACAGCTTTGTAATTTTTATTTTTGGAAAAATACTTAGTTATTGTGCGATTTTTTTGGTACAATGTTACCATATTGGAACAAATTAGTTTTTTAAAAAGAGTGTTTATGCTGTTTACAAATTTGCATGTTAGATCTTTTTCTTTGAAGACTGCTTCACACATACAAGTAGCTGAACACTGAAAATGAAAACACTTCTTTAAAGAGTTCTCCTTTCTCAGAACTGGCATTTAAATGATAAAAGCAATGCTATTTGCATTTATGAAAATAATTGACTAGTTAGTAGGCTTTGTTAATATTTTGGTAGATCCTTCTAGACCGTTCAATGCTTGTATATATATAACAAAATTATCATGAATTTGACGGTGCATTGCAAATATTTTTGTAATGAAAATTGTACAACAGCCTTTATTTTTAACATCATCCCTTTTTAATGACTACAAGATTTTCTGTTGTTAGGATAGGTAAAAAAATTATTAACTAAATGTAAGTAATCTTCTACGTTGGATATTTATCTTGTAATTTTTCACTTTTATAAACAATGATGTTATGAACATCTTTGTGTAGCTCTTAAATACCAGTTTATTTTCTTGGTATACTTCTAGAGTTTTGACAGGTTTGTTTTTTCTTCCGTTTTTTTCCCTTCTTGTAACTGATTTTTTGGTCATAGAAAATCTGACTTAGGCTAAGGGCAGATTTTCCAAAAGTGTGGGTGACCATTACATACATAAGAGATATACACCGATCTTCATCATTCAGTGATAACACTCCCTTTAGGTGAATTCTCAAGCCGTCACAGCAATCCAGAAAGATTCCTGTATAACGGTGTGTGCAGTGGCAGGTGAGCCTTCGCTGAGCAGTGCACGGACCCTAGTAGGAGACATCTGTTGGGTGCAGCAGGACTTGTGCCCCCGTATCCCCTGATCATCCTCTCCATTGCAGAACAGTTGACAGCTAGCATGGTGTTTCATCTTTATTTATTTTTTAAAAAGTTTTATTTATTTTGTTATAGATAGAGAGGGAGGGAGATATCTTCCATTTACTGGTTCACTTTCAACAGCTGGGGCTGGGCCAAGTGAAAGCCAGGAACCAGGAATTTATTTGCATCTCTCAGATGGGCGACAGGGACCCAAGTAATTGGACCATCCCCTGCTGGCTCCCAGGATGCACATGAGCCGAAACCTGGGATCAGATGTGGAGCTGGGACTTGAAGCCAGTCATTCTGATATGGATGCAGGCATCCTAAGTGGTGTCTTGCTTCCTGCACCAAAGGCCCACCCCTTGTCCCCATACAAAAAGCAATGCTCTCTAGGACTCTTTATATCATCCTGCAGAGCCTAAGCACTTAAATAAAACTGTCATTTAGAAAGGAAAAGAAATGTACTTCATGAGAGGAAATTTTAAATAAAACACACATTGTTGTTCTGTGACTCTGTCATTTGAGTCATTTTCTGGCTTATTACGATTTGAAGTCTTGAACGTGCCTGGGAACAGGTCATATAAAGGGACTGCAGTCCCATGGTGATGCTTTAGTGGATGGGTCTTTGGGAGACTGAGTGGTAGTGATGGCGATGACATCAGCTGGAGTCACCTCTGTCCTGTGCGCTCCTGCGCCCTACCACCTGCAGGAAATGGCTTTGCGCACTGCTCTTCCAGCGTTTCGGGGGCCAGAAACCAAGTCTCGTTCATGTCTGTCTCAGATCCTCAGTCACTGTCCACTCATCCCGTTTTTGGGATGAATGAAAACATCAGATCGCAAGGCCAGTAGACGGCTGTGTGCGCACCTTTTCAAGGTGGCTGCATTATTGCCGGATACCGAGGGTCTCTGCTGGAAACATTCACCACCGATTCATCATTGACTCCTTCAGTCCTTTGTTCAGCACCTGTCAATTCAGTGCTGTCTGCCTGCCCGCTCTGTGCCAGTTGCAGGGCCTCAAGTGAGCCTTGACCTCCTGGAACATCGGAGCACATAGCACACAGCCAGCAGTCTTGAGTCATTTGGGGCTGCTTTTTGTGGAAGGACAATTGCAGGTTAAACTTGACCTTCAGAACCCCGCTGTCGCTGTCTGTATTTCGTGCAGTCCGGATGCAGCGCAGGGTTTGAGCTGAGTTGAGTGTTACAGTAGCTGCTGACTCTCACTCACCCGTGCCACATGTGACAGGCTGCAGAGGCAGAGCCCTCTGGGACAGTGCTGAAAGGTCCCGGGTCCACGGGGAAAGCCAAACGAACGCATGGACGTGGAGGAGCAAGCAGCTGGGGCTTGCTCCCTTTGCAGACCGCTGATGGCAGCTTCTGTAGCCGCCCTGTAGCACTGAGGCAGGGCAAGGCTGGGCGGGCCATACAGCTCTGCCAGCTGTGAATGCAGTCTGAATTTGAGGTTAAAAAAAAAAAGGCATTGTTTCTCCCTAATAATTGCTCTAACTACGCCTGTCACATTTACCACGATTCTTCCACACATTTGTGGAAAGCTGGAATGAAAAAGATGTTTGTTAAGGTGCGAGATGGAAATCCATGCATAGCTTTTTCATAGTTTGTGTTTTCCATAAGCTCTTTTTTCCTGAAAGATTTATTTATTTATTAGAAAGAGATAGAAGATATGCACTAGGGAAAGAGAGCTTCCATCTGCTGGTTCACTCTCCAAATGGCTGCCTCGGCTGGGGCTGGGCCAGGCCAAAGCGAGGAGCCAGGAGCTTCTTCTGGTTCTCCCACGTGGGTGCAGAGGCCCAAGCACTTGGGCCATCTTTGGCAGCTTTTGTAAGAGTATTGGCAGGGAGCTGGATCAGAAGTGGAGCAGCCATATGGGATGCCAATGCTGCAGGAGGAGGCTTAACCGCCATAAACTTTGTGAAGATCCCTTCATGCTCGCTCGCTCTTTCTCTCTCTCTCTCTCTCTTTCTTTCTCTCTTTCTTTCTTTTAGATTTATTTATTTGCAAGTCAGAATTACACAGAGAGAGGAGAGGCAGAGAGAGAGAGAAAGAGAGAGAGGTCTTCCATCAGATGGTTCACTCCCCAGTTGTCCTCAATGGCCGGAGCCGCGCCGATCCGAAGCCAGTAGCTAGGAACCTCTTCCGGGTCTCCCATGTGGGTGCAGAGGCCCAAGGACTTGGGCCATCTTCTGCTTTCCCAGGCCAAAGCAGAGAGCTGGATTGAAAGTGGAGCAGCCGTGTCTTGAACTGGCACCCATATGGGATGCTGGCACTTCAGGCCAGGGCGTTAACCCACTGCACCATCCCCTTCATGCTTTCTAACCTCACTGCTCTTCCCACTTTCCTGCCTTAATGGGTCACTGGAAAATTGGCCAGATTTTATTCATTTTTATCCACTTTATTGATTGGTACAGCCTCATTCTGGTATTTAACTCAGATTTATTTTTGCAAATCTTTTTTCATTTTTAAGGCACACATATACAGAGAAAGAGTGGGGTGGGGAGAGAGAGAGAGAGAATCTCGCCTACTAGTTCACTCCCCAGATACCTTCAGTGACCGGGGTGGCCCAGGAACCCCATCTGCATCTCTCATGTGGGTGGCCAGGCCACAGATACTTGAGCTGTCACCACGTTGGCCCAGGGTGCACGTTAATAGGAAGTTGTAATTGGAAGTGGAATGGAGGCCCAGTCGCAGGCACTCTGATGTGTGTTGCGGGCATCCCAAGTAGCATCTTAACTGCTGCACCGAACGCCTGCTCCGGATTGGCTGACTTTGGAGCAGGACGACAGCTCCTGTGTCTGACATCTCTGCGTGCTCGGGCTCCCGCTGAACCTGGAGGAGCTCGCGGTGGAAGAGGGGAAGGGGTTTGACGCCTCGCTGGGCTTCACTTGTAGGAGCTACAGCCTCAGTGTTGGCAGGGAAGGAGCGAACATTCAGTTCTCTCTCTGCTGACTCGTGGGTGAACCCCAGCCAACTGCCCACGTCTTGCAAGGGCAAACTGTCCTGGCTCCCTTACCTGGTGGGCAGCCGTGCGGGGCAGGAAGTGATAAGCATTCCACGCCCAAGGAGCACCCCTATGCTGGCCCCTCAAAAGGAGTCTTCCTGGCTTACCAACTCTCACCCACACCAATGCTTCCATTTCTCTTTCCCCTTTATTCTAAAATTAAAAAACAGCATTTTCTTGTTTGAGAGGCTGAAAGGCAGAGAACAAGAGAGCCTCCCCATCGGCTGGCTCACTCCCCAGATGCCCACATGGTTGAGGCTGGGCCAGGGCTGGGAGCTGTATGGGTGCCCTGAACCCAAGTTGTCGAGACATCACTGACGTCTCCCAGCGTCTGCACTGGCAGGAAGCTGGAGTCAGGAATAGAACATAGCACCCTCATGGGGCGTGCATTGTGTCAAACTAGCTTAGATTTTTTTTTTTTTTTTTTTTTTTTTTTTTTGGACAGGCAGAGTTAGAGAAAGAGAGACAGAGAGAAAGGTCTTCCTTCCGTTGGTTCACCCCCCAAATGGCCGCCACGGCCGGTGCCCTGCGTCGATCTGAAGCCAGGAGCCAGGTGCTTCCTCCCGGTCTCCCACTCGGGTGCAGGGCCCAAGCACTTGGGCCATCCTCCACTGCCTTCCCAGGCCACAGCAGAGAGCTGGACTGGAAGAGGAGCTACTGGGACAGAACTGACGCCCCAGCTGGGACTAGAACCCGGGGTGTTGGCGCCGCATGTGGAGGATTAGCCTAGTGAGTCGCGGTGCCGGCCACTAGTTTAGATTTTAAGATGAGCTCTATTTTCAGACGGTAACGCTTAAGTTCTTGGTAACAGAGCTTGTATGTATTTTGTGTCTGCTTTCTGCCAGATGTGGGTTTAAGCACTCGACACAGTGTTATCACATAGCATTCACAGATACCAATCAGGAAGATACTATTATCTGGGTTTCCCAGAGTGGTAGACTGAGTAATTACTCGTTCTTGCAGAAGGCCACGGTTTAGGTGGTCAGTGTGACGTACTGTAGCATTGAATGGGAGGCTACTGTGTGTGACCCCTCTCCTGAGTGCTTTATGGATGTGCCACCACCGCAGCTCCATGACAGGGTCCTCTTTAAGGTGAAGACGCTGCTACGAAGTGCACCAGGACCTTGTTTAAGGTCGCACTGGTGGCAGATGGCCACTCTAGGTCCAGAGCTCCTGGACTTCCTGTGCTGGGCCTTTGCAGGGAGAGCAACATTCACACTCAGGGCTTTGAGTCAAAGTCTGATGCCTCTTACATTGCAATGTATTAAGAGGAATGAATTTCAGATGGTTAAATTTCAGTCTGTAAAGGTGATTTAATACTTCAAGTTCACTGTTATTGAAACCAAGGACTGTTTGTGTCAGTCCCTCCTCAAGGACCCTACAGATAAAGCAGTGAGGCCCAATCATGGGGAGGGAGGGTGTCCCCTCCTCTTCTACGTTTGTCGGACGTTTCTGAGTCAGCCCAGTGGCTTGGCTTTGGAGTACATTTGCTTTCCTATCTGTCTAGCTGTCTTTGGCCCCTGGTTTCACTCACCTTTCTATCTGGGTGATGGATGCCAGGTAACGAGATCCACCCTACCGTGATGAGGGAGAAGCAGAAATGGAACTGCATGTGGACTTGCTGTGCCAGTGGGGAGGCAAATTCTTCAGTTTCTCCCCACTGCTGAACCCCCAGGGACTTTTCTCCTGGCTTTAGTCACTGTTTCTGAAATGGAACCGATGTGGTAATGTTTGGAATGATTCAGACAGATGCTGTAGAGATCGAATATGAATTTTTTTTGTTAAAATGAATTATTGTGATAAAAGCTAAAGATTTATGCAAGTGAATTATGCACATATAAAATACCTTCTTAGGCAGGAATTGGGGTGCATCAGGCTAGGCCACCACCTGCGACACACACCCCATGGCTCAAGTGTCTGGTTCCAGTGCCCGTATTTCTGCTTCTAATTTAACTTTCTGTTAATGCATCCCGGGAGGCAGCAGATGTCGGCTTGTGTTCTTGGGTCCATGCCACCCATGTGGGAGATATGGATGGAGTTTGGGCCTCCTGCCTTTGGCTTGACCCAGCCATGGATGTTGTGGGCATTTGGGCAGTGAACCAGCAAATGGAAGATTGATCTGTCTCTGTCTCTGTCTCATTGCCTTTCAAATAGATGAAAATAAGTAAGTAAACATTTTTTAAAAAGCCTCTTCCATCTCAGTCCCTGGAGATAAATGCTGATGTTCTGATGTTCATCCTTCCAGGTGTTTTTCTATTCAGAGTCTAACTTATTATCCAAGCTGGGATACTTTGAGGTAAAACGCTGTGATTATTTCAGACAACAGGCATAAACTAGGCCTATTTCAAACAAGCTGGGATGTGTAATCCTCCTGCTGTCTATGAGTTACAAAGCATTGAAAAACATTTTGACCCAGTGACAGGGACCCTGCTGCTTCGCAGGGTGTGCATCAGCAGAAGGCTGGAACTGGAAGCACAGTTAGCAGTGGTACCCAGGCACTCTGAGACAGGATGTGGGTGTTCCACGCAGTGTCCCAACCACAGGGCCAAACCCCACCTCTCTCTGTTTATGTGAAATATAATGCCCATCTACCTGTAGAATACCTGCTTCCTGCTGTATAAGATACAATCCCTCTCTCTCTCTCTCGCGCTGTGTAAAAGGCCCGCCCCTCTCTCTGTATGAGATAGCACTGCCCCATGTAAGACATTACACCTACACCTTCATACAGATACAAGATATGATGCCCTTCTGCCCGCCCCCGGAACACACCTAAGGATTCTCCTCCTCTAAGATGGCTTCCGGGGAGCCTCGCCTCCTGGCGTTGCCGTCCTGTGTCATTTCTCCCGCTGAGTGTGGGTCCCCGTGAGTGGTTCACCTAACAGCATAGCGTCCTGCACACGTGGTGGCAGCTGCTTCTGAGGTTAGGTGATGAACAGACGCTGTTTTCTGGTGTTGGGACCCTTTCTCACGCTGTCTGTGCAGAGGCCCAGGCGACAGCGAGGGACGGGGCCCAGGGCAGCCACGGCCCGGAAGTGAACCCTGCGACTTCCGGCTGCTGCCGCACAGCCTGGGGCGCCCCTGGTCTCTGCTTGGAGAGAGATGCCGCTCTCGAACCCTCCCTCCAGATACTGCTGAGCCACAGACAGTGGGAGCAAACAGGCCTTGGTTGTTTTCAGCCGCCGAGTGTAAAGTCCTAGGTAACGGGTACATACTGACCAAGTATAACCAAATCCTGGCATCCGTTGTTTTCGCCAGCATCCTTCTCCGCCCCTCTTGGCGCTCTTGCCAGTAGACACCTGGCTTAGTATGTGACGTACCAAGCAATACTCGCTCATCACAGAATAAAAGAAGGAAGAGTAGAAAATTCCGCGTTAGGGTGCTCGTAGTGTTTCTCCCCCACCCCCTCCCCCTTTTTATTTTTATTTTTATTTTTAAATAAAAATGCCTTTAAAAGTCCTTATCTTTTCTGGCGTCTGCAGCTGTCTCCATGGGAGAGCTCCTTAAAGAGAGCATCTCCGGGTAGGGCGCAACATACTTGTTTTTGGAAAAGTTTATCTTCATAGAACAGAAAGGCAGAACGGCTGTGACTTGAACCAGGCATTCACATGTGGGATATGGGTGTCCCAGGTGGCGTTTTAACTGCCAGGCCAAATCCTGACCTCTCTGCTTGGTTTATTCGAAGAGAGATCGTGAGGAATACACATGTACATATGCAGGTGAGCTGCTCAGGGTGAGGGAGGAGGAGTCTCAGAGCTCCTGTGTTCCCTTCGGCGCCGCCATCCAGGAACGTCCGTGTGCTCAGCTGTGCAGCTCCTGTCCTTTCTGGGTACCCAAGTAGAATTTTTTTTTTTTTTAATAAAGGACTTAAGCTCTTTTGTGAAATCTGCCAGTATTTCCCCCAATTTATCCTTTTTTTTTTTTTTTTTTTTGACAGGCAGAGTGGACAGTGAGAGAGAGAGACAGAGAGAAAGGTCTTCCTTTTGCCTTTGGTTCACCCTCCAATGGCCGCTGCCGCCATCGCACTGCGCTGATCCGATGGCAGGAGCCAGGTGCTTCTCCTGGTCTCCCATGGGGTGCATGGCCCAAGCACTTGGGCCATCCTCTACTGCATTCCCTGGCCACAGCAGAGAGCTGGCCTGGAAGAGGGGCAACCAGGACAGAATCCGGCGCCCCGACCAGGACTAGAACCCGGTGTGCCGGTGCCGCTAGGTGGAGGATTAGCCTATTGAGCCACGGCACCGGCCCCAATTTATCTTTTGATTTTGCTTTCGTTTATGTTTTAAAAATACTTGTCCTGTGAAGATTTTTAAATGATCAGGCTGTCAAATGATTTTTTTTCCCTTTGGTTGCTTTTAAAACCTTAGCTTCATGATCCTTTCATGCCAAAACATTTTCATTTGCTGTTTTTGTGGCTTGGCTTTATGCATTTAAGGTTGCAATCTTCATGTGATTGGTTCTTAAGACTGAGGTCAAGTTTCTATTTTTTTTTTCCAATGATACTCTGCCATCATTCCTATAATGAAAACAACTCATCTCTCCTCACTGATTTCGAATGTCAAGTTTATTCATACTTGATAATCCTGTGTTTGAGGATTGATCTTGGAAGTCTCACTTTTCTTCCATAGGTTCGTCTCACTAGTTTGATTACAAAGCCATACTGTATGCATTACTGTAGCTTTAGAAGACATTTTATTATCTGAGAGGGCAAGTCACTGTTCGTTTGTCAGAATTTTCTTGGCTTTCCTATCATATTTATATATATATGTGTGTGCATATATATATATATAAAATTTATTGTCCTATATATGTATGTACATATATATGTAATAAAACTTATTGTCCAAGAATGGGATAAATTTCCTTGTGTACTTCTTATTTTTTTTCCATTAGAAGAGAGTGCCGCCAGATAGCTCTTGGCCAGGCCAGCACTATTTATTAGAGGGTATTAAAAATTCTATAAGCTAGCAAGCACATAGGCACAGTAATACATTAACCAAAGCACACCATATGAACAGGGAAAACCAAACCCTATGTTCCAGGACAAGGGAACACAAGAGATCTATATCATACAGTATGTCTTTTATTTTTAAACTTTTATTTAATAAATATAAATTTTGAAAGTACAACTTTTGGATTATAGTGGTTTTGTGTACGCCTTATTTTATTTCTCTAGAGTGTTTAGTTTTTCTCCCATAGATTCTATACATCTTTTGTTGAGCTTATTCTTAAATATCTGTTTCTGATGCTTCTAGTATTATGCCAAATAGCATTTTATTTTCATCATTATTGATAAGTGATTATTGTTTATGTGTAGGGCAGTCATTAGTGTGTATTTCCAGCTGGAGACTTTGCTGAAATTTTGGGGTGTGTGTGTGTGTGTGTGTTATTATCCTTTTGCATTTTCCAAATTTATACTTAAACATAATTATAAATAATGATAATTTTTTTCCTTTCTAGTACTTCTTTTGTTTTGTGTTCTTTAATGTGTGTGCTTTTAGTGTTTGTTCAAGAATTTCAGTGCTGGATTTCTGTCTCTTCCCTTCACTCCTCCCCGCACCCGCATTCTCCCGCTCTCTGGTTTTGTCTCTCTCTCTCCCCATCCCTTTTTCTCTTCCAAGTTAAATCTTCTAGCTTGGTGACCTCGGGCTACTTCCTGACTTATGTGGAGGGCGCAGCTCAGAGAGGTAGCGAGTGGCCAAGCAGAGCCTCAAACTCAGGATTGTGTGACCTCCAGTTTATCTGCCAGGTGCTGTCTCCCAATGATTTTGGGTGCTTCTGCACTCCTCCCCTGGGTGTTATCAATCTGCTCCCGCAACCCCATCCCACAGTGCTTCCTGCCATAATTGTCGCAGTAGAAATCTGCGGTTGGTTTATAAGCATGCAAAGATGCCATTAAGGTGCCTGGAAGCCAGGGGGCTGGTGGACTTCTGCCTTGAAGAAAACAGACTGCTGCACCACTCAGTGTTGCCTCCATCTGAGGGGGTGGGGGATGAGCCTTTGTTTGCCCTTGACTCTGTGTCCCTTTTCTGGATTGCTCCAAAGATCTCCCTTCCCCCATTACTTCAAGGCCTTCTGCTGTGCCTTCTCTGCTTGCGCTCGGCTTCCATAAGGCCCTCGGTTGGACAGGAAGCACAGCTCACTGTGAGATGCTTAAGTCAAATGAATCCGGTTTCTGGAAATGTCATTATTTCAGGAGGGAGTACAGGAGGGAGGGAAAGAAAATAGTTTGGATTTTTGTGGGGAAATGAAAAGCAAGAGGCAAACTAGACGTTCTGTTCAGAAGAGAGGAAACAGCTTCTCCAGGCTTTAAAAATTGGAGTGTGTTACTTTTGCTCTATTTTTCCTCCAGCAGTAGGAATTTTGCATGAATTGTACTTGGGGGAAAGATTAATTGGTCTAACCCAAGTCCTTGTGAGTAAAACAGATCTGTAATGGGTGGTTGGGATGGAGATGGATAAGGAGCAGTCAAAAGGACAAAAATAGAAAGTTCTTCCTTGGGAAAAGATGGACTTACTACTCAGCTTGTTATATTTGCTTTTATTCAGCAAATGATCACTGAGCCCCATTGTGATGATGGTTGCAAGGGAGAATACAGAGACAGTGAAAGGTGCAGCCCTTGACTTCCAGGTGTCAGACAGCTACATCATGGTCCTTGGGAGCAGAGAAGGGTACTGAGCTACCCTGGAAGGAAGCTAGCCTGAATCCGACTCGGTGGAGCCGCGGGAATGCTGTATTCTCAGCCTGGGAATGAGCGTGAGAGCGGATTTCTGGTTGGGAGTTGGTGCTAAATGGTTGGTGCAGCAGCTGTGTGGGTGGGAGAAATGCTAGAACATCTTGGGCAGTGAGGGTGAGGCTCAGTGGGAGTTTGTGAACCACCATCAGCTCTGGAACAGGGAAGCAATCTGATAACTGAGGAAGAACGTGCACGTGACAGGGACGTGATGGGCACGGGCAGAGATGTGAGTTAAGACACAGTTGTGCCAAGAGCCCAGTGGAGAGTACAGACAAGGGGCAGGTCCAAGGGACTCAGCCGCAGACCGTCTGGGACAAGGCAGTCATAGAGTGGATTGAAGAGAAGGAAAATGCACAGTGAATCAGATTTGAGGCTCCCATGCCCCTGTTCAAAACGAGGTGAACAGGCACATTTTACACTACTGAGGCACTCGCACTCCGTCGTGGAATCTGGGCTGGAACTGAGTTTTCTTCTGATGGTTGAACCAGTTACATTTCATTATTTTTTCTTTTGATGTTCTCCTCCCCACCCTCCACCCCCAGTTGTGAGGTGGGCTCAGTGTGTCTCCATAGCTTTTGGCGCACTTATGTGTTGAGTTGTGTTCAAGTGTCCCTCTCTCTAGGTGCTCCAGTGCAAGCCGTCACCACCATGGCGTGAATTAAGAGGCTGAAGACTCATGTTAAGTGACATGCTGGCAAACTTCCGTCTCCCTTTTGGGTTGGTATAGTTCAATTATGTGGGATAACTCTACCTGAGAGCATTTTGATGGCTTGAAGGCTATGATGAATGCTAGTACTGATGTGTGTGGAGGAGGGTAGGGCAAGAGTGTAAGGCTAGGGCTGGCGCCGTGGCTCACTAGGCTAATCCTCCGCCTTGTGGCGCCGGCACACCGGGTTCTAGTCCCGGTCGGGGCACCGGATTCTGTCCGGGTTGCCCCTCTTCCAGGCCAGCTCTCTGCTGTGGCCAGGGAGTGCAGTAGAGGATGGCCCAAGTACTTGGGCCCTGCACCCCATGGGAGACCAGGATAAATACCTGGCTCCTGCCATGGGATCAGCGCGGTGCACCGGCCGCAGCACACTGGCTGCGGCGGCCATTGGAGGGTGAACCAAAGGCAAAAGGAAGACCTTTCTCTCTGTCTCTCTCTCTCTCACTGTCCACTCTGCCTGTCAAAAAAAAAAAAAAAAAAAAAAAGAGTATAAGGCTAGACTGTTGTCACATAGCCACGTTGTCAGTTCCTCTGCTCTGGTCCTGTGTGCGTGGTTACTGGTGTTCCAGAGCTAGCAAGGTTTGGATGGATCCTAGAGGTTCCTGACTCCCTTAGTCCTTCCTTCATCCCTTCTCAGCTCAGCACTTACAGTATACTCAGTACTGTAAGGATCACCAAGGGCATACTCCATGTGCATGCTAAGCCCCACAATGCTTTGCAACATAGACATGCAGCAACTATCACAGACATTTCGTAAAATGGAAATCTCTAACTTTGCGTTATGAGCAAATACCAGGGCAGAAGTAGAGCATGTCTGCTGGTGCCAGGTCTCTGACCACTGATTGGTCAGTCCATATGGCCCGGGATACCTGCCCGCTGGCAACACATGCCCTTGGCTCCGTATGCATTCTTAGCACATTCCAGCTATAACAGCACCTGTGTGAAATTTAAAGCACTTACTATAAAATTTGGCAAGGTGAGCTTATGCATAAATTCATCAGTGTGGTAGCATTAAGTACGTATTCCAATGGTTCTTTGTTGTTGAACATTGGGGATATCTAGCTTTGTTGTTTTGGTTCACGGAAATAGGATGATTTCAGGGACACATGGACACGCAGGCCCTTGGCACCAGGTAGAATCCTGTCCTTTGGATCCTGTCCCGTTTTCTAGCCCTGATGGTTTCTAACGTGTGGAAATAACTCCTCCAGTGTTTCTTCCTTTTGCTTTATTGGCCAAACTGAAGTGTGTTTATCTGATGGCCTCAGTGCTCTGAGCTTTCTTGTCCTGTTATCTCACCCATTTTCACTACAAATTGAAGAAATGAACTCACATGAGTATCATAATCAAGGTGAACTTTGAGAAATGTTGACAGTTTCCATGCCAAGGGATTTATCAGTATGATCTCAGTTCTCTCTGTTAATGTATGAGCAGGCACTATCTTAATGCTGTTTTCCAGTTGAGGAAACTGGGGCTTACAGAGGATATCAAACATGGCCACAGCCTCATATGCAGTAAGAGATAGGCTGGTATTCCTTTTCAGAATAGCCTGCCTTTGGAACCTCTTAATCATGAGCTGTGAGTATACCAGCACATTTATGAATGATTCATATTTGAGCTGGAGAGAATACAGATAGGTCTGAAATTAAAGTTGTTCAGAAAATATCACATAAAATATTGTCAGTGAGGATTCTCATCTCTGTACAGCAAAGAGTTGTATCAGTAACCTGGAAAAAACTAATTTTTTTTTTGCCAAGTTAGTTAATAAAAAAAGTTCTGATTAAAACTTTTGGGAAGATGTAAGCATCAAAAAGAATATGATTTAGTCGATCTTCTGTATATAAAGATAATTGAAAATGAATCTTGATGTGAATGGAATGGGAGAGGGAGCGGGAGATGGGAGGGGTGCGAGTGGGAGGAAAATTATGGGGGGGAAGCCATCGTAATCCATAAACTGTACTTTGGAAATTTATATTTACTAAATAAAAAAATGATTAAAAAAAGAATATGATTTAGTAAAGTGTGGAATTTTCACAATAATTGCTTCAAGGCTTTTCAGGAAACTAAATATCAAATTATTTTTATAAATTTGTATTTTTTCCATTTCTGTTATGCCCCTACTTAACATAATCTGCTTTTTAGTTAATCTGGAAATGACTAAAGTAATTTATATTTACCAACAAGCGGAGTTGAAAGTCATGGCTAATTCCCCACTACACTGATGATGCACTTATTAAAAAAAGTGTCTTTCCTGACAATTGTGGGAATTTCAGAACCGTGCATGTGTCCATGTACAAAAGGAGACATTGTTCTCTTGCCAGTATTGCCCAGCAGCCAGGCCTCTTTCACTGAGAATTCTTTTTGAACTCTAAAAATGTGTTAACTCTACTGTATAAATTCTAAATGTTAATAACTCTTAAAAATTAATTTGGAAAATTGTTTGGAGCTGTTCTCCTGTCACCAATAAACATCACAGTCTGTGGGAAGATGTGCAGAACCCAAGGATGGGCCTGCTTTCATTACTTCACATCCCATCAAGAGGACCCTCTGGCCCAGTGTCCTGACCAAGAGTGTCCCAGGAAAAGGAGCCAGGAGGCGGGATTTGAAGGCCGGTTAGTAGATATCATTTATTTAGAGGAGCCTGCGGACCCGACATTGACCCTCTAGATATTACCCTAGGATTTATGGAGAATTTCATCAGCTCATCTAGATTTGACTTAAGTGCCCACAAGTCTGGGTAGGTGGGGGTGGGGTTACCGGCATCAGCATTTTTCTCTGGAGCACCAGACAAAGTAAGTGCCTTGCTCTCTGAACACCTGCTCATGCCTCACCCTTTTGAAGGTCACCCTCCCCCTTTCTGCCTACAGGGATTAAATCTAAATTTCTTAGTCTCATTCCCTTCAGCATGGGTCCCTGCAGACTTTCTGAATTCAATCTCCGATGTAAACTCTGCAGATTTATCTGCCGTGTGTACTCTGCTTATGGATCATGCCAAGTAGTGGTGGCTGTGCTAATACAACCTGTTCAGAGTTCCCCAAATTTGGGATTTAATCAACCAGAAAACTGCCAAATAAATAATTTTGTGTTTTGGCAGGCAAGGTCGTTAGGAGAGAGCACCATTTCATAAAATTACTTCTGTGTTAACCTCAGGAAGTAGAAAGGACGCATTTCAGAATAAAGGCCATTAATGCACGTGCAGTATGAAAATCTCACTACTCTTTACCTGTGTCTTCCTCACTTTTCCAAAGACTTTTGAAGAACTACCAGTCCACTGTCACTGGCCAGTGGTGTTTGGGGGACTGCGCCATTACGCACGATGTCCCCTCCGTCAGGAATTCTCTCCTTTGCTCTCGTTGCCAGAGTTCTACCTGCCTGAATAAGTGCTATGAATGCCTTGACCTTAGAAAGTGTTCCATCTCGCTCCACCTGCTCTGTTGCACACCGCCCGCCTGTCCTGTTATCTTTTTCCGTGGTGAGAACTACGGTGGGCTGGCTCAGCTGCCACCTCTCTTACAGGCAGACCATGTGTTCAGACACTGTGTGTATTTCCCTGCCTCCCCAGAGCTTTGCCCATACTCAGTGCCCAGGCACTCAGAGCATCATAAATATGTAATAGATGCGTGAACGAATGAGCAGGTGATCGCCTGAGCACCCTTCAGGCCTTTTGTCTGTGTCTTTTACGTCGTCTGTGACCCTCAGTTTCAAGTACATGGGATTTATTCAAACAAACACTCATTGAATTGAATTAATTTATGGGTTTTGACCTCATCGGTTCTTCTATTTTTCTTTGCCGAGGAAAACTAATTACGTTCTCCATTATCAGAGTGTCTGGGAACAGTGTGCAGCTGCCGTCTGCAATGCTCCCATGGACTGTAATACTCCTCTCAGCTTTTTGGGTCAGCCTGTGTTTTTCTTTAGTCCCTTTGTTTTGGGTTACCATATTGGTGATCGCATTTTTATTTATTTTTATGGGAGAGGAATGGACGGCCTTCTCTGAGATGTGTATGGAGGAGTTTCAGCATTTTATAGTCTGATCTTTCTAAATCCACAGAGCTTATGGTGCCTGGCCTTGTGGTTATTACATTTATTTCAAAAACACACATTGTTTTTTTTGTCTTAAAAAAATTTTTTTTTACAACAACATATCCAGAAAGCATAGGCCCGGCTTCTAGAGTCCAGGGTGATCCAAACACTGCTATTTGGAGATGTGTGGTCCCTATGCAGTAGGAGTCCCTAGGCCCAGCAGTTTCCCAGCTCACAAGATGCCCAAGATGAGTTATTTCATTAACCTATTTATTTATTTATTTATTTGATAGAGTTACACAGAGAGGGAGAGGCAGAGATGGAGAGAGAGGTCTTCCAACTGCTGGTTCACTCCCCAATTGGCTGCATTGGCTGCAATGGCCAGAGCTCCGCCGACCTGAAGCCAAGAGCCAAGAGCTTATTCCAGATCTCCCACATGGGTGTAGGGGCCCAAAGACTTGGGCCATCTTCAACTGCTTTCCCAGGCCATAGCAGAGAGCTGCATCGGAAGAAGAGCAGCTGGGAGTTGAACCGGTGTCCATATGGGATGTCGGCTCTGCAGGTGGAGGCTTAGCCCACTACGCCTGAGTGCCAGCCCCTCGTTAACCTTTGCTCCTTCACGGGGGGGGGGGGGGGGGACCTGCCTCTTGGCTTTCTCAGAGGTGTGCCTGTGTCCGTAGAGAATTGCAGAGAGCTCTAACGCTTACTAGGGGCCTGGCCATGGATCTGTTCCTTGAGACGTGAGCTGTTGAAATTATCACTTCCCTTGACTTCCCTAAGTCCCCCTTGAAGATGAAGCTAACTGGCGTGCGTAGAGTCAGAGTAGCAATCATCTCAGCTATTTATGGGCTCTCCGTGTGCACCGCTCCCCTGTACAGCTCACCCGTAATTCTTTCATTTATAATGGATGAGTTTTGTCCCCATGTTATGAAAGGGAAGAGTGGAAGCCAGAGTCGAGTGCTCAGCAGTAAGTGGGGACTGGAAGCCGTGTGGCCACAGAGCCTCTGTTCTCATGACGCCGTGCTGGTTGGCTTGTCAGGTAACCTGGCTCATTGCTTTGTTCTGTGTTGCTTGTTAAGTGCTATAAAGAGGGAATACCTAACTCATGAGATGGTTTTGTTGAAGGGTGTGGCCTAGTGTCTCGTGTGTTGTATGAACCGAAAGTTTCTGTGAATTTCTTCTTCTTTGCCCCTGGGTCCTGCTTTGGCCGTGTACCTCACCCCACCCCACCCTCTGACTTTAGAGGAGTGCTGGTGGTCCACTGTGGATCTGTTCTCTTTTCTGTCTCCCCTGGAGATACTGTTAGCTCTGTGGAGATGTGTATAAGGAATGGGACTGTGACTCAGCCCTTGATTCTGATTAGAATAAAAATGCAGAGAACTCAGTGCTGGAACCTTGAGATGGTGTCCCAAGAGAGGAGATAGGTGTTCAGGCTGGGGAAGCTTGTGAGAAGGAAGGAGTCGGCCAGCCCTGTGAAATGCTGAGCGCTCGGGATGAGTAAGGCCATTTGATTAGATTGAGTTGTTTGGATGTCTTCAAAGGCCTTGGAGAGGGCAGTTTTAGTAAAGGTTTGGGAGAAAAGGGTGGCAAAGAAGTAGAGAAAGTCACTGTTTTGAGATAGTTCTGTTTGCAGTAATCCTCATAGAGTTGCTCATATCTTGAAGAGGGAGCTTATTTGAGAAAATTTGACTCCAAGACAGAAATTAGTGTTGAATGGGCAGGAGTTGAGGATCTAGCCAAAAAGGGGCATCTGAAGATGCCAGAAAGCCAGCAGGACTGATTGGTGTAAATGTTTGTCAATTTTAAACAGCATCTGAGAACATAACATCAAGATCATCGTTGTGTTATTTTTAAATTTTAACTTAAAATTCTTTATCTTTTTTTTACATGTTCTAGATTTTTATATGACAGCATCTATTTTTCATTTGTAATAGCTTTTCAAATTAATCAGATATAAAATGATAGAGTAATACAAGTTCACTACATGAAACAAGTGTAGAAATATGTAAGATGAAAGAAGTTCCTGTAAGCCCTCATTTTCCATTTCCATTCTCTTTGAAGGAACCACCATCAAAATTTTCTTGGCAGTCTTTCAGTAATTTTTTAGTACTTCGTGTGTTTGAGAGTCAGAACACAGGGGCTGGTGTTTGGCACAGCAGGTAAGATGCCTGCATCTCATATTGGAGTGCCTGGATTTGGGTCCTGGCTCTGATTCCTATTCCAGCTTCCTGCTAATGTGCACCTTGGGAGGCAGCAGGTAATGGCTCAAGTACTTGGCCCACTGCCATCGATGTGGGAAACTTGGATTGAATTACCAAATCTTGACTTAGGTGTGGAGGAGTGAGCCCGTGGGTAGAAGATCTTTGTCTCTTTGCCTTTCAAATAAAAATAAATAAGTCAATAAATTTTGAAATGTTAGTGAAATCATAGACAAAGAAATTAAATAAGTTAAACATTGGAGAGGATGCTGCCTCTTGGCTTGTAGTTTCCTTGTCCCTCTTCTAAGACTAATAAAATGAGAAGAGTAAACAAATAGGCTAATGGGAGAGGGGACACTGACAGACCTAAGAGATCAACAACATTTGAGGAGAGGAGACGCAGGCGGCCCCGTGATAGCTGACAGGGAGCACAGAAATCTGAAACATGAAGTCGCTTCACGCTGCGGAATGCCTGAGGCGCCAAGACTCGGAAGTGAATGTGTTGACCACGCACGTTCACCTGCCACGACTTGCCATTGCTGGAGATGACCCAGAAGCTGTGGACTTGGGACATCAGTCTAAAGCAGGGAATAAGGGGAAAGGCTCTGTACTTCACGGCAAAACTGCAGCTCCCTTTTAACTTAGCACCCAGGACATGAGCAAACCTTACCAAGGTTTTAATCTCACTTAGGCTTAAACCTTACCAAGAAATCCACAGTACTCCTTTCTGGGCCAACTGACTAGTTCAGGACAAGACTGTGGCGGCCAGCACTTGGGGATTCCAAGTGAAGTGGTTGGGACCTGCCAATGAGCATCTGAGGAAGCCCTGGAAAAGCACCACAGAGCCCTAAACAGCTCCCAGTGGGCTCTGTAGTGCCCCATTTTCCAGTGGAGATGGACAGCTGTGGATCAATCAGAAATATTTCTAGAAGGCCTTTGACATGAAAGACACCAAACCAACTAGTAGAAAAAAACAAACCAAAAAACCCCCAGGAAACAGACAATGCAGGAAATAGAAGAAAACTTAACAAGGGTATAGTTCTGATCTTTCCAAAGAAAATGGATTGCATTCACAAAAATAGGAAGCTATGAAAATAGAACTTTTGAAAGCTAACCAAGGAATTTTTTTATCGTTAAAAATCTGATAATGGAAATTAAAATGTCAATAGAAACATTTGCAAAATAATGTTTAGGAAAACACTACCCAAAAAGGAGGAAGGAAAAATAAAGAGCAGAAAATGAGAGAAAGGTACAATGTTTGGATAAAAGGAATTCTTGAAAAAGAAACATAAAAGAAAAGGAGTTGAAAGTTGTAAAGAAATAATCAAAGGGTGTTTATAGAGCTTAACCTGTTTCCTGGTTGCAAGGGACCACCAAGTGTCCGGTGCAGTGAGTGCAAAAAGATATTATTGAAGGTACTTCACTGAAATCTCAGGGCCCCTAAGTTAGGATTTTAACAAAACTGGGGCCTGTGTTGTGGTACAGTGAGTTACACAAGTGTTCCTGGTGATGCTGACATCCCATACAGCACCTGTTTACGTCCCTGCTGCTGCACTTGTGATTCAGCTCCCTGCTAATGCTCCTGGGAAGGCAGCAGAATATGGCCCAGTCCTTGGGCCCCTGTTGCCATGTGGGAGACCCAGATGGATTTCCAAGCTCCTGGCTTTGGCCCTGGCCATTACAGCCATTTGGGGAGTGAACTAGGGATAGAAAAACTCTTTCTCTTTATTTTCTTTCTGTGTCACTCTGCCTTTCAAATTAAAAAATAAATCTGAAAAAATTCATAAAGAAAAATGAATATAATTAAATGATTAGATATAAAATGATACCTATTTCACAACAGAAATGCTTGAAGTCACAAAACAGTGGATAATGCCTTCAAAATTTGGGGACGGTTCTGTGTAAACTTTTTAGAATTTTATACCCAGCCAAACTAGGAAATGCTTTCAACTTTCACAGGCTCAAGTAGAAGAGTCAGTGTTGTGGTCCAACTGGTTAAGCCACCTCCTGCGACACTAGCATCTCATGTAAGTGTCAGTTCAGGTCCTGGATGCTCCAGTTCTATTCCGGTTCTCTCCTAATGTACCTGGGAAGGCAGCAGAGGCTGGCTTATATGCCTGGGCTCATGCTGCCCACATGGGAGCCAGATGGAGTTCCTGGATCCTGGCTTCTGCATGGCCCATCCCCGGCTGCGGTGGCCATTTGAGGAGTGAACCAGTGGATGGTAGATCTCTCTTTCTCTCTCTCCCTCGTCTCTCTGCCTTTTAAATAAATGGTAATGCTTTAAAACAGAAAAAGGAAATAGATTAGAGGCTGCCCCAGGATGACATTATATACTACAAAGAAAAAGAAAAACAAGCCTTGTTGACTGCCAGAGAGTATCTCAGTCTCTAGAACAATATCTGGCAATACCAAGTGCTCAGTGATTGAATGTTTAAAATTATAAATTTATAAAATTAAAAAATATAGCACACTGATGTTTTTGAAGGAACTATTAATACAGAGGAGCAGGATCATAGTCCCCAGAGCTGAGACTGGGACAATCTTGTAAATTCTGTGTTCACTTCTGAACTTCCTGATGGCTCAGGCCAAAGCCACATGGAATGGGTCAAATTAATTCTCATTGTGAGATAAGTAGAAGCATTGAATTTTATGTAATTAGACACTGGATTTGTGGAGATTGCTAAATGCTCATGCTTATAATTAAGACCCAGATAGATGATAAACATTATTTTCAACTTTAATTTTACTGAAAATTAAATTCTCTTCTTGCAAAGCTTTTTTTTTTTTTTTTAATTCACCCTCAATTAAAGCACAGATTTGTAAAGTAACTTGGTGCTGACTCTTCTACAGGGTGGTTCATTCATTCAGAGGCTTTTTGACTTCCACATAGATGATAGTTTCAAAACTTGTTTTAAGGGCAAGATGACCACGAAGATTTTAACCTTGTGTTCCCCAAAACACTTCCATAAACTATTATCTAATGGAATTCTAATAATAGTTTCAAGGCAGTTTCAGGATGTCCTTATAAAGTATTTTCTTCAACTTTTCAGCACATAGTCAGCTAGATAAATTTTTCCAAGATGGCTAATTTTTGTTTGCACTGAAGGATTTTGAGGCATTTTAAGATGAGTCAGCACTTCCCACTTCCTTTCATCATCTCCTGAGATGTTGGGAGGAATTCCTTAGATTGCTCTCCTGTCCCCTGTGTTGTGCAGTCACAGTGACCTTGAACATAAAGAATACATTTCATCAGCAGGACTTGGGCCATCTGCTCCTTGAAAAAGTCTAACAGCTCCCCACCACTACACTGTGTGGTCAGAAGGCATTTGACATCATAGTTTTTCTTTGGCAATAGACTCAAACATTTCTGTATTTCTCGTTACAGGCAGTGTTGTTCATCTCCAAGCACCAGGTGTACCACAGTACATTTATCTGGTCACTACGTTTTCAGCCTCTGCTTATCTCATTGAAAAACTAGAAGAGAAAAAATTTCCATTTCATCTCTCAGTTTCCTCCCCTTTGGCAAATTGTTTCTTTATTCACTCTTTGTTAAGTGACTCATTCTCTCTACACTTGTAATGCCTTTATTTTCTCAATGCTTCCAGTTAAAGAAAAATCATCTGTACTTTTGTTTGCATTTTTAAGCCTACGCATCTCCTTAATAGTTGCTGTCAGCTCTCACTACCTCTGCATTCTTCTATCCTGATGGGGTCATTGGTATTCACAAACCAGTTCCAAATTGAGCACGCATGTAGAGAACGTAGCAACAAGGTGAGGGATGATGGGTGGGTGAGATGAAAATGCCTAGCTGACTGTTTTCCCAGCAGTCAGCTGAATTGATACACTTGATCTGGACAATAGCTTTATTCACGTCTGAGATTTTATAGAGTGAGAGTTTAAAAATAGTTACTTTTAGGTAATGCAAATAGCTAACTTGCTCGTGATTAGATTTGATACCGAGAAAGGATATAAAGACTGTACCTCATAGGAGGAAATTGAGGTAACACATCTCTTTATCCCAAATGCCCAGTCCTTTAACCATACACTGAATGGGAACTGGATGACAGTCAAAGGTTGTTAACAACCTGAAATGCTGGTTTCCTGTGCTTGGTAAAGAGAGACCCGTATGTTTTAGACAAGCATGTGGCACAGTTAATATTCTGCAGAGAAAATTGAGACACCCTGACTTGTGTTTACACAGAATTCTATCCCGCGAAAATGGGGTCATAACCCAAAGCCAGAATTTTTCTCGGAAAGTAATTTTGACTCTCACTCCAAGAAATACCAGAACTGTGTGCCATGAATCATGAAAGACACAATGATGATCTGGGAAAATTTCAGGACAGATGCTACTGTTAGGTCATGTAGTTAGCAGGCAGTGGAGCTGGGATAGCTCTGCGGAGCTGGGCTCCAGGACTTTACCAAATAAAATAGACCACTTTCTTGACTGTCTTTCTGCTCCATCATTCAGTTTTGCAGCTTAGAAAGAATGTGATGTTTGTCATCTTTCTTCTTTATATTTGCTTTGCTCATCTTTCACAGAAATGACCTCAGATCAGTTGCCAGTATAATAAGAAGGAAAACGTGTGTCCATGTAGAGTTCTGATGTCTAATAAGACAAAATGTCTGGCCTCCCAGTGCTGTTTGGGCCACTCGTGGGCCATGATAGGATAAAGCACCCCTGTTGCATCCCACCCTGCTCTGTGAACTTATATGGAAAAGCAGTGCCTGTAATTTGGAGCATCTGCAACTTGGGCAAGTGCCTGAAATCCAGTGGCATACAAGTGTTCACCTGTGGTCCAGTGGCTCCGATCTGGGCTCTGTTTTTCACTGTTCCCATCATGAGTTCCCAGCTCGCTCTTGGGGCAGATGCACCTGCCCTGTCCCTATATTCCTACCCAGGCCTCCAAAAGTGATTGATTACATATTTACAAACCTAAGTTTTGTGTTTCAGGGCCCTGAAAACATGCTATCTAAATTGGGTCTACAAGGGTATTCCAAAAAGTTCATGGAAGATGTCTACTATGAAAAAAAATGCATGGATTTAAAAGCTTTTTTACATCAAAATAAACATCTTTGAATTCTATTTTCCTGGACCCCTTTGTAGTACCTTTTTTAAGATTTATTTTATTTATTTGAAAGTCAGAGTTACATAAAGAGAGGTAGAGACAGAAAGAGAGGTCTAAAATCCACTGGTTCACTCCCTAGATGGCCGCAACAGCCGGAGCTGCGCTGAACCGAAGCCAGGAGCCAGGAGCTTCTTCTGGGTCTCCCATGTGGGTGCAGGGCCCCAAAGACTTGGGCCATCTTCTGCTTTCCCAGGCCATAGCAGAGAGCTGAATCAGAAGAGGAACAGCCAGGACTAGAACTGGCGCCCATATGGGATGCCAGTGCTTCAGGCCAGGGCTTTAACCCACTGCGCCACAGCGCCGGCCCCTGCAGTACCTTTATATACCTACTTTACTTTTGGTGTGATTGTGTAATGGACTATCCATAAAATTATTTCTATGTTAAAGATAAAACATGTGTAATAGGAAATTTTTCTGTCTTTCAAATGTCTCCATTCTCCAATGGAGGGAAAAATCCAAAAAAAGAGTTTGTATAATGGATTTTCTCATATAATGTTAAGAAATTATGGGTGAATCAAAATTGTAGAGTCTACTTGAGGGAAATTTCTTAGTACGTATAGAAATTGTTCAGTGACAATTTGTTGATTGAATTGTGCTTTCCAAAGGAGCCTTGTCATTCCCAGTTAGCAAAATAGGTGATTCACAAGGGATAATACTGGTACGTTTCTAGTTGTATTGGCCAGTAAGCATAAGTTGAAAATCTGTCTGGACAAATTTATATTCTTGAGTTCAAATAATCTTGTGTTCTTGTCAAATTATAAGACTTTATATACATATATATATATTTCTATATATTTTTCTTGACATATTTTTGTTTCAGAAGTTCTCCTTTTAGTTTGCCCTGCCTGTTCCAGAGAGATGCAAAACACACACTGTGCTAACCAACCTTTCTTTGGAACACTTTTCCTTTATTATGTGGTGATTTCAAATGTGAATAAAATGCTGCTAAATACAAGATTATTTGCTGTCTTAAATAGTGGATCAAAGCTGTTTTTTTCTGTATTTGTAGTTATGGCAAATTATGCAGAAAATTAGTCTTTGAAGAGACTTTGCATTTTGTCTGTAGAAAGCATTATTTCAAGCAATAACCTAATGCCAGTGTTTTCCCTGCCCACTCTTCAAGAGATTTTTATGGAAAAAAAGGATGAAAACAAATCTCTACCCTGTACTGAGTGTGTATTTTGGATGTCTTAGGCCAGTGAGTAAGCCAATGTGGAGGACCATATTGTGAGCAGAAGGTATCATCTTTGCCTAAGGAACATTGCTTCCCTCTCCAGCTACTTGAGTTCCAGAGCATAATAGTGCAATCTTTCGAGCTATATAGATCAGTAAGCAGAACTAGGAGGACTGAAAGTAAGTGTTCACTGAAATTGTTCAGAGCAACTTCTGCGAGTTGTTATTCTAACTCTACAGAATATGTCTGGGAGCAGTCAAGTGATTTGGGACTTGGACTCTTGCTTCAAAATTGATGATTTAAGACAAAGATTTCTTTAAGTTGGTGGGGTGGGTGGATAATGTGGCCCAAGCTCTACCTTCCACAATCTCTATGAGATCTATGATTTAGTTGTTGAGAGTAAGAAATATTTCTGACATCTGTGTGAGTCACCACATTCTTCATTTAAAGAAAAGTCCTTTTATTAAATGCCAAATTTTTTTCATCTATTCTTAAAAGGGTGAACATATGAGTATATTTTGTCATACAAATAGGGACATATTTGAGAGTACAAGGGGGAACTATTAATAATTAATCCCAGAAAGCATTATCAACTAGGATTTTTGTGAGGCAAGTTGAGTATTGAGTAATGTGGTATCTGAGTATTAAGAAAGTGAAATTAATACTGAGACCACATAATATGCCTTGTTCTTTGTATGTACAAAGGCTCCTTAAAGTTCGGGGAAAATGTGTACTTAAAAAAAAATGGAGTTCAAAAAAATTTTTTTAAAGATTATTTATTGATTTGAGAGGTAGAATTACAGAGCAAGGGAGAGACAGAGAGAAAGGTCTTCCATCTCTTGGTTCACTCCCCAGATGGCTGTAACGGCCAGAGTGGATTTGAAGCCAGGAGCCAGGAGCTTCTTCTGGGTCTCCCCTGTGGGTACAGGCACACAAGCACCTGGGCCATCTTCCACTGCTTTCCCAGGCCATTAGCAGGGAGCTGGATCAGAAGAGGAACATCCGGGACACAAACTGGCACCCATATAGGATGCTGGCACTGCAGGTGGAGGCTTAGCCTACTATGCCACAGCGTTGGCCCCTCAAAATTTTTTTACACCAAAATAAACTTGTCTTTTAATTGTGTTTTTCTGTGAACTTTTGAAAGAGCTCTGGTATCGTCTCAGTTTTAAAGCTATTCTCTGTGCATTCGGAATTGAATCTGAGGCTCTGACATTAACTCGAGGCATCAACACACAGTGGTCTAAAAGGAATTTTAGGAATTGGCTCAGGACAGTTCACAATAAGGACTATTGATTTAATAGTCTGGAAGAAATGCATTGGATACACATTTTGGCCAAAGGCCAAATGTTAAAATTTGACATATTTGTGTTCCAGAGGTTCTCCTTTCAGTTTGCCCTGTCTTTTCCAGAGAGATGAAAAAGTCACACTGGACTAACCAACCTTTCTTTCAAACACTTTTCCTTTATTATGTGGTGATTTCAAATGTGAATAAAATGCTGCTAAATACAAGATTATTTGCTGTCTTAATTGGTGGATCAAAGCTATTTTTTTCTGTATTTGTAGTTATGGCAAATTATGCAGAAAATTAGTCTTTGAAAAGACTTTGCTTTTTATCGGGAGAAAGCATTATTTCAAACAATAATCTAATGCCAGTGTTTTCCCTGCCCACTCTTCAAGAGATTTTTATGGGAAAAAAAATGATGAAAACAAATATTTACTCTGCGCTGAGTGTGTGTTTTGGATCTCTTATGCCAATGAGTAAGCCAGTATTGTGAACAAATGCCCCAATTCAGATGCTGACCAAAGTCAGATATCAGTAGAATCGGAAGAACATTGGGGAGCCAAGATTGAAACTGAAAATTCATAAACCCTTTTAAAAGTCAGTTTTTGAAAGTTTGACATTATGGTTATGGTGAAGGAAAAATGACTTGTGAGCCTCGTCATCTGGTGGGTTATCCCTGTGGTCCTTGTGCTTGCACGTCTGCGGTCCTGAAATGTGCTTACTGGCCTGGGCTCGTGTTCAGTGCACGGGGTGGGGAAGTTGGGATTCTCTGCTGAGCAAATCTCAGACATCCTGATCTACAGAAAATGTTTGCCAGGCCCACAGCCATAATTTTGACAAGTTTTGTTCTTTAGTCTCCATAAACCAAAGCTATAAGTATTGACTTTGTAAATTGGAATTCTGTTTGGCAAGAACAAACTGTGCATTGAGGTTCTGCTTATTTAACACTGTCCTCTCTTTTCCAATTGGTGATTTATTCCTTTAGAAAATGTCTGTGAAGCAGGTTTTTAGTGGGTCAGCCACAATTTCAGGAGATGGGGATACAGCAGTGAACAGAGAAATCCCTTCCCTCACGGTGTTTACAAGGGAACTCCAAGAAGCACATGGAATGTGGAAATAAAAGATAATTCTATCCTGGTGCAAATTTTTAAATCCATTCATAGTCTTTTCATAACACGTTTTCTATGAGCTGCTTGAATACCATTCCTAAGTATGGACTTAAGCAACTTTTGTACCCAAATTATCTTCTAATTACATTTTATGTACTTTCTGAAGTTTGCTCATCTATGCTAGGACTTGGGAAGACAGAGAATAAACAAAACTGTGAATAAGATTAACTAGATAGTATGAAAATAGTGCTAGGTGCCACAGAGAAGACTAAAACTAGCATGAGGGACGTGAGGAATCCTGTTATGTTTGGGACAAAGATGATTCCTCCTGGATATTGTGTTTAGAGTTTTTATTTCTCATGTCACTTTTTCTGGGGATAATTGGACATTTGATTATTAAGTTCTCATAACAAGCTATGAATAGTTCTCACCTAGAACACTTTTTTCCCCAGTGTCTACCTGAAATAAATGAATAATTAGGTACTTTTTTTAAAGGTTATTTTGTTTAATGTTTTGAATGCTAGTACATCAAAGATTTCAATTACTGTACAATTTTAATCTTGGTTATTCTATATAATATCTAAAACTTTATAAATATTTATAAATATTTCATGGTAGATACTGCAGTATTTGTCCTAAGGTTTTCTTTCAAGCATACACTCTCTTAATATTTTATTTTAAAACAAGATTTATTTGACAGAGAGAAAGAGAGAGATCCATCCACTGTTTCACTCTGCAAATATCTGCAACAGCCAGGGCTGGGTCAGGCTGAAGCCAGAGCCAGAAACGCCAACCAGGTCTCTCATGTGCATGGACTCAAGTACTTGACTGGTTCAAGTACCTAGATAGACTTCCAAGTTCTACCTTAGGCATGGCCCTGCCCTGGCTGTTAGGGGTTTTGGGGTATGAACTCTTGGATGGAAGATCTCTTTGTGTGTAGAGAGGCAGAGAGAGAGAGAGGTGGTCCATCTGCTAGTTCACTCTCCAAATGGCTGCAACAGCCAGAGCTATGCTGATCCAAAGCCAGGATCCAGGAGCTTCTTCATGGTCTCCCACGAGGGTGCAGATGCCCAAGGACTTGGGCCATCTTGAACTGCTTTCCCAGGCCATAGCAGAGAGCTGGCACTGGGACTTGAACCGGTGCCCATATGGGATGCCATCACTGTAGGCAGCAGCTTTACTCACTATGCCACAGCGCCAGCCCCAACTCCCCTCATTTTTAAAAGTAGCCTTAAACCATTCTCAGTGTTTTACATTGCTCATGGCAATTTTTTTTAAACAAGATTTAGTTATTTATGTGAAAGAGAAAAAGAGAGAGAAAGAGAGAGAGAGAAAGAGAAAGATTGATCTTCTATCTGCTGGTTTACTCTCCAAATGGCCACAACATTCAGGCTGAAAGCAAGAGCATGGAACTGCATCTCCCACATAGGTACAGGCACCCAGGTACTTAGGCCAATCTTCCGCTGCTTTCTCAGGCATGTTAGCAGGAAGCTGGGTCAGAAGTGGAGCAGCTGGGACTCCAACTGGAACCCAGATGGGATGCTGGTGCTTCAGGCCTGCAGCTTTACCTACTATGCCACAATGCTAGCCCCTTCATGCTCAGTCTTCACTGCTTCTGATCAAGGCGCTTCCTGAGTGGTAAGCCATGCATAATTAATGTAGTGGAGGAGAAAAGGCAGGGGACGTGCTGCTGGTGAGAAGGGATCCTGCTTCCCACAGCTTCTGGTGAGACGAAGGCATCCCTCCTGAGCCCTCTCCCCTGTCTTCCTTCCCACTGAAACCTCTGAAGGTTTCCGTGAGGAACCAACCAAGGTGTCAGAGAGCATGGGAGAAAGCACAGTGTGGCAGGGAGAGGGTGGCTGCCCCAGGCCCCAGAGGCCAGCCCAGACCACCAGGTCTCTAAAGCTGTAGGATGTGATGGACATTTAAGGTGCTGCTCGGGATGCCTGCATCCCACAGTGGAGTGCCTGGGTTTGGGGCTTTCTATTCCACCTTTCTAGTAATAGACTCCCTGGGAGGTAGCAGGTGATAGCCCAGGGACTTGGGTCCCTGCCACCTACTTGGGAAACCCAAGTTGAGATCCAGGCTCCTGGCTTCAATCTGCCCAACCCTGAGTTGTGTGTGTGTGTCTCTCTCTCAACCTTTCATAAATAAATAAACAACAAATTAAATAAATCTGCAGCCTCTCTGACTAGGTGTAATCACATCAACAATAAGGTTGGGACTGTGGAATAATAGTAGCAACATTACTGTGGGGAGCAACCGAGACTAGACTAAATTACTGGAACTGCTAGGACTGATTCTATGCATCTGATCTCCCACCATATGGTGCTGAGAGAGAGTAAACAACTTCCACACAGCTGCCTCACCAATTTAACTAACAAGTTGCAGGAGCTGATCCTGCTCCTGATTGGAGGAGAGTAGCATGCTCAGCGTGTGGGCAGCAGAGTTGGGATTGGTGGAAGAGGACTATAAAGGAGGAGAGAGACAACATGCACCAGGAACACCTGAGGAACATCTGAGCAGCCCCCGAGAGAGCCAGCCAGCGGTGTGCCGCTCCTCCGCGGAAGCGGGGAAAGCGGCGGGGGTGCCGCCCCTCCACGGAGGCGAGGGAGGGGGACCGGCAGCAAACCCAGGAAGGGCCGGGCAAAGAGAACAGCGCAGGGTCCAGTGTCGTTCCTCCATGAGTGGGGGGGTGGGAGTGACACATTAACATATAAGAGCTTTTACCATATACTCTACGTGTGCATTCTCAGAATTGTCACTCATGCAAAAATGGTTACAGAGGCCAGTTATGCAGCTCAGTAACTTTACCTAGTTATGGAGTTAGAAGCAGAGTCAGGATTTGAAGTCAGGTCTTTCACTCTACTTTCAGCTCTAATGTTCTATTCTTAGGTGGCTAAAGATGTCCTGGAAGTGGGGCTGGATTTGTGGTGCAGTGGGTTAAGCCACCACTTGTGATGCTAGCATCCCATATGGGCACCAATTCAAGTCCCGTTGGACTTGAAATGTTTCCATTTCCAATCCAGCTCCCAGCTGACGTGCCTGGGAAAGAGGCAGAAGATGGCCTACATGCTTGGGCCCCTGCCACTCATGTGGGAGACTCACATGGAGTTCCAGTCTTGGAACTAACCAATCACAGCCTGTTGCCAGGCAGACTCTGTTGCCAGGTGGGTTCGAAGCCATTCCTGAGTAACTGATGCTCACTTGCCAGCAGCCATCTTGGCATGGCCTTCTCATTCCACCACATTTCCCCCTTTTCATTTATTTTTGAGCAACAGGAGGCATGATCCTTGGCCACACCATTGTTGACCCCATTTCCATGTGGTCTCTGTACGCAGCTGTGCCTGTCTTAGGTTGTCCCCCAGGGAATCTTACCCGTTGACTAACCAGTACTCAGAATGGGAGACCACAGGAGTGGTTGCTCAGATGGGGGTAGGAATGAGGAACAATGGTAATCAGGAACGGCATGACCGACACAGGCTGTGGGCCATTCGAGTAGCTGACCAGAGTTAGTGGGGTATAAAACAGTAACGGATGTGGCTGTGGGCAGTTCCTCAGGGCAGGATGATAGGGCAGCAGCTTGACAATCGGTAGCAGGTGCATCCGCTAAGAAGGTGGAATCTCAGTCTTGTTCAGCTGGTTCTGGTTGGCTGTTAGTTGCAGGCTTGATGTTTCTGGCTGGTACCCAAATGGGCTGTCCCGCATTCTCTGGAAAGACACAATATATCCTCGGCCCCTGGTTAGCAGAAGCCTTTTCATGGGCGTTGGAATCCAGGGCCTGAATTCTGTGTCCGCTCTGAGATTAATGGCAAACATGCGGGTGGGATGGGATCTAGCAGCTGCCCTGAGAGCCTCGGGTGCCCGGGGACTGCCACAAATGTGGGGATCCTCACTGGGTGTGGATGGGATAACCTTGCATGGGTTACTGCCTCAAGGTCATCTAAGTTCATCCCACAGATATCTTGGGGGTGGCTGAGCAGGCATTGCTGCGTTGTCTGCTGTCACGGCATTTTCACTGTTGGAGCTCTCTCTCCCTCAGTCATCCACTGTTGCCTGTGAGGCAGAAGCCTGGAGTGACAGGCTCTTAGCACTCACAGATTCATAATGTTTGGTAATCAGTGTGGGCTTCTGAGAAGGGGGTACCTTTCCCATGTTTGAGCACTTAAGAGCAGCACGCCATGCCAACTCTAGCCAAAGGAAAGACATGCACAGCACTGCTGCCATAACAAAGCAAATTCCTAGCATCTTAGCTGCTGATGGCATTATGCAGTGGGTTCCCTACGTTAGATGGACAGACAGTGGCATATCAGATCGTACGTATGTTCTGGGCTTAGTGGGGAACTTCCTTGATTTGTTAGGTCAAGGCCATATGCCCACACTGTGTCTCCGATCACCTCTCTCGAGTGAGGGAAGATGACTTGGTTCCGAATTCTGGGATGATCTGTCTTTTATGTGAATTTGCCAGGCGAGCCGAAAATAAAAGGAGGAGCTGAGAAGTGGTGTTACACTTCTGGGCAGTGTGTGCCTAACCTGGGGTCACTTTGACCAAGGACAAGGACAAGGAAAGGGGCGTAGGAGGGGGTTCTGTGCTCACCCTCATAGAGCCAAACAGCACACAAAACACCGAGGGGCCTACTTGCCAAAATCAAGGGGGGAACCTTGCCAAGTCCAACACTCTGTCTCTCTCTCAGTCACATTGGGTGCCAGATGTTGCTGTGGATTCGTTCTGTGAGGAGAAGCGCGGTGGGGGCAAGAGGCGCAGAGTCACCACACAGACCCCGGGAGTCAGGTGAAAGCGGCCAAGAGGCCAGCAGCCCGCGGACTCGTTTATTTCAGTTGGTACAGCAGCTTATATAGCCGAGGCAGCCAATCTGGTCAAGGGGTGGTCTGTGCCCTAACCAATCACAGCCTGTTGCCAGGCAGGCTCCTTTGCCAGGTGGGTTCTGAAGCCATTCCTGAGTAACTGATGCTCGCTTGCCAGCGGCCATCTTGGCACAGCCTTCTCATTCCACCACACTCCCTCTCTCTATAAAGCTGCCTTTCAAATTAAATAAATAAATAAAGATGCAGGAGTGCATTTCATAAGTGGTTTATAGCAGCATTTGTTGTATTTGTCTTCTGAGATGTGGAAGGAGGAGGATGCTTTTACTCATGAAAGCTCAATGAGTAACAGATTTGGGTTCTGACAGATTGTTAATGAGAGGAATATATAAATGAGAGGAGTACATAAAGATTATGTAAAGTAAATGTGCCCAAAGCACAGGAACATGACTGACACTTAATGAGCAAGCAGGAGAGGGGCCTGCAAGCCAGCCCAGGGGTGTGCAATGGCCTGGGAGATGCTGGTGTTACAGGTCCTCAGGGAGCAAGGACAGACTTTCACAACGGTCATGGTGCTCAGCCATGGCAAACCCCACTGAGAGGCCAGACAAAATTCGACCCAAGGAGGCCTGTGAGCCTAACAGTGAGCACTGAGCAGGCAGTTTGCTTTCACAGTGCCTGAGATCATAGCACTCATTTCATTGTATTTCTACTCAAAAGGGTTTGCTAGGGCGTTGTGCTCCAGTCTTGTCCTCAGTTTTGTGAAGTTCACCCTCTTTTGGGCCACTGCATTCTCTGTGGCTGGTGTTACGGCCCTTCTCACTGAACGTGACCACTGGTTTGTTAAGAGCAGGACATCAGGTGCATTTCTGCTGCGACTCAGTAGCTCAACTGTCTTCAAAAATTAACTCTCCAGGCCCTTTGTAGACCCAGATGTTTGAATCAGTCAACAAATCTGCAACCAGGATGATTCTTTTTGCCTTTTGACATATTTCAGCTGCACCTGGGAGCTGACGTGTTCTTCTTAAACTTTGTAAAAATCATGAAATATTGCAGCTGTGCTTTGCATGGTTGGGAAAGTGAGTTAGTAGGAGTTGAATCACCCTGGAGACGCTGAAGCGTCTGTGAGCTGGCATGGAGATGAGGCTGCATAGCACTGTGGGAAGGGTAAGTGGATGACTACTGCTCACTTAACCTGCTGTTCTTTTCTCTCTCCCTGTTTTCTCTCCTAGGAAACAAATGGAAGACTGCTGTGACCCCGCCCATCTCTTTGCTATGACTAAAATGAATTCCCCCATGGGGAAGAGCATGTGGTACGACGGGGAGTTTCTGTACTCATTCACCATTGACAATTCCACATATTCTCTCTTCCCCCAGGTTAGTAGAGCGCGCGTTGCCTTTCAGTACAGTTTTTTATATTTCTTGATGTTGTGGCAAAGAGATCATTGAGTTTGCCTAACATCTGGGTATACTTTTCATCATCTTAATTCTCTTTTGTTTAAAATGCTTTTCTATTTGGCATCTTTTGGTGAATATGTCACAGGATGTTTGCATACAAGGATGGAGCTAGGATATTCCTGAGAAGTGGATGTTGGAGAGTTAAGCTTGTCTTACCCCTTCTGATTTGAGTCAGATGAGACTAAAGGAAGCAAGTGGAGAAAGGGCAGGGAATTGTGGTGGTCTTGTGTTTCGAGGTTGGCTGAGGAATGATCTCGAGGATTTGTGAGACTGCAATGTTTTCTTAGAACTGATACCGCTCTCAGGAAGCGGGGACCATATGGTTGGATGTACACTTTTCAGAATTCTTGAATGTGAACCCTGTGGTCAGATGACTCCTCCGAAGTGGAAGAGTGGTGGATGTGGAAAGCAGGAATTCAATTTGACCACTTTTGAAGTGGTCTAAATCAAGCTTTGCTTACTTAATGTTTTACTTCTTGGTTTCCTGAGCATGGAAATAAAGTATTTTACTAAAATATATCTAGGCAGCAAGTAGGGGGACAAGCAAAGTCTCTGTGCTGAGGGAGCCCTAGTTGGCTGGGGTTCAAATTTTAAGTGAGATTGCCATCAAAGACAAATTAAGAAACAAGCCTTGGCCTTTCCAAGTCTTGCAACCACTCCGGATTTGGTCAGCTTAGACAGAAAGGGTCCAGTATCATGGTACAACTCATGGTCAGACTTGGAAAGTACAACTTGACCTCTTATGTATCTTTGTTAGTGGCAAACAAGTCTTTAAAAGGGGGATTCTATAGAGTTGAGGCACAGTGTCTTCTGTATTCAACACGGCCCTCTGTGGAACAGACTAGATTTACTAGCTCATTTGAGATATTAGAGTTTAACATAATATTTTGAGTATAGTAGGAGTATTTAAAATAATAGGAAATAGGGGGTCTAATTCATTGCCGTCATCTGTATGTTCTTCTCTCTCCTCTTCATGTGTACTTAGGAGGCTTCTTAGTGTCAAAGGAAATGACTAAAAGTCATAAATGGAGTTGAATTTTTTTTACCCATCTCTTACTACTAAATTGTCTTGGATAAGTCGCTTCACTCTTTAGAGGGACAGGGCTGTCCCCTGCATAGTGGGTGGAGCAGTCCCTGTCCTGTGGAGCACACAGAACTGCTGTAAAGGCCGGGTTAGATAATGCAGGTCTGTGGGCCTTGTAAACTATAGATGATTCTCTAGATGTTTGGTGTTCATGTGACACAGCTTCCTATGTTGTATCTTGAGACCGAGCAGTGAAGAATCTAATTGTGTTCTTCAGGATTTAGGCAAGGTAATAAGTCTCCCTGAGGTATGTTTGGAAGAAAAGTATTCTGTCTAGGGAATTGGGCACTTTTAATAAGTCATTGGAAGAATGGAAATTTGGGAGGCAGAGGTTGACTCCTGGAATTACTGAGGGCAAGAACTTAGTGCCAGAACCGTGCTCTAAGGATAAGGAAGCCCTCAACTGCCATTGCCGTTGTCATGGTCACAATCACCTCGGTGCAATTCTCATCCAAATCTCCTTCTGGTGCAATTGATGGGCAAAGATGAATCTTCGCCTCAAACACTGGTTGCAAATGCATACAGGAGAGGCATAACTATTAAGCTTCAGTAGGCAGCTGGGTAAGCCAATCCACGGGATTTTCTGTGCATAAAAACCGATAGCAACTTGCTATGCAGTGATGTGAGATAAGGAAACGGTTTTCAATAGCTCGGCCAACAGAAAAAAAATGAAAAGAAATTCAAAAGAGGCTTTTTTATAGGTGGGAGCTTTTATTCGTATCAACTGACTTCTATCTCTGTGTTGGAAAATAGATTAAAAGAGTTGATTAAATAAATATAAACGAGCCTCCTATCTTATCTGTCCTTTGCAGCAGTGGGATGGTAGGAAGCATTCCCCTTTTAATGTTTGCAAATGAATTCTGTGCCTCTTTTTGCCAGTGGCAAGCCCAAGCAAACATTCCTGAATAATGAAGAAGAAATCCTTTTTCCCATAGGACACAGGAGTCATTACATTATTGTGTGCACAGTCATTATGAAAGGCTGAACCATTTCAATGGGTAGAATATTTTAAGTTATTTGTGTATTTTTCTGCTGAGATTCTGAATGGACAATATTTATAGAAATTCCAGAAAAAAAGTTTGCATCATAAAAAGGATGATGTACTTCCTTCAGCCCTAACTCCATTAGTGTTCCTTTTTTTTCTTTTTGAAAGAACACAGATGGATGCAGGTAGACCTCTGATTGACTGGTTCACTCTCCAAACACCTATAAGATCTGAAATTGGGCCAGACCAAAGTCAGAACCCCAGAACTGAATTCAGGTCTCCCATGTGGGTGGCAGGGACCCAGGTACTTGGCCTATCACCTGCTACCTCTCAGGGCGCACATGAGCAGGAAGCAGGAATTAGAAGCAGAACTTGAACACAGGTACTCCGCCATGGGATGTAGGCATTGCATGTAGCATCTTCACCCCTGTGCCAAACGCCTGCCTTCCTGTGGTTCATTCTTAGTGAGATATTTCCGGTTGGCTATTGGCAGTCTCAGTTGTCAGGTAGCTTTGTGATTCGTTTGTGTCTGCTGTGGGAGGAAACAATGCATGTGGATGACTTACAAGTGCTGGTGACTGGGCTAGGTTTGATACTATCATTGTGAGCAAAGCATCCCTCCTTTAACTAAGTTCCAACAACAATGATCAAGTTCCTTAGTTTCTAACACAAGCAGTACACCTGTGCCATTACACGTTCCCCCAAATACTCAATACGTCAGCTGTCAAGGTTGTTATTCCTTTGTCTCCTTTTGTCTACTGTTTTTTGGTTGTTGTCAAGATGCAATAAAGAAGTGGGGTGCTTTGGGTGCCGACCTCCCTGAACTTCTTTATAGCTTTTTCAAATTTATTAAATTCTGCCACATATAACAGTTACCTGTATAACCAAATGTGTCCGTTTTCCAGTTTTCCAAAGTCCATGTCTGCTTGTTACAGTACTATTTTGTGAGGTTCCCAAGGAGCAGGGGATTTTTCATTTCTGTGTCCAGTGCAGTGCTTCCCACTTAATACACGGCCTTCCCTGCGATGTCCTACTTGGACTGGAGCACTATAGTACCCTTGTTTAAAGTATAAGAAATGTAGCAGGGGCCAGTGCTGTGGCACAGCGGGTTAAGGCCCTGGCCTGAAGCACTGGCATTCCATGTGGGTGCCAGTTCGAGTCCTGGCTGTTCCGCTTCTGATCCAGCTCCCTGCTAAAGTGCCTGGAAAGGCAGCGGAGGATGACCCAGGTGCTTGAGCCCCTGTATCCACATGGGAGACCCAGAGGAAGCTCCAGGCTTTGGCCTGGACCAGCCCTGGTCATTGCAGTCTTTGGGGAGTGAACCAGCTGATGGAAGATTTCTCTCTCTCTATCTCTTCTTCTCTGTAACTCTGCCTTTCAAATAAATAAAATAGATCTTTTAAAAAAATGTAGCAGGACATTCTAATAATTTTTAAAAATTATGTATTTATTTGAGGGACAGGGCTGGACAGATAGAGATCTTATCCACTGATTCACTCCTCAAATGCCCTCAGTGGCTGGGGCTGGACTGGAGCCAAACCCAGGAACTGGAACTCAATTTGGTCTCCCATGTGGGTGGCAAGGACTTAAGTGCTTGAGCTATCACCTGCCCCAGCAGGATATTTTGACGTAGCTGTTTCCCAAGGGCACTGTAAACATGTTCTGGTGAAATGTTTGCTGGATATTATTAGGTGTGAAGGGCCAACTTTTAATCACCGCAAAGTCTTTTTCAGAACATGCGGTGTTGACATGTGTGCCTGTGTCGTTGGAGAAGAGTGTGACGGTGTGATTATTCACATTGAGAATGCCATGTTCCCTGGACAGAGGTTAGCTCTTCTCTGCTTAGCCAGGACTATCCTTTTCAAGCCGGCATGGTCCAGTGTTGCAGGAATTATTGAACGAAGTCTAGTTTGTCCAAAACACATTGCTCAGGAAGAGCATAAATTTCCTTAGAAATGAGCAAGGGAGTTGTAAGACTCGGAGAAACCACAGCTGTGCTGATATAATCTGAAAAATATTTCCTTTTGGTGTAATAAAACGGTAGTCGCTCACCACACGCATGCGTGGTGCTGAAGTCATGTGATATAAATCACAAAGTAGGCCAGTCCTGCTTCCTCCGGATGCTCACCCAAGGCCATGTGTCAAGAAGCCCATGAGGGATGCAAATGCACGCTCATTTTCACCTCTTTGGCCCTAGGCTCCCTGCTGTATTCCCCTGGGCTGGGACCCCTTGTGTCCTTGACCTGTGGGGAAACTCAGCAGGACATGTTAAAGTAGCTGGTCAAAAATGCCCTTCTTAGAATGAAAATGCATTTTTCCCCTTCATAATCATGTTTGGTCAAAGCTCCTGAACACTTCTGAGTTTCATAGTCATGTTCTTTATTTTCCCCAATTGAAATTTGGATCATACTATATAATCTATAGCACTTGGCTGTAGATTGATTTTTTTACTAATCAACATTATTGTCATTATTTTCCCCAGATAGCTTTTTGACTGGAAGGAAATGAAGGGGACTAATGTCAGTGAGCGTGGATCTGTTCCAGGCTTGCGTTAGGTTATCTTGTTAGTGTTGCAGTGGTTGCTTTGGGTCAGGGGCTGGACAATGTGCTTAACCATGTGTGACCTTTTTGAATCTCTGGTGATAAGGAATTAGGGAGTGGGTAATTTCAGGGCTAGAAGATGGCTGCACAGTCCCTTAAGCCCCCAGGCTGCTGTCTTTCTGCTCATCTACCCTTAGCTGATGGCCCAGGAGCTGTCCAGTCGTGCTCCTGGATCCAAGCTAGAAGAAGGAATAAGAGGAAATCCAGACCGATTCTACTTAGGTGTTATCAGTCAGGATGGAGTTGCATGGGCATAGCTAGCTGCAAGGGAAGCTGGAAAGGTCAGTGTTTCCACCCTAGCCAAGTGCACTGCGTTTGCTTGTACCTCAACTGGCTCAGTTTCTTAACCTGCGATCTTGTTCTGTGCTTACAGCAACTCTGTATGATTCTCATTATCACTGTTTCTTGAATGAGACTAAAACTGAAAAGGATTAAGGCATTTATTCAAGATATCAGAGTTGACAGATGGAGGGGCTGAGATGGGAAACCCAGCTCGTGTGATCATAAAGATTTTATTGTTTATTTCCTTAAAAGACATGAGGATTTGAGGATTGTTAATCATCATTATCACTCAGTCATCTTAAAACCATTTGAGATTTTTCATTGTCCTTATAAAAATACTCTCAGAAGAAACGGGGAAATTTGTTTTGCATGCATTTGGGAGATAAAATAGAGTGTGGGTATGGGTATGCAGGCTACAGCATCCTATGTAATCGTGTCATTTCCCTTTGATACTGAACTCATAAGGCAAGGGACATTATTGTGACTTTTTTTTTTTTTTTTTAAGAGGAGAAACCAGATTCTCAGAGGGAAGCAAAATTATTCTTTGTGCATTGCTTCCTAATTATTGGAGTCCAGGACTTGGTTCCACCGCCTTTGGGTAACTCAGATAATTTCCTGCCATTCCTGGCTCCATGCCAGCATTGGGGACCCAGGAAGCGAATGGAGCCTTAAGACCTGGCTTTGGGGCTTGGCCTTTTTGTGATGCCATTAATGATCCCAGACAAGTCATATAACCCCTCTCAGCCTGAATCTTATAATTTGATAAGTAGTATGAATAATATATGGTTTCATATTTCAGCATTATTCTGAAAAACAAAGGTAAAATGAAATTATGGTTGTAAAAGTGCTTTGTAATGAAGGCACTGTATAAACATATGTTATTTCTGCTACTTGCTGTTGAAGCATTTATTGACTTAAGCATTTTCTTGGCATTTTTGAGGAAATGGCGAAAACCAACACCTTTAAAAAAAAAAAAGAAAGAGGGAGCATTGCAGTCAATTTTCCTGGAGAGAGAGCAGAAATAAATCTGCAGAGCCTGGGATTTAGAGAAATACAAAGCAGCAGAGAGTGCCACACAGTCTGCCAATTGTACATGTGTGTCACAGTATTTAGATAATGGTTCTGATAAACTAAAGCTACCACAGGAAGTAAATTATTAATTTCCTTGAAGATCTTTTATCTAAATAATGGATCGATATCCACTCTTCTTCACATGGCTCTGTGACTGAGGAGGTGAGAAGAGTGGATCTGCACTCAGACTCCAGACACTGCTGTCTTCCTGGGGAAAGAAATTCCAGTGACTAGACACAGTGCTACAGTGGGGCTGAAATCCACTGTACCCTGTCCTGTTTTTCAAATTTAGAAATAATTAAAAATTATAAAGTCTTAAAGGTGGTGGCGGGTTGAGAACAGAATAGAAAACAAATGGAAGGAGTGGCCTAACTTGTCATGAACAAGCCTTTCTAAAGTACTTGACTTGAAAGTTTAGTGCAAAGTTTGGCTATGGCTCAGGCTTCCAGAATCCCAGAAACACTCAGAAAGAATGCATGACACCAATTACCACTGAGTCAAATCCCATCCGGTAGACCGACAGGATTGATAACTATTCCAGGAGGTGTCATAGTTCCACGTGTTGGGAGCATTTTCTTCTTAGGTTGGGTGGTAGGCCAGGCTGTTAGCTTGCAGCAAAAGTTGGTATACATTTACCGGTTTCTCTTTTGATGAGCTTTTTCATCTTGGCTCTTCCTACTGGTAAAGGTCCAACTATAGAAAAGCGTTTTCCTTCTGATTTCAATTGAGTTTTGAGCATCTGTTTGGGATACCAGGACACCTGTGTCATTTCTTCTGTTCATGGACTCATTTGTACTTCTTAACTTTGGTGGGAGTCTTTCCAGTACCTGTTGGTGGATCTGATTAACTTACCCAGAGTTATCAGATTAACACCGAATTTTTTCTGGCTCAGTCTGATCAAGGAATCTGGATGTATAAATGAAGACAGAGAATGATTTCTTAATTTTATTTTTTTGTGTTGAAGTCAGTTCACTGTCTTCCCCCCTCTAACTGTCCTGTAATCCTTTGATCACATGTGAGAGAGCACAATGTTCTTCCCATCTCTCATGGACTGACTGTGAGTGATGTTGTCTTCAGGGTTCTGAACTGGGTGGATCTGAGACAGATCCTAAAGCAAGACACTGCCAGCAGGATTCAGGGAGGGAGTGGGAGTGAGAATAGGGAGTCTGTGTAGTTGTGGGTGGTAAAAGGAAGTACAGAAAAGTGTGTTTATAGTCTCACCATAGGCAATTGTGGCTAATAACCAGAAGATACACGAGAGCATAGTGATACGCCCAGAGAGAGCAGAACTCAGGAGGAGTGGGAATGCATGGAGCCGTGCCCAGAGATCCAGATGAGATAGCCACTGCCTTCAGGTTCCTAGGCTCCAAGCTGGGAGCTTTGGCCCCTGGCAGCTGCCAGAGATACTGGCCAGAGGATGGCGAGTCCCCGCTGTCCAGAGACTTGGAGGCTGATGGTTTATCAAGGTAGGCTCTTGGTGAACAGGGTGATGGGGTCATCAGTACTGGGGTCAAAGTTAGGGACTGCTGTTGAAAACAGGGCGAAAGCACAGTTGCCAGAACTTGATGTGACTTGGAAGGGATCTGGGGGCAGTGTTTTGTACATAAGACGTAAGCCAGGTCACTAGATCGTGCCTGCATGTGTGGACCACAGTGCAAGCACACGAGGGCCTCAGAAAGTTTCTGGAAATTGAATATTGTGAAAAAGCTATGCATGGATTTCAAATGTTATCGCACCACAATAAACTTACTTTTTTGTTCCGTTTTCCCTGAACTTCTAGAAGTGCTCATGGCTGGCGCCGCAGCTCACTAAGGCTAATCCTCTGCCTGCGGCGCCGGCACCCCCGTTTCTAGTCCAGGTTGGGGCACTGGTTCTGTTCTGGTTGTTCCTCTTCCAGTCCAGCTCTCTGCTGTGGCCCGGGAGTGCAGTGGAGGATAGCCCAGGTCCTTGGGCCCTGCACCCGCATGGGAGACCAGGAGGAAGCACCTGGCTCTTGGCTTCCAATCAGCACAGCGTGCCAGCCGCAATGCGCCGGCCATAGCGGCCACTTGGGGAGTGAACCAACGGAAAAAAGAACTTTCTCTCTGTCTCTCTCTCTCTCTGACTGTCTAACTCTGCTTGTCCAAAAAAAAAAAAAAAAAAAAAAAAAAAAAAAAAAAAAAGGTGCTCTTATGTATCTTGGTGATTCTTATGACTTTGATTACCCCTAATTGTTCTCCTAAATGCCAAGGTTGACCCATATCTCCCAGGGTTCAGTCTGAGTCTGCAGTGGCCCCAGATGTGGGTTTGGGATAGATGTGGAGGTACAGGATTAGGCCAGATAGAGCACTAACACTTTTCAAGTGAAAACACAAATTTATTTCTTCTCCTGTCCTCTGTCTACTTTGTACAGGCTAACAGCACAGAGGGAAGAAAAACTAAGTGAATAAGAAAATTTGGGCAAATCGCTAATTTAGAAATTAGATTAGAAGCTTGGCAGAAAAATAGGTGAGTGGATAAGTGTGGTGAGAAAATGTAAGACAGATGGGCTACAAGTCAAGTTCTGCATGCCGTCAAGGAAATATAAATGCTTTAAAAAAAGATTGATTGATTGATGGGAGAGGGGAGGGGAGAGAAATATCTTCTATCTGCTGGTTCACTCCTTAATGCCTGCAACAGCCAGGGGTGGCCAGGCTGAAGCCAGGAGCCAGGAAATCTGGATCTCTCACATGGGTGGCAGGTGACCAAGTAGTTGGGCCGTTATCTGTTGGCCTTCTAGGAGCATTAGCCTGGAGCTGGACTGGAAGTCTGAAGTAAGTGGATCTCAAGTCAGGACTCTGATATGAGATGTAGGCATTGCACAGGGTGACTGAATTTGCTGCACTACAAAGCCCACACCATCTAAGTGCTTCTTGGGTATAAGACATTTTATACTCTGAAAATTATGGTTTTCAGGATTTTTCTCGTTAAGTTTTTCTCCGTGTACTGAGACTTAGATTTATTCAGACTTTTAACTCTTTGCTTATTAAATAAAAGTAGGTGCCTTGAGAAGTTTGATAATTTCTTCACCTGGGGTGTTTTGCTATTAATAAAGCACTGGCCAACAGCTCCTTATACAACATGCATCATTGTTCATTTTGAATACAATTTTCTATTTCTTGGGTTTGGTCTGCTCTGCTTTCATGGATGTGTTGAACCCAATCCACTCCTCAGAGGTTGCACATTCACAGGGTATTAGTAACTCTGGAGCCATAATTTGTAAAGTTCCTAGCATAGACTTGGACTGTACCAGTGTCAGTGAAAACTGGCGTTTCCGTGTCCGGATCCCTAACGCGGGCATTAATGGGGGATTCTTTTCAACTCAAAGGCCAGTGATATTTGTTGACTCTGGGAAAAATACAGCACTTCTGTATGAGCCGCAAAGTGTAGCATAAATTGCGAACCTACAAAACAAAAACAGAGTTGAAACTAAATTTAAACTAACGATTTGATGCATCCAAAATGCTTTTTCATGTGTGTTGGGCTTATCATCTGGATTAGTGTGTTTTGCTATCAGCACCACTGGTGGTCCAATATACAGCAGTGTCCAGTCACTTCTTTCTTTCTTTTTTTTTTTTTTTTAAGATTTATTTATTCACTTGAAAGTCAGAGTTACACAGAGAGAGGAGAGACTGAGAGAGAGATCTTCCATCCAATGGTTCGCTCACCAGTTAGCCACAAGGCTGGAGCTGTGCTGATCCGAAGTCAGGAGCCAGGAGTTTCTTCCAGGTCTCCCACATGTGTGCAGGGGCCCAAGGACTTGGGCCATCTTCTACTGCTTTCCCAGGCCATAGCAGAGTGCTGGATCAGAAGAGGAGCAGCTGGAACTAGAACCGGCTCCCCTATGGGATGCCTGGGCTTCAAGCCAGGGTGTTAACCCGCTGTGCCACCCAATGCCGGCCCCTCCAGTCACTTCTTACTCATCAGGTGTTTGTAGAGCAACTGCTGCTGTTGCTAAGGACTGTACCAGTTCCCGGGAAATAATGGTGAGGAAAAGCAGATCAAGTCCCTGCTCCCATTGGGTGCTGTCCTCAGTGTCCACAGTTTCTGTACTTCAGAGAGACTCAGATGTAAGCTTTGCACCTGCTCCCTACTTCATCTTCTCTGTCCCGGGTAATGACAGTGTCTTCATCTCAGCCGCTTGAACTGGACCCCTGGGTCTTAGGTTTGAATCTCACTCTCCAAATCTAATTTTATTTCCTAAATATGTATTGAATTCATCCACCCTTTTCCTACCTCGCTGTGGAAGTCCAAGGTTTATCATCAGTTACCTGAACTAAGTCGAGCGCTTCTAGAAGAGTTTCACTATTAAGAACTTGGCTCCCTACAACATCCTCCACCCTGTGGCCAACTTTATCTTAGCAGAGTAAAAGCCTGTTTGTGTGACTCCTCACCACCTGCCATGCCAGGGAGCAGGTGGCCCCACGGCACACTCCTGGGCCTGCTGGGGCGGTGTTCCTGGAGAAGGCTCACGGATAAGAACAAGTAGCAGCTTGCAGAAGCTTTGTTGCTTTTTTTTTCCCAAAAGATTTATTTATGGTTACTTATTTGAAAGGCAGAGTTAGAGAGGGGCAGAGGCGGAGATCTTCCATCCGCTGGTTCACTCCCCAAGTGGCTGCAATGACCAAAGCTGGGCCAATCTGAAGCCAGAAGCCAGGAGCCTCCTGTGATTTCCCACACAGGTACTGGGCCCAAGGACTTGGCCATCTTCCACTGCTTTCCCAGGCCATAGCAGAGAGCTGGATTGGAAGTAGAGCAGCCGGGTCTCAAACCAGCTCCCATATGGGATGTTGGCACTGCAGGCAGTGGCTTTACCTGCTACACCACAGTGCTGGCCTCGCTTAGTTGCTTTTTTAACTATTAAAAGACATGAAATTCTAGGTCATTCTGGACTCCAGGAAAGGGACCCAGAAACTGTGCTGGGCTTCTTAATTGTCTTTAGGGATGCATCAGCTTGTCCACTGGCCTGACTCAGACGCTGTGATAAAACCATACTAGAACACGGCAGTACCTCGGCTTTGATGCATCTTATCCGCTGAGTGTTTGTGGATGGTGAAAATCTCTGTCACCATGATTGGCAGCCAGAGTCCAAGCCCTGAAGATGCAGGTGAATGAATGACAGCTGTCTAGGAAGAAGATTCCTCATGGCAGCTTATGGCTGGGCAGGGCTAACCTCTTCCCTGGCAGGATGGGACTATTGGGCTACAGACCAGTAAGCCCTATACCACAGCTGTTTCCATACGAATTCACAGGATGACACTTGCTTTTCCTGTCTGTGGGGGACCAGTTTTAGAGCGGTTAATCCTTCTTGGTTATTCCCATAGGATAAAGCAGAAATGCCCTACAGTGGCTTGGATAGTCTCCAAGATCTGAGCTTTTGCAAATGACATCAACTTTCACCTCCTACCCTCTTACCTCTGCCCCTCGTTACTTTCTGCTGTCATGTTTATAATTTTATTTATTTGTTTTCACTTTATTGAGAAGGAAGACGTACAGACAGGCAGACAAAGATCTTCCGTCCATTGGTTCACTCTCCACATGGCTGCAACAGCCAGGGCAGGCCAGGTTGGAGCCAGGAGCCTGGTGCTCCGTCCAGGTCTCCTGTGATGACCTGGGGATCTGTTCACCAGGGCAGGGTCGTCAGGGCCTCATTGCCTCCTAGAAGCCAGCCACTTCATACTATGACAGTCATTAGTTCCAAAAGGAGTTTCTGTGGATGCATTTGAACCACAGCAGAGCTGAAGAACATTTTAGTGTGTATTCCCCACCCATCCGGGCCTGGAGCATCCTCTTCCAAGCCTCAGTGCTCTTGCCTGGAATTCTAAAAGTCTCCTGCTGGGCTTCCTGCCTGGCTTCCTGCAGCCTGAATTAGCTTTTTAAAATGCAGATCAGACCATGCCCTAACTAGGCTTAAAATGTTGATTATCTTCCATTGATATTAGGATGAAGAGTGACTCCTTAAGGCCTATGAATTCCTGAGGAATGGTTTCTTCTTTTCTTAAAAGTCATCCTGTTTGTTTGAAAGGCAGAGTGACACACACACACACACACACACACACACACAGAGAGAGAGAGAGAGAGAGAGAGAGAGATCATCAATTGATTGGTTCACTCCCCAAATGGCCACAACAACTGGGGCTGGGCCAGACCACAGCCAGGAGCCTGGGACTTCATGGGGTCTCTCACGTGGGTGGTGGGGCCTAAGCACTTGGGCCATCTTTAGCTGCTTTTCCCAGGTACTTTATCAGGGAACTTCCAGCACATTAGCAGGAGCTGGATTGGAAGTAGAGCAGCCGGGATGTGAACCAGTGCTCCTATGGGATGCTAGCTCCCAGACAGCTTAACCTGCTGAGCCACAATACCGACCCCAGGGCTGGTTTCTTCCTGTGGTTCCAACATGAGTTTCCTTCTCATTCTTGACGCTTTGCCTTGCTAGCCTCTCAGCTCCTCATAATGCATCAGTAGAGCTTGGCAACTTTCCTAGGAGATTCCTGTCTGCTCTTGACCTGTTTAACTTAGGCTTACCCCGGATGTCCTGTGTAAGTATCATTTCCTTGGCATCTTTCCCTATAGTACCAGGTACTTCTCATTTGCAATTTCATATTCCATTGTCTGAAGTTTCTTGATGTGATCCTATTTACTTTTTCATTTGACTATTTTTTTTTTGATTGTATAAATGTTTGATTCAGGGCTCTCTCTCCCTAGCTGGATGCTCCTAGGGAGAGTGTTAAATGTGGGGGTGTAGGGAGCTGTAGGGTTGAAGCGCAGTGCCTAGGATCCACTAGACATGTAATGGATTTGGAGGGATGAATGAGTGAGTTGGGCCGCTTGGTTTTTTTCTGAGTACAATCGCCATTTGTGTCCAGCTATACAATTGTGTCCATAGCTGTACAGCCTATGTTTTGGTGGAAGAAATACCAAGGAGAAAATTGGGAACAGTCAGCTTGGGAAAGCTCAAAATGATTACCTGGGACCAAAGCCTTCCGGGGGAGACTGTGGCGATGTCAGACAGGGTGTGCCCCTTTTGTGGCCAGGGCTGTGTGTCTCTCCTCGTGTGGCTCTCCATCAATGTGAGGTCTCAGGTGTTTGCCCTGAAATCAATCGTGTGAGACTCTTTAAGAGGGAAATTGCTTCGGATGTAAAATCCCAGCCAGAGGTGTCAGCTCGGCCCGTCTCGGCCCTGTCCCCTGCTGGAGCTAAATGGCAGAGTGTGGTGATGAAGCAAAAGCTGAACTGACTCCTGAGTCTCTTCCCTGTCATCCCAGGCCCTCGGTGCCTGTGTTGAAGCCAACATACTCTTTCTTTCCTCCAGTCTTCTAACTATCAGCTATTCCTGCACCAAAACAAATGAGTGGGATTTGTATTTTTAAATTAACATACTGCCTCCCGCCTGTTTTTGAGTTCTCTTGGCTCATCGGGTGGAAGAAAACATTTCCCCCCCTCTTTGTTGCACTGTAGAGCCAATATGTTTAGCAACCAAGCCAGCTGATACAGCTCCCACCAAGCTCCGGTTCTTGCCAGACCGGAGAGTAAGTTTTTAACCCCTTGGAGCTCTTTATAGGAGGAAGAGTTCAGCCAGATTGTAGTCGCTGGCGTGATTGTAGAATATGGCCAGTGAGAACACTCAGCCTTCGGCTGGAAAGCTTTGTGACTCTTTGGGAATTAGAGGATACAAATTCAGTAATCCCCTCGAATGGCTTTTTCAGATTATAATCGCATTACAAGGGAATGGCCCTGGGAGAAAAGTCACAAAATACTCTGCAATATTCAAAAGTCAGAATCCATTGGGCCAAAAAATAGATTAAAACTTCAGTCACAGCCCTTAACTTCTTCAGGTGTTGTATGATTTCAGGGCTGGCTTTGGCATCACACTCAAGTAGAGGCAAGGAAGGATTAGAAGGTGAATATTTGGGCTATGGGATATAAACATTTAGTGGCAAGGATTAATAATATGTGAGGTAGTGGAAGAGAGGCTTGGGAGACCTGGGGGCAGGAGCAAGCTGACTATTGTCACGGTAATAAAAACAGTTGTGATGTGCTGGCATATGTTATGCCGTGTCTTTAAGAAAAGGGCACCTAAAGGAAGCATATTTTGTGTGTTAGGTTTATATGGTACCTTGGGGACCTTGAAGGTGTGTAAACTTTCACTCTTCCAGATGGTAGGGAGAAGATGACGGAGCAGTGGCGGGGTGTAGGGAACAGGTGGGCAGGAAGGGCCAGCGTAGGGAAGAGGGCATCACAGAAATGACATAAGACAGGGTGGGACCAGAGCAATGTGATTTTTGGAGCTTTCATACTTTAAACGTATTAATAGCTGATTAATAAACATATTAATAGTGATTTCAGAGTTCTGGGCTTGGTGCTTCTCATAATTATCATTTCATCTCATCATTTTAATAACTCCATGCAGATGGTTTCTTATACTGTCTGCCTCTCCACCCCCAGTTTTATCGATGAGGAAGTCGAGGGAGGCTAAGAGGTGTGGTAATGACCTTGAAGTCAGGTAGTGAGCGGGCATCATCTGATCTTATCCTTTGTATGCCTAACTGGTCTACTCTCCAGGACTGGGGGGTCAGTTCCATGACCTGCGCTCTGAGGAAGTGACTGAGGGATAATTGAGATATATGTGTAAATGCAGAGTGTCCGTGCTATTTTTCCATCTGGCTGTGAAGGTTTGTCCAATTCGGATGTGCTTGAGAAGTCCTGAGGATGGATTTGGCCATCACTGAACCGTCAGTTGCCAGAGCTTCTTGTGGACTTGGCATTGTGTGTGATGCACTTGAAAGCAAATCATGCTAGCCTCAGAAATCATCCTGTCAATGCAAATTTTCTTCTTGTAGAGTCAAGGGGGATGTGAGCCAAATTTATCATCAGAACCACTACTGACAAAACGTCCGAAGATCCATTTTCTTGAGGTTCCTACTAGAAAGAAAACGGGCATCTTGTATTCATGGGAAATGCAGACATAAAGGAGCCATACCCCCTTGTGCCACAGTTGCAAATAGATGGGTGGCAGTGAAGAAAGGATACAGATGCATATGGCCAAATACGTAGGAGAAAAGACACTTTAATGCATTTTGAATATATTGCCATGCACTAATTATGACTCCAAGGCCAGTACATACACAAATAAAACAATTTCCTATAAACTGCTGAGGCGGGCGCTATGGCACAGTGGGTTAAAGACCTGGCCTGAAGCGCTGGCATCCTGTATGGGCGCCAGTTTGAGTCCTGGCTGCTCCTCTTCCAATCCAGCTCTCTGGATTGTCATAAGCAGTAAAAGATGGCGCAAGTCATTGGGCCCCTACACCGATGTGGGAGACCGAGAAGAAGATCCTGGCTCTTGGCTTTGGATCTGCTTAGCTCCAGCTGTTGCGGCCATCTGGGGAGTGAACCAGTGGGTGGAAGACCTCTCTCTCTCTCTGTCTCTACCTCTCTCTGTAACTCTTTCAAAGAAATCAAGATAAATCTTTAAAAAATATATAAACTGTTTACAACTCTTACAGAAGTCCCTCAATTGAAATATATCTGTTTAGTAGAGAAACAGTACATGGACTGTATTTTTAATTCAGTGTTTTCATTTTACATGAGAAATAATAGGTAAATTCATTTAAGTAAGTCCCTAACATGTAACATTTTAGGTTAAATTCTAGAAAATATTAATAAAAATCAAACATACTAGGGAAAATCTACCAGGCAGTGAGTGGGTTAATTATGTGTTCATAGTCTGACTAGGTTTGATGAGTATACTCTGCCAGCTATGGTGTATTAAGGACTTTCTACGTATGTGACAGGCTCTTTGATCAGTGGCATACATGACCTGGATAACGCCTACCTATGAAGCTGGTATTATTGTCTCTATTTCACACATAGACAATGAGCTGGTTCCATGATTTCCATGATGAGATTGTAAGGATTTGAACTCAGGCCTGGTGAAAAAAAAAAATCTGAGAATTTTAACTGTTCGGTTGTACTACCTTTTCTCTCATACTAAGTAACACACCATAGAATGATTATGACATAAAAGAGTGTCTCCTCTGGTATGTCTGTAACAGCTGTACTGCTGTATAAGGAGGTCCCATTGTGGTTTTCTTATGGAAATGGGTGGACACTCAATGCTAATTTTTATTGATTTACCCAAGTTTCAGGGAAGACAGATGAGGAGGGTGAGACATGGGCACTCTGAGGCACACTGGGGCAGGAAACCTGGTGTCGTCCTGATGAGTGATTTAGCAGCGTGCACCAGAAGCCTTAACACATGCTTGGCCTCTCACCCAGCAACTCCGTGTGTGAGGATTTCTCTGCAGAAAATAACTGGGCAGTGCCAGTGTTAGATGTATCTGGCCAGACGCAGCAGGAGGAGCCCTGTGTGGAATGGCTGCTCATGGCAAGCTTGTTTAAAAGGGCATCTCAGAGAGGCTCTGTTGCAGTGCTTTGCCTTACAATACGCAAAAAATATTGTTACTATCCAAGGAGAGACGGGAGTAAGCTGATCCCATCCTTTGTGTCTGTCTGTCTGGATCTGCCACAATATGAAGATGCTTCTGACAGTATTGCGCATTGTAGTGAAAAGTTGGGAACAAGCTAAGTGATTTAGCATTCAGGGATTGGTTACTCTCGGCACCACCTGTACAGCAGAATACTCTGCTAATATCAAAATCAAGGGCCGGCGCCGTGGCTCAATAGGCTAATCCTCCACCTTGCGGCGCCGGCACACCGGGTTCTAGTCCCGGTTGGGGCGCCGGATTCTGTCCCGGTTGCCCCTCTTCCAGGCCAGCTCTCTGCTATGGCCAGGGAGTGCAGTGGAGGATGGCCCAGGTGCTTGGGCCCTGCACCCCATGGGAGACCAGGAAAAGCACCTGGATCCTGGCTCCTGCCATCGGATCAGCGCGGTGCGCCGGCTGCAGCGGCGGCCATTGGAGGGTGAACCAACGGCAAAAGGAAGACCTTTCTCTCTCTGTCTCTCTCTCACTGTCCACTCTGCCTGTCAAAAAAAAAAAAAAAAAAACAAAAAAACAAAAAAACAAAAAAACAAAACAAAAAAAAAAACAAAATCAAGATGGAAAGGTGTCTGTCGTATCTTCTTAAATGAACACGTATGTTGCAACGCTGTGGAAAAGTGACCCCATTGTGGTTAGAAAACAACTGTCTAGAATGAGAGGATTCAGCAACAGAGGGCTGAAAAACCACTGTGCTGACATCTGAATGTTACTCAAAGTGATTTTGAACAGAAATTAGGGGATCTTTTCCAAATATTTTGGATATCTATTTGCCGCTTAGAATGCTGAATTTTTCACTACCTTATCAACGAATGGTTATTTCATTTGATCCTGGCAAAGAGAAGGGATTCTTTTCCAATCTTTGGCTAAAAGTTCCCTAAAACACGTATTTTTCTATGTCTTTCTGAATAACTCAAGATATATACTCTTCTTTAACCACCTACTTGAAGAATAAATTAGTTCTGCCAGGCTTTGATTCTAGAGTGGAATATGCACTCTGGCTACTAGCAAGCCACATCTGGCTTTCAAATGGATTTTGTTTGGCTTTTACTGTTTAGAAGAATGTGAACTATGCATCAACATTTCAAAGCTAGGAGAAATCACATTAAAATATGGAATTTTGTTATCACTTGGGGAAACCAAATCAGAATATTTGGCAGCACTGGCTTCTATGCCCATCAACAGGTCGTGATGAGATCTTGATCCTCCATTTGCCACAGTTGCTAGTACTCCTTATTGATCTCTTCCCACTCATTTATGCACCTGCCTGAAGTCTGCAGGCATTTGGTTCTTCGGCTCCTGTGTTCCACACTCTAAAAAAAAAGGGGGGGGGGCAAGAGAAAAAAAAAAAAAAACCTATTGAGTTCATCTGTGTATCATTCAGCAGTTTCCTTAACCTTCATGTTAGTGGTTTGAAAAAGTGAGCATATTGCTGTGTTCTCTTCTGCTAGGTTCTTGTCGTTTCTCTTGGTGACCTGAGGAATGGGGTCAGTCAACCAATCCATCAATGAAATCGTCTGATTATCGACTGTGGTAGGCTCTGAGGATACATAGAGTTACAAGACATGGCTTATACCCTTTGGGGGTTCATTCTGCGTTTATGGAAGATGGTGAACAAAACGGTAGCTTGTAACGTGCTATCACATGCTAAGCGCCCACAGTGTCTGGTTAGTAGTATGGACAGCAGGTGCTGTAGAAGTTTGCGCTGTGGCTGGACAGGATGTGGATACCAGCGGTAGGAGATGAGACTGGTCGTGCAAAGCTCTGTGGAGGAAAGTCCTTATTCACGCGTATGAGATGGCAGGATCTGCTGGGTCACAATCTTTATTGTGTGCATGAGTTGCATAGAGGAATCTCAAATTTCTAGGCTCTACGCAGGGATTCTGTTTCAGGAGGGCTGCAGTGGGAACAAGAATGTGCACCGTTAGTGTGTGTTCCAGGTGATGTGGGCACCCCAGTGTGTGGACCATGCTGTGAACAAAGGTGAGAAGATAGTCCTGGCAAAGTGGGTGAAAAAAGCAGAAGATGGAGTGTGGGTTGGAAATTTTAATGCTACTGAATTCAGCTGATTGAGGCTGAGTTGGAGGAGTCCTGGAAGAAAATTAAGGGAGCAACCCTGGGAAGACAGGAGTGTTCTGGAAACAATTTCCCCTTTTCTCAGCAAGAAAGAATGACAGATCTCTTTCGGAAAGTTGGTGAATGACAGCAGAGGAGTATCAGGTATTCCCCAGAGCCTTTGCTTGATTTCTTCATCTTTTAATGGAATAAAATAGATACGAGACAATCAGTCTCAGATTTGCTCTTTTTTTTTTGAATGCAGATAGTTGATGAGCAGGTCTGCTAGTTCACGTGCCTGATCTGTTCAGTTGGATTAACGGTTTAGCAATCTGTTGCATTCCTGAGTAATTGCACTCTATTTTTACTTGAAAACAAAATAGGTGTCTTAATTCACAGCATCTCTTAGTGAAGCAAACACTGAATGAGAGATCTTATTGGTTGGCACTCAGTAAATTTTCTTTCCAAGCATCCTTAACTGAAATTCACTTGGTGTTTGTCGTTTGTTCTTTTCTGAACAAGTGGAGTTTCATTATTGTCTTTCTGTACTGTCAAACCCCTTGAGGTGTCTAAGTGTCATTTCCAGAAACAAATGAGAGACCAGGAGATTAGGGAGGGTGCCTGCCTTTACCTCTAACTGCACAGTTGCTTTTGTTTCTCTCTGGCTTTGCTTTTCAGTAGGGATATTTTGCATACAACTTGGAAACAGAAAAGGCTTCCATTTCAAAACAAATCAACAATAAGTTTGAAATTCTCTGAAGTATTGAAGGAATGATTTGATTCAATTCCACGTATGTTTACAAGCCGCTGTGCACAGCTTTAATACATAATTCTCATGACTCATTGAGCATAAATGAATTCTAATGTGTCTCTGATCTGCTTCATACTTTGAGCATTATTTATAAGATCTTCTTGGATACAATACCTGAAAACACGTCACACATTCTAAGGGTGAAAAATAATTGCGTAGATAATATGAAGAGAGGAGGGATATTAGGGAGAGGAGAAGGAGCTGGCACTACAGCAGCTTCAGTGTAACACGGAGGCAAGAAATTGAGGCTGTGTTTAAGGAAACACAGGGAAGTAAGATCCTTACGGGGAGAACTATTGGGTGTATGCATATTTAATGTGGCAGCTGAAAGAACAGGAAATCTGGGGTGTTGGTGGGTCCCAGGTGCCTTAGTGAATATCTCAATTACTTTTGTCTGTGCACAAGGGAAAATATGGTGCATTTCTTAGTAGAGTTAGCCTCATAAGCCTTTGTTGTAGAGAATTAGGATGCTAGAGTGAAGGCCTGAAGATGGGTAAGAACTAGGAGCCAGTTAGAAGTAATAAATACCTAGAAATAATAAGCCTTTACTATTCACGGACACACACACATTGTGGGGAGGAATGGAAGTGCTTTGCAGTGGTTGGGGTTAGAGTGGTAGGAAGGGAGTGTTGAGTTAGAATGACTCTACGATCTCAAGCCTGTCTTGCTGAGACAGTGTTGGTCCATCGAAGTTAAAAATAACAGCTGCCAGTCGCATTCTCTGAGCCAGGCATAACCGTTTGAATCTCATAACAACTAGAGTTAGTACCCTTGTGACACATGGGAGGACGAGGCACTGTGATTCAACAGCTTGCTACTGATCATAGAGGAAACATGGGAGCCAGCGTTGGGATGCAAGTGGGCAGGCCACAGGTGGTGTTCATAAACAGGAAAATGCATTTTGAGTATTTAGAGAGAAAAAATCTTTGAGTGATAGAAGTGCAAGTGCAAGGTCTGTAATAGTATGAAGCTTAGAACTTCCTGTGTCTGCTCACTCTGCTGCTAAGAACAAGTGACCACTGTCTTTGAAATGCTGTGCATGCCCTTCATAGTTCCTTCCCTTCCTGTCATGGAAAAGAAAAAAAAAAAAAAACACACACACACACACACAACAGTTTTGAGGACTTTTGAAATGTGGCCAACCTCTGGTCTGAAGTATAGGTGCCGGTGCTTGTCACAGCTTTGGCATTCATGGGTCAGGAACATCAGTAATACATTTCAGTTAACTTGAAATGGACTGTGAAACATTTCAGAAATTACTAAATGGTTGCATGAAATGATACTATATGGGGTTCTATCAGGATAACAGATGATATGTGAAATATACAAAATACTCACTGGAATGCTTGAGTGTTATATTAAAAAATAGGTTTTTATTTGAGAGCCAGAGAGAGAGAGAGGGAGAGAGAGATAAACACACATACACACTCAGTCCCCAGCCATTGGTTCATTCCCAAATGTCCGTGATGCCTGCGGCTGGCAAAACTAGCAGTTAGGAGTTCAAACCAGCAGACCCACATGCGTGGCGGGAACTTAATTACTTGAGCCATCGCCACTGCATCCCTGGTTCCGCATTAGCGGAAGGCCGGAGGCAGGAGCTGGAGCCAGGAATGAAACCCGAGCACTCCAGTGGGGGTTGTTGGGTGTCTTAACTGCATGACGAAAAGAACCACTCTTTAAGTGTTATTTTTGATAATGGATTGTGAAAGAAATTTTACAAGGCAAGTAGTAGCCAATATGTAAATATTCACATCATTCAGTTTTCTGAGATACTTCCTGTGTTGAAAGCATAATAACGCTAAATTTATCTTTTTAGAGTTGTGGTTTTATTAGAGGAATGGGGAATGCAAACCTTAACAGCAGCTTTTTGGAAATTTGTTTTAATGTAATTGAAGAACAGTTCAACATCCTTGAATGGCAGACATCTGCAAATATTGCATAATTAGTACTTATTAATATATATCCCCTGGGAAAGTTTGGGTTAATGTTTTTCTAAGGGTTCAATAATTAAATATCTATAATGAGAAGCGCTTTACTCTGAAAAACATGAAATAATTATGGAGTATTTTCATCATAAAAATGCTTATGGAAGTGCTTGCAGGGAAAAAACAGCTGAAATTTTAATTTGGACTTCCAAGGGGCTAGTTAAATGACTGAAAAAGCCAGTACTCGTTAGCTTGCTTCCTGGGAAGGACTGAAGTTGCGCTTGACTCCTCTGCAAGTTGTCACTTCTTTGCCTGCTTAGCTGGGCACCATGCTTATTAGGAATTTGCTGGTGGGAAGTAGCCAGTCCTTAGTTGAACTAATGAAGTAGTTGGGTTCAGAGATAAAAAGACGAGCGTCTGAAGAATATTGGAGGGTTCGGGGCTTACTAGATACACTGCTTAGAAAGTAATTAGGTTGTTGAACAGGGCAGTGCAATTAAATATGTCAAGGAGCGGGCATAATTAGATGGGCGGCTGGGTGGTGTAATTACATTCATAAGAAGGGGCCTGTAATTAGATGTGAGGCAGGGGGGTGTATTTAGATGCCTATGTTGAGGATATAATTAACATATGGGCAAGAAATTAAATTATATGTGTGGGTGAAGTGTAATTATGTGTTGGAGCCCATGTGGCTATGAGGGTGAGGGTACATAAACACTGAGTAGGTCCGAGTGCCACGATGAGATGTGTGAGTTAATCTTTGGGACAGAAACTTAAGATTTCCATCAAGAAGGGCAAGTGTATGTTGTGACATAGTGACTAATAGCAGGTGGTAGGTGGTGACAGCCTTCCAGGCCACTTTGAAGGCTTGCAAAGCAAATCTCTGCTTTTCCAATATGATTGGAGACCCACATGTAACACTGACATTGATTCTTCCTAATAGTGGCACTTGGTGGTGGTCTCGGTGCTGAATGGCTGGGTGGTCTTTCTAGCTTCTGGACACAGCCACATAAGGAAAATTTGCTCTCCCAGGAGTTTGGAGGGCAAGAAGTAGGGCAAACAAACAAACAGCAAAACCCTATACAGCCACACCACACACACACTGACAAAAAGACCCCCAAACCAGTTTTCCTTTGTATTGTCAGGTGAGAAAATAAGCATGAACTCATCATCCCATAAAAAGTTTTATGTGTGACAAAATCAACAAGAATGAGCTAGGGTGTTCTCAACATTTTAAAGGTCAAGGCCAGTAGTTATTCATAAATAGTTCTGGTGCTCCCCCAACATAAAAGCAACAGAGCAATGGATGCGGCTATGGGTAAAACAAGAGCTGGGGTGCAAGGAAGCTAGAGGGAGAGGAATCAAGAGGAAGGTCAGTGCAAATCTGATTTGGAGCATTTGAGAAACTTACACTGAAATAGAAAACTGTGGTGGGAATAATAACAGTCTGATGTGAGTCCTGTATTAAGGTTGAAACATGGATTTCTTTTGTTGCCATCTTCAAAAGCAGAGAGCTTTGAAAATATGTCTGTTGCTTAGATAACGTTAGAAAGCACAGATATTTAATTGCCATTATTAATTATTATTAATACTGTATATTCTAATTCACTCCATTACTCATAATTCTTCTAAACCTGAAACCTCTAACAATTCCTCTACTGGTAGACTCCTAGTGATTACTTCTCAGATTCTAAACATTTTGGAGCCCTGGAGCTCCCAAGAAACTTAAATTTAAGTTAGCTATTTTTTTCAACTTGGATGTAGGATGTTATGGCCTGCACCCTAGTCTGTGGTTCTGCCCTTCACTGGTTCTATAGAATGTTTTTAAGTCTCAGATTCTGATTTTACATCAGCCCCTGATGCTCATTGTGGCTACTTACTTTTGCTTCTCAGACTATTTATTGTCACTTCATTTGGAATCAGAGGTGCTCGTAAGAAAATGTTGTGTAATCCTGTGAAAATAGTTATTGTGGAACTGTTTTATTAGTTCTCCATGTAGTAAGTGTTTTGTTTTTCTTTTGCTTTTTCTCCATGCACTTTGTACTTCTTCCCTTGCCTCTAAGATCAGCCCAGACGCCACAGTGATTCATGCTTCGTGGCGGTTAACACAGGTGCTTATCAAGGCAGTGTTGTTATCATTCAAGACGTGTAGTTATGTCTCGGGCGGACGGTGAGTAGGTGCCAGGGGCTGAAGTCGCAGTGCTGGCTCTGCTGTTTCTTAGCTCTTTATTGCCTGCGTGAATTGCATTTGCAGGGAGGGAAGAGGTGAGATATTGAGCTCTGGCAATGGCTCTGGTAAATAATGCTCCGTTCACTTAATCATAAAGCCATCCCAGGATGCTTGGCACTATTTATGAAAAGCACAGAAGTCAGGATTTTGATTGTTCAGATTTTAATAGCGTTCTTTCCAGAAGTCTCATTGTCTACCAGGGTTGTTTTCACAGCTAGCATTTGTAGTTTGTTTCCCAAAGTCTCCAGCCTGGGATAATCCTTTTCACCCTCAGTGGTGCCATAAAATCTGAAAAACAGTTTTTGACTGCTTTTTTTTTTTTTTAAAGAAAAAAAAACTTCCTAAAATTATCTAATAGACTAGAAATCTCGACTTCTTTTTTATGCCTAAAAACTTCAAATCTCGGGTCAAATATTACTTCCTTAGAGAGATTTTCCCCGTAGCCGTATAGCACTCTGAATGTCCCCATCGTGTTTGTTAAGTTCTGTTTTCCACGTTAGAGTTGAAAGCTCTGGAGTGAGGTAAATGTCTGTTTAGCTCGCTGTTGTATTCTCAGATTCCACAACAACTCCTGGCCCATAATAGATGTTCACAAGCAGTTGTTGAATGAAAAGGGATGTTAGTATCAGGGCTATTTCAGAAGGGGCAGAGGTGATACAGATGTGGAAGATGAGAAGAAAGGCGTATCTCAGAAGCAAAATTCTGCATGGCTTTATTAATTTCTTTTAGAGAATGATGAGATTCATGTTGTTATGCCTATGTGGAGATTAATTCATATACCCATTACAACATGTGGGGATGTGACTTTCAGGCACTGCCGAGAATGGGTGAGATGTTCCATGGAAGTCTGATGATTAAACAGTTCCCTTATTAGACAAATTGTTGATCCTCTGATGTGTGCTTAGTTCAGATAGAGGATGTTGAGCCAAAAAGATATACTGCCTGCAATGACTCCTATAAAAATGTCAAACTCATTGCCTGACGGAAGTAGTAGATAGACCTTCCAAAGGGCCAACAATGAAAAATATTGTGTTCAAAGTATAAATCTTTGAAATAAAAAATGTGTTGCACAAAGATAGACTACTTCTTATACTGGGCTAGAAATACAATGATAATTCCCCCCAAAATTTAGTGTTGTTGGTATATAATAATGTACCAATACCATATTTTAGATAAGACTTCAGAGTTCGCTGGTGATGTACCATGATTCATTTTAATTCTTACAATCATCTTGGGGAATAGATGGATAGTTGTTGTCATGCTTGATTTTCAGTGAGGTATTGAGAGGTTGAGGGGTTGGTAAATCAGAATCTGAATCCAGATGGTTAATATAATGTGGTTATTAAGAAAATGGCCATTAACAGATGGAATGTATATAGCTGAAAAAATTTGGACAAAGATCTATTTTAAGTGAGTGACTTAGCAAGAGTTGAAAAATATTGAACTCATCATTATAATTAATCTGTCTAATCTTTTATTTTGAGTAGTATTTTGCTAATGCTAGAGGGAGTGTTGTAATGTACTGTATTCTCAGACCTAGTAGATATTTTCTTCCATGAGTCCAAGGAGATGTATTTGAAAAGATAGCATGCAGTGCCTTAATCAAAATACTTCCTGTAAAAATTATATTCATTTGAAAATAAATGGCTAAAATATCTTCCTGTGTAGCATACCCAAAAAAGGAGAACACTAACTCTATCCCATCCTGGAAAGCATTGATAAATGCCATTTTGCGTCTATAATTTAATGATGCTAGTATTATCTCCTCTAACAGAACAAAAGCCATAGTATTTTCCAGATTTCTCCCTGCAAAGACAGGAAGCAGGGGAGATTCATGGCCCCCATCCCATCATCTCACCGTTTGAAAATTGGACTATGTTTGCACCCTAGCTGTTGCTAAGCAACACCCCTAACTGGTTGGAGGCATTGCTGTAGAACCCCCAAACCGGGGCCGCTCCCCCTATGCACAGAAAGCCAATCACTGACAGTGGGGTGGTGGAAGAAAGTAGGTATTTATTACAAAGTGCAGAGCAGGGAGCCAGGCAGCTAGTGCTTAAATCCAGGGCGCCATGAGGAGTTGGGGTGAAGGTTCTTAGACTTTGATACTGGGGCTGAGAGGTGAAGGATCAGCTTATGTCTGAGTTCCTGGTAGGTCATGAGGTACCTATTGTAGAAGCAAATTTCTCCTTGAGTCTGGTGATTAGAGCCTCGTAAGGCCAGCTGAGCCACTCTCTCAAGTCAATGAATTCCCTTTGATACAGGTCAGGCTAGGACACCTTGGACTAAAGGAGACAGGCAATTGGCTGGGTGCTGCTTTTACATTGTGGGGGTTCAGTTTCAGTGCCCCCTGTTTCTTCTTCCTCACTCCTGAGGGAATAGGGATGACGACCACTCTGACTGCTTCATGCTATTTATGGGGTGACTGGGGGTGTTTCAGGATCAGAGGAGAGGAAGTTGTCAGGAAACTCCCTAGTCTCAGGTTTAGCTGTGGAGATCCTCTGTATCAGGTCAGAGTGTGGTGGAGACAGTCTCTTCATGGCTTTATCTTGCACTTGTGTCACCATTCCGTAGCAGCAATAAAGGCAGCAAGAAACTAGCATTCCTTTACTTCTCATGAAAGCCAGAGAAATTAGTAATTTTTCCCACCAGAAAACTTTTGGTCATGCACCAGGAATAGAGCCATTGATGAAGACTGTGTGGTGGTGTTAGGACTGAGAAGTAACAAGAAATGGGGGTTCTGAAACCAAAGCCCTCTAATGTAAAGAGGACCCAGCCTCTTGTCTGTGTCTCCCTTAGTCCCAAGTCCCTGCCTGTCCCTTATCAGGAGGAACTCACTGCCTTGAGGAAGTGAGCCAGCTGGCCCTGCAAGATTCCAGTCACCAGACTAAAGGAGTCATTTGCTTCTCCAACAGATAATGACCTTGATGGCCAGTGTTGTCCTGGGGTGGTTTGTGTGGAGGAATTCAGGTCCTGGCAGAATGTAACTGCCACCTGCATGTAACCCTCAGACCAGCTGGAGCCCACCTGGCCACCATATATTCCCTGAAGAGCACGGCATCACTGACCAAACCAGGGAAGGTCATGAGCACCACTGGCCAGTCATGAACTTGGTCACGAGCTGATCACGCGTGTCTCAGCCCCAGTCTCCGTGTAGAAGTACCCTCACCCCTAACTCCTCATGGAGTCCTGGATTTAAGCACTAGCAGCCGGCTCCTTGCTCTGTGCTTTGCAGTAAATACCTACTGTCTTCAGCGATTGGCTTTCTGCGTGTTGGGCGAGCTGACACAGTTTGGGGGGTTTTACAGCAATGCCTCCAGCTAGTTTTGGGAATCGTTCAGCAACAAGGTCTGTGCTGCTGCTGCTGCTCCTTCCCTGATCGTCTTGATCTGGGCTGATTGTTGCCAGAAAACCTGGAATTTCCTGCCCAGCAGGTTCAAGGTCTTTTCTTTAGCAATAACTTACAGAGTTTTAAGTTGGCTTTTACAAAGCAAATGAAATGTCAGTTGAGGAAGAGTTGATCCACACTATGCAAATAAACTATATCAGATAGATAAGTCAATATCCTCCTACAACTCACTGAGCTCGCATCAGGCGTGTGTCCTTATAGTGGAACCAAACAAGTCTTTGTCAAGGGCGCCCTTGACCTCCGTGTTGCTAATTCCAGTGACACTTTTCAGCTGTTCTTCTTAAATTAGCAACAGCAGTTGATGTGATTTTTCCTTGTTAGACACTTCTTAATTTTTTTCTTCTTAAAAATGTTTTTATTTATCTATCTTGTGTTAAGAAAGGCAGAGGGAAAGATATTTTCCATCTGCTTGTTCACACCCTGAATGCCTGCAGCCGAAGCCAGCGCTCAGAACTCAGTCTGAGTCTTAAACGTGGGTGGCAGAGACCCAAGCATATGGCCCATGACCTGCTGCCTCCGAGTGTGCATTAGCAGGCGTCTGGAATTGGCAGTGGAGCTGGGACGCAAACCCAGACAGTCTGACAGGAAATGTGGACATCCCACACGATGTCTTCTGCACTAAATATGCATTAGCAGGAAGCTGGATTAGAAACAGAGAAGCAGGGACTCAGAATAAGGCATCCTGATGTGGAATGCAATACCCAAGCAGAGCTTTTTTTTTTAAAGAATTATTTTATTTATTTGGAAGAGTTACAGAGAGAAGTAGTGCCAGAGAGAGAGATTCCATGGGTTCACTCCCCAGATGACTGTAATGGCCAAAGCTGAGCTGATTCCGAAGCCAAGAGCCAGGAGCCAGGAGCCAGGAGCCAGGAGCTTCTTCCAGGTCTTCCTTATGGGTGCAGGGACCCAAGGACTTGAGCCATCTTCCACTGCTTTCCCAGGCCATAGCAGAGAGCTGGATTGGAAGAGGAGCAGCCGGGACTCGAACCGGTGTCCATATGGGACACAGTGCAGGCCCCAAAGCAGCGCTGTCTTAACCACTGTACTGAAGCTGCCCCTCGCTCTCTGGTTTCCTGCAGGGGTTGTTCCCATGCCTGCTTCCAGTCCTTCCCTGATCACCCCATGGAAATTGCCGCTCTCTTCCAAGAGCGTGTCATGGTCCTCTGGTGCTTCTACCCTGGTCTTCCTCCCACAGCCCAGGCCACAGTATGCATTTCACCCCTAAAGCTTTGTGTATCATCTGTTTCCCTCTCAGGGCACAGTCTAGGGCTCCCACTTGTGAGGCAGGATCTCTGTTACTGCTGCCTTCCAGGGTCTGCCCAAGTGAGAAGCTGGGGTCAGGAGTTGAAGCCAGGAATCAGTCTCAGGTACTCCAGGGTGGGGTTTGGTCATCTGAACTGTTAGGCCAAGTAACCTCTCCTGGAATTCTTTGCTTTCTGCTGTCAGAGGTGTGGACCTTACACTTTAAAATACCGTGTCTTGGTTGGCACCGCAGCTCACTAGGCTAATCCTCCACCTGCAACTGTGGCACCCCGGGTTCTAGTCCCGGTTGGGGCACCGGATTCTGTCCCATTTGCTCCTCTTCCAGTCCACCTCTCTGCTGTGGCCCGGGAGGGCAGTGGAGGATGGCCCAAGGGCACTGCACCCACATGGGAAACCAGGAGAAGCGCCTGGCTCCTGGCTTCGGATCAGCGCGGTGCACCGGCCACAGTGGCCATTGTGGGGTGAACCAACGGAGAAAGGAAGACCTTTCTCTCTGTCTTTCTCTCTCACTGTCCACTCTGCCTGTTAAAAAAAAAATACCGTGTCTCCATCAGAAATATTTCTGTAGCTTTTTAGACATTAGGAATCAAGGAAATTAAATCCTCTCTGTGTGCTGTGTGGAGTGCCTCCCTCAGCTACTAGGGAACAGAGACTACGGGAACTTTTTCTAGTTTAATCATCCCATGCCTGTGTGAGGCCCTTTCAGTGTGTTCTCATGGGTTTATTCTGTTTATTCTTTTGACTGTTGCTACTTCCTGGCACTATAAATATCAGTTCAGGAAACCGCCATGGACACTAGACGTCGTCTGTGCAGTCCAGCTCAGCATTTGCAGAAAGAAAGTCACACTTGTTGGCTGGTTCAACACAAAGACACTTGCCCCCTGCTTCCTCTTAATCTAATCCGGGCAGATCCACCTGAAGGGTCCATTTGCTTGGAAACACAGGATGTGCTCTCGGAAAATGCGCTTGTGTGTTTGTTGATGCTGCCTTTTCTGCTTATGCTTTAAGGCTCATCTCAAGAGAGAACGTTCCTGATCAGCTGGGCAGAAATGCCGTCTTGCGCCCATGTGGGGCTCCTGGTGCGCTTGGGGCTACTCCACGGCGCTTGCACAGTGCTTTAGGGACTGCTGTCTGGGCCTTTGTGCTGGCGCCCTCTGTGCACCCCAGGTTACGAATGCCGAGTCCTGTGACTTCTGATTCCTGGTTTCTGTCCCCCGATCGTTAGCATAGCGCATGCCCTGAACTTTGGTTGGGTGAGTGGCTGATTGTATGAATGAGTGAAATTGCAGTCATAGAGGGAAATAGTCATTTGAGTTCATACCTAGTTAAATACCTGTAAAAATAACCCTGTGTTTTCATTTGGATTCTTCTATTTTCCCTAGCAAATACCCTCTCCTGTGTGCATGCCCAGTTCGAGACAGAAAAGTACATTGTTATATGTGAATGCACTTCAGGGGATCTTTTTGCTTTGCTTTTTTGAATTTCCAGGGAATGGGCTAGTGTGTGCCTCACAAACTTCTTAGCATCTTTCTTTCCTCATGCATTTTTTTTTTTTTTTTTTGGCCTGGCCCCAGTCTTCATTCACATTCCTCCCAAAGGGTCTGCTGTACACAATGATTTTGTGAGCCGTTGGTTGTGTGTTCTCTGCAGTGAAAACCCGCCTTGTTTTCTGTTGCTAGGCAACCCCATTCCAGCTGCCATTGAAGAAATGCGCGGTGGTGGGCAATGGTGGGATTCTCAAGAAGAGTGGCTGTGGCCGTCAAATAGATGAAGCAGATTTTGTCATGCGGTAAGAGGGAGCACCCGCCGCGCGGCCTCCGCCTCCTCCCCCTCCCTCCCCTTCCCACGAGCCCGGGGACCTTGCAGAACCAGCCACTATGATGAACGCACTGCAGTAGATCTTGCTCTCCCCTTCCAGCTCACAGGAGCCTGAGTGAGGGCCGGGGTCAGGGCCAGCCTGCCCCGAGAAAGTTCAGAGGCAAGGGTGGGGCTAAAGAGGGCAGCGAGACTGTGCTGCGAGTGAAGGCATTGGGGAAGTGTGGAAACGCTCGGGTCTTATTTTAGATCCCAGCCGAGCCGGGTGCTTAAAACTTCTCGCAGCGCTCCTTTGTGGCAGCTAGCTCTGCGTGAATACACGTGCTAATTCACTCGTTTTATTCCACTTGCCATGCTTCTTAGTTTGCACAAAGGCCTTGGTAAGTAGCAAGTGGGCTCTGAAGGAGGATTTGATCTGTGCATGACCAGACAGCTGGAGGACAGGAGAGGAGGTGACTTGCCAATGAGGGAGCATGGTGAAGGGCCTGAGCCGGTGGTGATGGGGACCCCAGCTCCAGGGAAAACCGGGGACTCCTGCAGGGTGTGGAAGGGATCACTAGGATGCATCCAGCCCCCGGTGAACGCCCTCGGACCGTGGTGATGCCAGCCTGCCCCGGGGGTGGTGTGGATGGGACATGCTTAGCAGGTGGCCAAGCCAAGAGGGCGAGCGATTGGCAGAGTGCAGGTTTGAGAGGATCTGGGAGTGGGGGAGGACAGGGTGTGAGAATGCGGAGGGTTCTGGTGGGGTAGGAAGTGGGCTCTGAGACATGGGGGAGAGAAGGGAAGGAGGCCAAACAGCGTGGTCCTTCATAGCCAAGAGGGCCCGGGGGCCACGGCGGGGAGAAGTGGACTCAGAAGCGCTGAAGTTGAGGATGCCCCACCGAGGTCCACCATGTCAGAGCTATGTTGTTTCTGGGGGATGATCAGACTTAGTGTCGAGACAGGACTCGGTATTATTGGGAAAGGGAAGGAGTGGCGAGGCTCCACAGTGCCGCTGAAGTAGAGAAGACCAAAAGGCTCTGTGGCTGGGACGGCTGAGGATGGCAGGGACATGAGGGCAGAAAACTGAGCGAAGGGGTGGAGGGAGATTGTATGTTCATTCTTAAGGATAAATCACGACCTAAGAATAACAGAGGGTAGCTAAGAGCACATTAGGCCGCCTCTAAGTGGGGTGGGGGGAGGAAAGCCCAGGTGAGAAGGTTCAGGGGAGCCTTGTCCTTAGGCTGCTTGGGGAAGCCTGCAGAAGAGCAGGGAGAAGGAATGGCCTTTTCTTCATCCAGGAGCCCTGGCATAGTTTGTCCAGGTCGTACCGTGTGTTCCTCTCCATTGCTTGTCTTTCCCCGGGATACATACACAACAGGAACATAAAAACATAGTTGTCGGGGTTTGCGTTTGCACAGCCTCTGAGCACTTCCTCTGCATCCGGCCTCCCCTGGGTCCGGAAGAGGTGTGCTGAGTCATTCTCCCGCGCAGGTGCATCATGGAGAGGGGCTCACTGTGACCAGGACTGAGAAACAGAGCGGGGCAGGCAGCAGCTTCTGTGGAACGAGGTGTTGAGTGGAGTCACCTCCTCGTCGTCCCAAGTGCTGTGCAGCGCTGGGGGATGGGGTAGGAGAACCAGGCCAGTCCCTGGAGAGCGTGAAGGGATAAGGAGAACAGTGGTCCTGAGCCAACTTGAGGCGTTCCCTGCACTGCAGTGTCTGGCAGGAGGCCAAGGGCCAGCAAGGAGCCTTGCCGTTGGCTGGGTCTGTGGCCCACAGCACTCGTTTTACCTTCCCTGTCTAATCTGTGTGAGAAGTGAGCGACCACAGTTCCTCAAGGCTTTCCGCTGTGCGACTGCGGATTTGCATCATTCCAAGAGCTACTGTTGTGCCGTTTCAGTTTTCAAATCACACTTCAGTGTCAGTTAATTTGCCTTTTTTTACAAACTCTGTAAGGGTGGAGCAACAGACAAGCTCATTCCCACAGATTCAGGAACTTAGGTATTCCAGGTGGTCCTAATACAGTGCAGAGGGAGGCAGTCTGATTTCTTTGTGTGCACCAGGCAAGGTGCGTGTAGCAGACCAAGCTGGGGCACTGTAGGAGTTATTTAGGGTGGCGGGGTTCATCACAGATCAACTAGGCTAAGTTAGCTTTGTGCACGGTCTGCTGTGGCTAAATTCTAGTTCAGAATTAGTGCCTGAGATTGGAGCGTCTGATGCAATATTAAGCGTTATGTGCACAGAGCGATGAGGAAGCTGAGGAGTGAAAAGAATTTGGAGGAGATAGCGTAGAGCTATGTGTGCATGTGCTTTTGATTTAAGTTCAAGAATAGAACCATTTTCTTTATTTTTAAAGCTTTTTTGTTTATTATTTGAGAGAGAGAAGGAAAGAGAAATATCTCATTTGCTTGCACGCTCCCCAAATGCCTGCAGTAGCCCCCAACCTGGACTGAAGCTCGGAGCTAGGAACTCAGTCCAGGCCTCCCACGTGAGTTGGGGGAGTTCAGGGACTTGAGCCCTCACCACTTCCTCCCGAGGTCTGCATTAGCAGGAAGGTAGAATCAAGAGTTGAGCCGGCGCCGTGGCTCAATAGGCTAATCCTCCACCTTGCGGCGCCGGCACACCGGGTTCTAGTCCCGGTTGGGGCGCCGGATTCTGTCCCGGTTGCCCCTCTTCCAGGCCAGCTCTCTGCTATGGCCAGGGAGTGCAGTGGAGGATGGCCCAGGTGCTTGGGCCCTGCACCCCATGGGAGACCAGGAAAAGCACCTGGCTCCTGGCTCCTGCCATCGGATCAGCGCGGTGCGCCGGCTGCAGCGGCGGCCATTGGAGGGTGAACCAGCGGCAAAGGAAGACCTTTCTCTCTCTGTCTCTCTCTCTCACTGTCCACTCTGCCTGTCAAAAAAAAAAAAAAAAAAAGAATCAAGAGTTGGAGCTGGGCATCGAACCCAGGTACTCTGTTATGTCACCTTGGCATCCTAAGAGGCATCTATTACTGGGCTAAATGCTGGTCCCAAGAATTGTGCAAGTTTTATAACACGTTTGAATTTTTTTAACTTTTATTCAATAAATATAAATTTCCAAAGTACAGCTTTTAGATTACAGTGGGTTTTCGCCTCCATAACTTCCCTCCCACCCACAACCCTCCCCTCTCCCGCTCCCTCTCCCATTCCATTCGCATCAAGACTCATTTTCAATTATCTTTATATACAGAAGATCAATTTAGTGTATATTAAGTAAAGATTTCAACAGTTTGTACCCACACAGAAACACAAAGTGTAAAGTACTGTGTGAGTACTAGTTATAACATTAATTTACATTGTACAACACATTAAGGACAGAGATCCTACATGGGGAGTAAGTGCACAGCGACTCCTGTTGTTGACTTAACAAATTGACACTCTTGTTTAAGGCATCAGCAATCTCCCCAGGCTCTAGTCATGGGTTGCCAAGGCTATGGAAGCCTTTTGAATTCACCAACTCTGATCTTATTTAAACAAGGTCATAGTCAAAGTGGAAGTTCTCTCCTCCCTTCAGAGAAAGGTACCTCCTTCTTTGATGGCCTGTTCTTTCCACTGGGATCTCACTCGCAGAGATCTTTCATTTAGGGTCCCCCCCCCAGCCCCAGAGTGTCTTGGGTTTCCATGCCTAAAATACTCTCATAGTCTCTTCAGCCAGATCTGAATGCCTTAAGGGCTCAATTGGACTTGCCCCAAACAGTAGAGTTAGAAACTTGCCAGGGTATTCCAGTTCAATCCCATCAAGGTGGCATGTGCCAGTGCCATCTCACTAGTCCAAGTGATCAGTTTCAGTTCACAATTGATAATAATGATAGGATTAAGATTCAAAGGGATCACATAAACAAGACTAGTGTCTGCTAATACTAACTGATAGAAAAAAAAAAGGGAGAGAACGATCCAACATGGAAAGCGGGATACATAGCAGACTCATAGAAGGGCAGATGTCCTAAACACGTTTGAATTTTTAAAACCTTTATTTATGGTTTACAACATGGGAGTAATAAATGTTGATAAGTTATTTTTTAAAATTGGATTTGACCACTTATGGATCTATTTGGAAGTGATTGCTTAATACGTCTTTGTTTTGGGGAAGCCTTAGAAAGTTGAGGTAATATATATTCAAAATTAAACAGGTGTGCACTGGAAAGCATGTGGTTTTAGACTCAGGACAGATGGAAAACCAGCCCTCTCTGCTCACTGTTCCACCGGCTTCCGGTTCTGAATGTGTCCTAGGACCAGGAGAGACTGACCGTTTCTTTGCTGCGATGTTTTCTAACGCATCTTCTAAAATACTCAATATCAATTTCCCATTTTCAAAGTAAACATTTGCTCTGTAACCAGAAGCAACACTTGAAAAGATAATGCTGTTGAATTCAGTTTCTCCGAAGGCCTACAAGACAGAAGTAAACACAAGTACATGGTAGAAAGGGACTGGGAGTTCCAGGGACAAAGTGAAAGCAACAGAATTTTGGTGCCTTTTGAATTGTGCTCAAACACAGGTTTTGCAGCCTTAAAGACACTCAGGATTTTCAAAGTAATTTTATAATTTTTCTATTTCAAGATTCCTCTCCACCATGCCCATTCCCCACCCACCTCCCCTCGCTAATTCAGACTGTTCTTTGAATCATTGCTCACCAGTCCTGCGATCAGATCTCTCCCAGGGCTTGTGAGCACTCTTACCAAGACACTTCAGCCGTTAATATCTGTTAATTATGCCAACGAGCGATAATGGAAAGTCTGAAACACTTTTATGCAATTACGCCTTTATTAGAGACAGTTTGGCTGTATTCAGCGTGCCTTCTATGTGAATCTACGTAATTATCAATTTCGGAGTTGAGGAGCTACAATTGTGGTGTGTGAGGTGCAGGGAGGTGTCAGTTACTTGCACTTGGACAGAAATACCCACCCAGAGGAGCGGCAGGTTGACGTTTTCCATCAAGCTGTGTTGTCATTGTTTTCCAGAAATGCGTTCACAAAATGCTGTCTTTGTTGTGTGTAGCATTTCCCTGGTTCACAGGATGTGATCAGTATACGCAAGTCTTTCTTGAGCTTTTGCCCTCTGGTAGGAGGTTTGCAAGGGCCTTGGGCCCACGAGGCCTGACACTCACAGAAAAACAAACAGTTATTCGTGAAAATCAGCTAGTTCCACTTAATGACAGGACCAGTGAGGAGAGCACATTCAGAGTCCCCAGTTTGAATATAACGTGGCTGATTCTCAGATGTTAGTGAGGACGGTCAAGATCAGAGCTCTCTGGGCCACCGTGGGTTAAGTTGCCGCTTGCCATGCCAGCATCCCATGGGGCGTCCTGGCTGCTCCACTGGCTCCCTGCAAATGCACTTGAGAAAGCAGCAGGGGATGGCCCAAGAGGTTGGGCTGCAGCACCTGTGTGGGCAACCTGGATGAAGTTCCTGGCTTGTGGCTTCAGCCTCGCCCAGCCGCAGTCATCTGTGGAGTGAACCAGCAGATGGAAGATCTCTGTCTCTCCTTGTGTGTGTCTCTAACTTTCTGATAAATAAGCAAATACTTAAAAAAAAAAAAAAAACTCGGAAAAAATACTTTGAGGGGCATAAATCCATTCTGGCTACTGCCTGCTTCCTTTCCTAGAGGCCACATTTCAGCCTGCTTTATCTTGACAGTCACCTTTGCAAGGATGGGTTCAGTCACAAGACCGGCATCAGCACGTAGCCCGATGAGCCCTGGTGTTGATGCAGAGGCTCACTCCCTCGTGAGAATGTGCAGGAGACCACATGGCATGTGGTGAATAGCAGACGTCTCAAGGGTGGCTCTGTGATGGGCTCTCCCACGCAAGCCACAATGCTCACCATGTTTGTTCTCAGGGCACGTTAGCAAAAGTCACCAGCTGTCTGGCTAGCTGACCTGTGGCGCGCTGCCAGAGGAACCGGAATCTCATTACTAAAGGACAGATGAAAGGCAGAATTGAAATCAGCCAAGAGCAGTTTCCGCGTCCGATGGCCTGCTGTGGTGGGAGTCACAGGGCAGATACAGGGTGCAGTGAGGGAGCTGGAGCCCATCAGCTGAGCCGATGCACAGACAACTCCGTGCCCTGCGGGAGGTTTGTGGGGGAAACTTCAGTCGCTGGGGAGTGAGCGGAGACTTTACTATTTGTAAGGGATCTTTGCCTTCAAATAAGCAATGCTTTGGCTTCCTGAAGTAATAAAACCTTAGAGAGGCCCTGATATGGTAGGAGTCAAGACACAGAGAGAGATGGGACGTTTCAGACAGTTCGTGGGAGATAGGAATTGAAAGGTAAATTTAGGTACATTATTTGGTATAGAGGGTCAGACATCGCTTGGAACTCCCACGTCCCATGTGAGAGCGGCCTGGATTGGAGTCCCAGCTCCTCTCCCGATTCTAGCTTCCTCCTGATGTGCACCCTGGGAGGCAGCAGGTGATGGCTCAAGTCATTGAGTCACTGCCATCCACATGGGAGCCATAGCTTGAACTGCCAGCGCCTGGCTTTCACCTGACACAGCCCTGGCTGTGATGGGCATTCCGGTGTGGACCAGCAGGAGGGTGATCTGTCTGTCTGGTTTTCAGATAAAATAGTAATAATGAAGTATGTTTATTTGGGTGCAAAACAATTTTGAAGTCTATACATATTCTTTTCATAATTTGCATTTTCTGTGAACTTTTTGAAGCCCCTCTCTCCATAGGTGGAAGGGGGAATTAAATCACAGTAATAAGGAAAACCTAGTGGGAACTGCAGGCTTGTTTAAGGTTTTCATAAATAATAAATGTATATTTAATTATATTTCTATGAATATCTGCTTTGTGTTATTTTTGAGCTTGTACTATGTGTGAAGCATAAACTGGGATTTTTTTTTAATATAGGACTTCTTTTAGTCTTACAACAACCCTGTGGGAAAAAAAGTCGTTTCTTCCTTTTATGTATTGGGGAAACCAAGGCCAGGCAAGTGAATCAACTTGTATAATGTCCCGCAGACTGAAAGCGGTGGGCTTTGGATTAACACTGACCTGAAGATAGTTCCCATTGTAAACATTTGTGGCTAAGGAAAACAGCTGGGTCAGGGAGGTGTTTGGAGAGGGGAGTGGGGCGGCCTTTACAGCACCAGGAAACATCACGTGTGCTCTTTCCCTTGGCTGACCTGCGGTGGCAGAGTCATCACCCTTCTCTGGATGCCACATATGTCTTTATCACCTGTCACCCAAAGCATTGGTCTTGTGCATAAAAGTGAGATCGCCGTTGCTTAAGGCACATAGTACGTTGCCCTAATGGACTGTTGTGATTCAGCTTTGGGGAAAAGAAAGAAAAACGTCAGCAAGTATAATTCCTTCCTGTCCCTTGAGGGCGGTAGGTTTCTGGAAGACACTGTGGTCCTGTGTCCTCTGGGGTGCCACACCGTCCTGAGCCCTAGGTTCCAGTCTAAGACTGGTTGTTGACCACCTCAAAAACATTGAGGGTGGAATAAATCAGGCGCTCTTACTGTCTCTTTCCTTTCATAGATCATTTACTTCTCTAGACGACATCCTCTTGCTTCTAAAACTGAACCAGTCTTTGAAGATGCGGATGGTTCATTAGTCATCTAGTGTCTAGTAAAAGGGGGAGGTGGCCAAAACAGTTATTTGTGAACTGAGCTAGAATTAGTAAGGTTCTTAGCTGTGTCATTATGGCTGGCTTGATTGAAGTCTGTGAATCCTTCTAAAGTGTGTCTTCTTCTGTCTCCAGATGCAATCTTCCTCCCTTGTCAAGTGAATATACGAAAGATGTTGGATCGAGAAGTCACTTAGTGACAGCTAACCCCAGCATCATTCGGCAGAGGTGAGAGTTTATGATTTTCTTGTTGTGAAGAAGGCTTCAAGAGGAAGGTTTTTGAAGTATTTAGCATCTCCAGGGCAGTGAGCATAAATTCAGGATTGGGAAAGCCAAGAGGAAAACCATCTGGGCAGGCAGGAAGGATAGAGGAGGGAATTGTAAATAAGCGAGGCAGGACTACGGGAATCCAAACAGTGCTCTGTGCTGCCTCTGGGATTCTGTTCAGGCTGTTAGAGATAGTAGAAATAGCACGAGGAGCCATTGTTTTGCTCACAGCGGCCGTACAATATCCTGCATACTCATGACCACTGCTTGGCGATTTGTTGGTTTCAGTGCCAGCACATTGACTGGCAACTGTCGCTGAATTAATAAAACAAAAACAAAATGACCGATCCACTGCATATATGGGCATTAATATAGTAATGCTGTCAGAACATATAGTAACTTGTGATTGTATTGTATTTAATCAAACTGATGAGAGCAAATGGAAAATTCTAGTTCTAGTATCAATTCTGGAAGGCGTGGCTGCTGCTATAGGAGTTTCTGGGGTCATCGGTCTCTAGTTGGTCAAGGCCATTCCTCCAAGAGCTGTTTGTTGTGGGCGGTGAGCCCGACTCTGAGGGAAAAGGAGTCACTGTTGTGTTCAGCCCCTCCTGTGTGCTGGCAGTAGGCAGGGAAGTAGCCCCAGGTTCTGGTCCAGGCATTGTCTTCTAAGGATGTCCTAACCGAGTGGACAGCCTGCCTGTGGCACCTCACACGATGTGCACTACTTGGTTCAAAATATTTACAAAAATGTCCCATGCCCTCTTTACCCAGGTTTTTTTTTTTTTTTTTTTTTTTTTGACAGGCAGAGTGGGGGGGGGGGGAGAGAGAGAGAGAGAGAGAGAGAGAGAGAAAGAAAGAAAGAAAGAAAGGTCTTCCTTTACCATTGTTTCACCCTCCAATGACTGCCACGGCCGGTGTGCTGCTGCTCGCACACCGCGCTGATCTGAAGCCAGGAGCCAGGTGCCTCTCCTGGTCTCCCATGTGAGTGCAGGGCCCAAGGACTTGGGCCATCCTCCACTGCACTCCCAGGCCACAGCAGAGAGCTGGCCTGGAAGAGGGGCAACCGGGACAGAATCTGGCACCCCGACCGGGACTAGAACCCGGTGTGCCGGCGCCGCAAGGTGGAGGATTAGCCTATTGAGCCACGGCGCCGGCCCAGTTTTTGTCAAAGTCGACATCAGCACAGCAGTTCTATTTTGTGAAATAAGAAAAATATTCCATTTATAATAGCATTAAATAACATGACACATTTGACAATTAGAAAAGAAAGCAGGTGCTCTGTGGTAAAATGATGAGATTTTATTGGAAGACATTTCAGACACCCTGATTAAATGTATTGATGTACTGTGTGCGTGACTGAAGGATTCAGCCTTGTAAATGCATTAGGTCTTGTCAAATCAATCTATAGATTGGTTGAAACTCCAACAGAAAGCCTAACAATGCATATTTTGATGTGTGTGTGTGTGTGTGTGTGTGTGTGTGACTTGACAAGTTGATTTTCAAAGTTATGTGAAAATATGGAGAACCAAGAAAAGTGAAGAAATTCTTGAAGAAAAATGGTTTGCAAGGGTTGTTGTATCAAGGCTTACTAGCAATCTGTTATAATGAAGACAGTGTGGCCTTGATGCAAAGATAAACCAGTAGATCAGTGAAACAGAACAGGGGACGTCTGGATAGTTTCACACAGAACAGTGTACGTGAGCTAGAAGGAATGCCGTAATCAGTGAGGAGAGGTCAGAGTATTCAGAACTGATGTTGGGATAACTAGGAGCCTATATGAGAAATATTTAAATTAGACTTTTACATCATAACTTACACTGAAATCATTGTCAGATGGCCAAAACATATCTATTAAAATAAAACAGAAAAACATATAGAAGAAAAGATAGGCTTGGGACCAGTGCTGTGGCATAGTGGGTAAAGCCTCTGTCTTCAGTACCAGTGTCCCATATGGGCGCTGTTTCATAATTCCAGCTGCTACATTTCTGATCCAGCTCCCTGCAAATGTGCCTGGGAAAACAACAGAAGATGGCCCAAGTGCTTGGGCCTCAGAACCCACATGGGAGAACCAGATGAAACTCTTGGCTTCTGGCTTCTGCCTGGCCCAGCCCTGGCTGGTAACGGCCATTTGGGAAGTGAACCAGTGGATGGAAGATTCTCATTCATTCTCTCTCTTCTCTTCTCTCTCCCTAACTCTGTCTTTCAAATAAATCAGTGAAATCATTAAAAAAAATTTAAAAAAATGAAAAAATAGGCTCTGGGATTCTGAAAAAAAAAGAGCTACACAGCACATTATAAAGGAAAACAATGATGAGTCTGACTTTATTAAAAGCAGGAACTTTTATTCATAAAAAGAAGACATGATAAGAGAGAGCAAATGCAGCACACTGTAGAAGAAGGCAGCTAGCAGCAGGCTCACATGGAATAGATGAAGAACATCTTCGTATTAAATTCAGGAAGAAATGAAGATCTAGGAGGAGATTCAGTCAAGGAGTTGAACCAGCACTGCCAACGAGTGACAAGTCCAAATTCCAGGATACTTCAAAAAATCCATAGAAGATACATTTTATGAAGAAAACTATGCATGGATTTCAAAACTTGTGTACCAAAATAAATATATCTTTTAATTCCTTTTCCACACAATTTTTGAAATATCATCATAGCCAATAAATGAATGAAATTATGTTCCACCTCATTAGTAATCAGAAAACTGCGAATCAGAATCCTAATGAGATGAATCATTACACATTCATCATATTGGCAGGAGGTAGACCAACTGTTCCTGAGGTTGTGGAGCAACAGAAACTGTCGTCTGTGCTGTTTGGAATGAATGCCGTCACCATCACTTGCAACTCAGTGTGACGCACACTCCCTGTGTCCACGCAGTTCCATTCCTCCATCTATACCCCGGGGAAAAGCAGAGTTCATCATAAAGGGGAAGTGTATACACTAATCGTTTGTAGTAGTGAAACACTGCAAATACGTACGTGTGCATCAGTGCTAGAATGAATAAACCAATGCGGGTATTTCCCACGATGGAATGTTTTACAGAAAGTGTTGGCTGTGCACCAAAAGAAGGATGACTTTTGTAATGTTGAGAAAAAGAAGTAAGTAAACAATCTAGTAGTATTCTAGATAAGATAAAATCATGTGACGGCATGGTGTAGGGAGACACGTATATCCAGGAGAATCAGAGCTTACCCAGAGGACATGCCTCAGATGGGGGGAGTGCTGGTGCAGACTTGCGAGAATGGGCACATCCGGTTGCCAGAAATGTTCTCTTTCTTGACCCGACTGAACCTACTGTGGATATACACTCCATCATTACCTGTAAGCTGTAGAGGTATGAAGCTGCTTCCAAAAGTTCAAGAATTAAAAGATAAAGTTTATTCTGGTACAACTTAATTTTTTTTGTTTGTTTGTTTTTACTTTCACTGTGTTTGAAAGGCAGGGAAACAGAGACAGATAGACGTCTTCTGTCTGCTACTTCACTCCCCAGATACCTACAACAGCTGTGACTGGGCAGAGCTGAAGCCAGGAGCTTAGGGATGCCATCCGGGTCACCCATGTGGGTGGCGGGGACTCACGTACTTGCGCTGTCACCGCTGCCTCCAAGGGTGCCTGTTAGCAGGGAGCAGGAATTGGAAGTGGAGCCAGGACTTGAGCGTAAGCACTCTGATAGGGGATGTGTGTCCTAAACCACACCTTAACTGCAGAGCCGTAACTGCACCCTGGTACAATTTTGTTTTGAAATCCATCTCTATATCTATATACATATATATGTATGTATATATGAGGGAGGTCTTCAAAAGTTTGGAAAATACTATGAAAAAGCTATGCATGTGTTTCAAAATTTTTGCAACAAATTATCTTTTTAATTTTATTCTTTCACAAACTTTATCAAGTGCCATTGTATGTTAGATGTTTTCTTCTGTATATGTATTTTACAAAAAAAAAAAAAAAATCAGAAGAAAGGATCCTAAGTGATAGAGGATGTTAAAACTTGTAATTTTAGATGTTCTCAGTTGAATTCAGTTTGAATTCCAAAGAAGTATACTCTAATAGGTTTTGTATAAAAGGGATCTCTGTCTTGAATATAAGGAGTCATCAAAAGATCTGAATAGAAATGTAGGTAAGATTTATTAGTCTCATTGTCGGTGATGCAGATCTCTGTTAAAGCTGAAGCACAGTTAATATTTTAACACAAGAATGATCAATTTTTTTCTTATGGAAAAGATCAAACAGATATCAAGTGCTGAAAACCTTTGACTGGTTAACTACAGCTTCTGCAGTATTCATAACATCTTCATGTGGCTAGCAGTCTATGCAAATGGACTGGATGACAAAGTACCAATATTTTTAATTGGGGATTAAAATATAGATGTTGGTTTGACACTAACATGGCTTACTAAAATGGAAGAAATAAAATTGAATTGGGAAAGGTAGCATGTGTGGCTGTATTAGAAGATTAGATATTAGATATTTTCTTCATATCTAGCAGTCTTTTTCAAGCTCTGCAAATCCACGGCATGAGGAGTGTCATTTACTCTCATGTGATCAAAAATTAAATTCACTGGGCAAAGATGTACACTGGAAATGCGAAGTATTAGTAATTTTCATAGCTGTCCTGCACGTCTGGATTCTGATATTCCAAGAGCTATAAGCATTATGAGTTTTCACTACAAAATTCCCTCAGAAAATATCGGCAATAAGAAAAAGTTTGAGAAGAATTATATGCACATTAATATTATATAAGTAGTATATACATATTAGTATGCATGTAACATATATGAAAAGCAGACATAATTAGGGCAACAAAATTAAAGATAGAGAAGGTAATATTTATTGCTGAATCTAAAATAAATTCTCAGAAAAGGAACTACAGCCTTCATTAGGGTCTTGTTTAATTAAGTGCATTATAATTGTTTTCTTTTCTTTTCTTTGTAAGGCAAAGAGAGACAGAGAGCTCTTATCTACAGGTTCAGGTTCACTCCCCAAATGCCCATAATAGCTGGGGCTGGTTGGGGCCAAAGCCTGGAGCCAGAAACTCAGCTCTAGTCTCCAGAGAGAGTGGCAGGAACCCAGCTATTTGAGCCATCGTCAGTGCCTTCCAGAGTCTTCAGTAGCAGGAAACTAGAGTCAGGAACTAGAGCCCAGGAGCAAACCCAGGCACTGGTAGGTGGGGACATGGACATCTTAACTGCTAGGCTAAATGCCTGCTCTCTGCCTTGAATCTCATTTCATTTCATTATTCATGTTGTATGTGTTTATTGATTTCATCACACGGTTCCCTATGCATTGTTTTTGATCATATCCAGAATAAGAAATTTCCTTAGAACGCCTGGTACCAAGAGGAGAAAGGAGAAAGGACTTTGTGGGCATGTGCATCCTCTGATTGCATTTTTGCGGGCAAGAAGAGAGGTGGATCTGACGGGGCAGCAGAGTCTGTTGTGTGTTCAGACCCATTGCTGCCGCCTTTCCTTTCTTTGCTGGGTATGCAGGTGGAAGACAGAAAGGGTGCACCTGTGGGTTGTCCATCATCATACAACCTCTGACCTGTTCACCTTCAAATACTGTTGTTCACATATTAGAAGTGATTTTTTTTTAAGACTGATTTATTTGAAAGGCAGAGTTACACAGAGAGAGAAGGAGAGGCAGAGAGAGAGGTCTTCCATCTGCTGGTTCACTCCCCAATTGGCCGCAATGGCCAGAGCTGTGCCGATCCGAAGGCAGGAGCCAGGAGCTTCTTCCCGGTCTCTCACGTGGGTGTGGGGGCCCAAGGACTTGGGCCATCTTCCGCTGCTTTCCCAGGCCATAACAGAGAGCTGGATTGGAAGTGGAGCAGCTGGGACTTGAACTGGCACCCATATGGGATGCCAGCACTGCAGGCCGTGGCTTTACCTGCTATGCCACAGCGCTGGCCTCAGAAGTGGGTTTTAAATCCATCATTTCTGTGATAATTTTTTATCTGTTTTTTTGTCCAAATGTTAAGTTGTTGCCAAGTATGGATTTTCAGTTTACTGCATTTTATATATACATTTTCAAACATATTTATAGAGAGTGAGTATATGCCCCCATCTACCAGTTCACACTTCAAATGCCCACAATAGCCAGGCTGGGGCTGGGTTGTGGGGGGCAAAACCAAGGGCTGGGAACTCAGTCAAGGTCTCCCCTGTGGATAGCAGGAGCCCAGCTAATTGAGCCCTCATGGCTGCCTCCCTGGATCTGCATTAGCAGGAATAGAGTTGGAAGCGGGTATCGAACTCGGAGACTCTGTTAAGGGATGAGGGCTTCTTAGATGCTCACACCACACACTCATCCCATGCATACGTTTTAAATACACATCTGTACTGTCAAAATCTTGCAGGTGTAGATTTCACTCTTAGGATGTCACGTGTCCTTATGGCAAAGTCAGGGTTCTTTGTCAAATCAAGTTACTGAACGAGCTTCCTGCCAGAAGACACGGACTGGCTTTTTAAGTCAGATAAATGTTAGAATGTAGTCCAGTATTGTCATCTTACTTCTGAAGTCTAACTACTCAGCATGGAGGTGAGGTGTGGGTTCCTGCCCAGACTTTGTCCGCTCGGTAAAACAACACACAGCCCCTTTCTGTTCTTCCTGAAGATATTTCAGCTGTTTCAGAGAACACCCCCCGGAGCTGTGTGTTTTGGAAGTGTATTTTGTTTGTGGCCTGGTGGTGTTTAGTCTCTGTGACAGTGATCATTGAACTTTGGGGCACTAGTAGATAAGGCTTTCTTTGGAAGGTGAATGGAAAGGGGGAAATTAGGAGAGGCAAGTTTGGAGATGAGCAGAGTGTATGTACACTGTCAGATTTGTCTTGGGCAAGTAACTTTAGGAAAAGTGTGCCTGTGGACATTTGAAAGTCAGAAATTCATGGGGAGGAGGCAGATGACAATGGGAGCTCCACGAGAACAGAGTTACAGAGGTGCTCAGTCAACAAGCAGTTTCTGAAATCTACTCTGGGACAGGGACTCCAAGGTTGAGTGAGGTGGACCATAAACCCTGAAACTGCCACGGTTCCCAGAGGTGCTGCCCATGGCTTTAGCATCCATGGAGGACCTTTGTAATTTTTTTTTTTTTTTTTTTTGACAGGCAGAGTGGACAGTGAGAGAGAGAGACAGAGAGAAAGGTCTTCCTTTTCCATTGGTTCACCTCCCATGGCCAATGTGGCTGGCGCACCGTGCTGATCCAAAGCCAGGAGCCAGGTGCTTCTCCTGGTCTCCCATGGGGTGCAGGGCCCAAGCACTTGGGCCATCCTCCACTGCACTCCCGGGCCACAGCAGAGAGCTGGCCTGGAAGAGGGGCAACTGGGACAGAATCCAGCGCCCCGATCGGGTGCTGGCACCGCAAGTGGAGGATTATTAGCCTGTTGAGCCACGGCACCGGCCTGTAATTTTATTTTAAGATTCATTTATTTTACAGGCAGATTTATGGAGAGGGAGGGTGAGGGAGAGATATTTTTCTATCTGTTGGTTCACCCTCCAAATACTTGCAACCTGGAACTCCATCCAGGTCTCCCATGTGGGTGGCAGAGGCCCACATAGTTGGGCCAATTTCTGCTGCTTTCCCAGGCGCAGTAGTGGGCAGCTGGATTGAAAGTGGGGCAGCCAGAACTCAAACCCATGCTCATATGGGATGCTGGTGTGGTAGGCGGCCGCTTAACGAATTGTGCCAGCCCCTATTATTTTATTTTTTAAAAAAGATTCATTTATTTAAAAAGCAGACAATGAGAGAGGGGAAAAGAGAAAGAGATCTTGCTTCTTCTGATTTAGTCCTCCAATGCCTGTAACAGCTGGGATGGAAGCCAAGAGCCTGGAATTCCATCCTGGTCTCCCCCATGGGTGGTGGGGACCCAGGAACTTGAGGCATCATTTACTACCTCTCAGGGGCATTAGCAGAAAGCTGGATTGGAACTGGATAGTCAGGACTTGAACCAGGCACTCAGATATGGGATATGGGCATATGAAGGTGCAGTGCAACCCCCTGTGCCACAACACTCAACAAAGAGGGGCTTCATATGAAAGATTGCATGTGTGTGCAGGGCTGCGATTTTCATTAGGTTCCCCAAAGGTCTATTACTTACAAAAGGTGCAAAAGTCACTAATCTAGGTTGAGTCAGTCTGTGGTAACAATATGAATAGAGTTCTGATTGATATATATATATATAATACTTGAATAATATATATATTCAAATATATATATATACTTGAGTTTCTGCATTTTCCAATAGAGTTTAAAGCACAATAAGCCATTTTGCCCCTACGAGGAGTTCATGGTATTCCCAGGGAGGATGTGTACTGGGGCAGATGGTTGTTAAAAGATAAACATTGTAACTTCATTCATTGTCCTATTGTGACCTTAAGAATTCGTTTGAGAACATGAAGGCTGACCATCTTGGGAGATGGTTGTTATTTACAGATACTTAAAAAAGTAACCTTTTAAAAGTCTATGTGTATGTGCAAGAAGTCTGCTATTTCAGATGAAATAAATAGAGCTGGTGAGGAAAAAAAGCCGCAAGAGGCCGAGGATGTATTTTCCCATGTGGCCGTGGCACAGGAACCAGTATGGACTTGAGGCAAGACTCCTATCTGTGCTCTTGCGATCCTGACATTTTTTTTTTTTTTTTTGGCACCAAGGACTTGTGCAATACATGTTCATTGAATGAATGAATGAATGAGTGAATTTCTGGTTTAAGTTGTGTGTTAAAAGGAAGTTTAATGATTGTTTTTGGTATCAGTTAAAATGAGTTTATGCCCTTGAGCTGGGAAGACGAATTTGCATGACAAATATTTCAGAATGATGCCAATGGAATGCTTAACTAGGGAAAACTTAGGATGCTCCTTTTTAAAAATGGACGTGATTAGAAAACACAAAGCAATAAATGGAGTAATAGAACAAGTGGAATAAAAATCATGGCGGTGTCAGCCTTTCAAAGCTTACAAGTGCATAAGGTTTTTTTTTTTTTTTTTTTTTTTTTTTTTTTTTTTGACAGGCAGAGTGGACAGTGAGAGAGCGAGACGGAGAGAAAGGGCTTCCTTTGCCGTTGGTTCACCCTCCAATGGCCGCCGCGGCCGGCGTGCTGCGGCCGGCGCACCGCGCTGATCCGATGGCAGGAGCCAGGAGCCAGGTGCTTTTCCTGGTCTCCCATGGGGTGCAGGGCCCAAGCACTTGGGCCATCCTCCACTGCACTCCCTGGCCACAGCAGAGAGCTGGCCTGGAAGAGGGACAACCGGGACAGAATCCGGCGCCCCGACCGGGACTAGAACCCGGTGTGCCGGCGCCACTAGGTGGAGGATTAGCCTAGTGAGCCGCAGTGCCGGCCACAAGTGCATAAGTTTTAATTCACTTGGAGAACTGGAGACGAGATCCCACTATTTATTTTGATGTTTGTGATATCAAGTGTCATCCGAGGAATTTCTTCCCAGGAAAGTCCAGGAGATTTTGTCCAGTGGTTATCAAGTGTCGTTTTACTAAGGGAAACTAGGATGTGGGGATCAAAGCACGGAAAACAATTATTCATTTTGTGAATGTGGTTTTTAGAAGACAGTTTGGGCTTGAAGAACTCCAACAGTGCCATGTCAGTTTCTCAGGAGAATTGTGTATTTCTCGGGTTGGGTTCCTAAAGCTTCCCGATCTCTTCCACTGTCTGATTCTTCTTTTTTTTTTTTTTTTTTTCTCTCCAGACTTAGAACAGCTTTACCAGTGCTTGCATCAAGGCCTGGCGGTCCTTGATGCCCATTCCTTCTAACACCAGCAGTCCCAGACGGGACCTAGAAGGCAGGTGCTTGAGGGACCGGCTAGGAGAAAGGAAAGAGAGGCACTCCACAGAGATGAGTCTGTGCAGTTTGTGGCTAAGGGTCAATGTTCTCTAGAGATGGAGAACACAAGTTTTGGCTTTGAGTGGATTTGTTTTAAAATTATAGTGCCACAGGGTCGGCGCTGTGGCTCACTAGGTTAATCCTCCGCCTGCAGCGCTGCATCCCATATGGGTGCCGGGTTCTAGTCCCGGTTGTTCCTCTTCCAGTCCAGCTCTCTGCTGTGGCCCGGGAAGGCAGTGGAGGATGGCCCAAGTGCTTGGGCCCTGCACCCCATGGGAGACCAGGAGAAGCACCTGGCTCCTGGCTTTGGATCAGTGCAGATCAGCCCAGTGCTGGCCGTAGCGGCCATTTGAGGGGTGAACCAACAGAAGGAAGACCTTTCTCTCTGCCTCTCTCTCACTGTCTATAACTCTACCTGTCAAATAAATAAATAAATAAATAAATAAATTATAGTGCCAGTGCCAGTAAGTGCTTCTGTTTATTTGCTGCATAGCCTTAGCTTCGCATCTGTCAGTCGAGAATAAAGTTATTTACATGGACGATTATTGAGAGATGGAGATGGGATGATGAACCTGCACCCAGGAGAAGCTCTTCCGAATGGTATCCAGAAGAGCGACTCAAATGGACGCTCCTAGCGCCATCATTCTGTTCTTGGATAACACTCATTTCTAAGTGTACTGTTGGACTTGCCAAATTGGAAATTTCTAAGGGTATCTGTATACCTTCTCTATACCACCCTTCCCCCAAATAAATGCACAAAACCGAGAAATCAGAGAACTCAACTAGGCCAAGCAGTGTGGACCATGAAGTTCAGGTGCTAAAGCATAGAACAGGAGTGCAAGCGTTGTGTTTTCCGTTAGCGTCTGTGTGAAGCCGCAAGAAGAGAGCTGTCGTGGACCGAGGTCAGCACAGCCTCTGGCTTGCTATAGAAGAAAACACAGATTCCTTCTGGGGAGAAGCTTCCAGAATGGCCGTCTGCTATGTCCAAGGAAGCATCAGCTCATAAGCACTTCTGTGCAAACAAACTGTCAGTACTGAGCCCTCAGAGACCAAACACAAACAGCAGACCACAGATGTGAATGCCTGAGAACTTACTGAAATTGTTAGATTCGTATACAAGTGTACCTCAGAAAGTTCGTGGAAAGATGATTTAAATGATAAGTTGATGTTGGTGCAAAAAGATTTGAAATCATAATATGCATTTTACATAATATGCATTTTTCTTTTTTTAAAAATTTATCTTATTTATTTGAAAGAGTTAGAAAGAGAGAGGTCTTCCATCCACTGGTTCACTCCCCAAATGGCCAGGGTTGGGCCAGGCTGAAGCCAGGAGCCAGGACCTTCTTGTGGGTCTCGTATGGGGCCATCTTCCTCTGCCTTCCCAGGGGCATTAGCAGGGAGATGGATTGCAAGTAGAATGACCAGGACTTGAATCCATGCCTATATGGAATGCTGGTGTTGCAGGTGGTGGCTTAACCCACTACACCACAGCACTGGCCCCATAATATGCATTTTTCTCAAGCATTTTGAAGAGCCTTTATATAACTAATAGGAAATCTTTTTGAAACAAATGAGAAAGCAGTAGCAAATATCACAGTTACCTAGGTAGACTTGAAAAAGAACCCAACAGAAGTTTTAGAAATGAAAAATATAATTATTGAAATGGGTAGGGCCGGTGCCGTGGCTCACTTGGTTAATCCTCCGCCTGCGGCGCCGGCATCCCATATGGGTGCCAGGTTCTTGTCTGGTTGCTCCTCTTCCAGTCCAGCTTTCTGCTGTGGCCCGGGAAGGCAGTGGAGGATGGCCCAAGTGCTTGGGCCTTGCACCAGCATGGGAGACCAGGAGGAAGCACCTGGCTCCTGGCTTCGGATCAGTATAGCTCTTGCCGTAGTGGCCATTTGGGGAGTGAACCAACGGAAGGAAGACCTTTCTCTCTGTCTCTCTCTCTCTCTCTGTCTAGCTCTATATGTCAAATAAAAAAAAAGAAAGAAATGGACAAACATCGAATCAGACATAACTGAAGGTGGAATTGATGAACTGGAAGACAGAGCAAGTGCTTTTCCAGATAGGTTATAGAGAATATGAAAGCAAGACAAACATGAGGGACAGAACAAAAGGGACCACACTGCAGTGGAATGTTAGAGCTGTAGGATGGAGATAAAGGTTGAGAGTTTTTCAGACTTAATGAACAAGTGATCCTTTTTTTTTTTTACCTTTATTTAGTAAATATGAATTTCCAAAGTGCAGTTTATAGATTACAATGGCTCCCCCCATAACGTCCCTCCCACCCGCAGCCCTCCCATCTCCCGCTCCTTCTCCCATTCCATTCACATCAAGATTCATTTTCAATTATCTTTATATACAGAAGATCAATTTAGTATATATTAAGTAAAGATTTCATCAGTTTGCGCCCACACAGAACACAAAGTGCAAAATACTGTTTGAGCACTAGTCATAGCATTAATTCACATTGAACTACACGTTAAGGACAGAGATCCTACATGAGGAGTAAGTGCACAGTGACTCCTGTTGTTGACTTAACAAATTGACACTCTTGTTTAAGGCATCAGCAATCTCCCCAGGCTCTAGTCATGAGTCGCCAACTTTGATCTTATTTTGACAAGGCCATAGTCAAAGTGGAAGTTCTCTCCTCCCTTCTGAGAAAGGTACCTCCTTCAATAAGTGATCCTTAAATACAAAAAACAAAAAATATCAATTACAATCAATTCAGTGTTTAGAAAATGCAAACAATTTTAGTGAAGCTGAACTGAAAATAATAACCTTCTAAAAGCAGTAAAAAAAATAAAGATTGCTTGTGAAAGAAGGATAATTATACTGAAAACAGATTTCTCTAAACAGTAAAAATGCAAGTCAGAAAGCAGTAGGGAAATATCTTCAAAGTGAAAGTGCTGAGAGAAGAAATACCAATATAGAAATGTATGCTCAGCAAAACTATTTTTCAGTAGCTATTTCAGAAAAATCATCTTCTAGAAAAGACACAAAGAATATTTACCATCAACAGACCTTACTGAGAGAAATTCTAAAGAATGTATCTCGAGACAAAAGTATATTACTTCAGAAAGAAAATACAGGATGCCACAAAATTGCAAGTGTTACAGGTAAATCTAAACAGACCTCATCTGTATAAAATATTAGTGATTGGGGCTGGCATTGTGGTACAACGGATGAATCTGCTGCCTCTGTCATGGGCATCCCATATGAGTGCTGGTTCGTGTCCCATCGGCTCCACTTCTGCTCCAGCTCCCTGCTAATGCACCTGGGAAAGCAGTGGAAGGTGGCCCAGGTACTTGGGGCCCTGCACCCACATGGGAGACATGGACAGAGTTCCAGGCACCCGGCTTCAGCCAAGCCCAGTCCTGGCTGTTGAGGCCATCTGGGGAGTGAACCAGTAGATCAAAGAGCTCTCTCTCTGTCTCTCTCCCTGTCTCTGTATAACTCTGCCTTTCAAACAAATCTTAATAAGTAATTATTATATATTGGTTTTACATATTATTTGTATAATCAAAAGATACCAGAAATATTAAGAAATGGCATCATAGAAGTTAGGAGGGAGCAACTAGTGTTTTAAAGTTCTTGTTTATTTATTTATTTATAACGATTTATTTTATTTACTTAAAAGACAGAGTTACAGAGAGATGTAGAGATAGAGAGGTCTTCCATCCTCTGGTTCACTCCCGAATTGGCCTCAATGGCCAGAGCTGCGCTGATTCGAAGCCAGGAGCCAGGAGCTTCTTCCAGGTTTCCCACGTGGGTGCAGGGGTCCAGCCATCCTCTACTGCTATCCTAGGCCATAGCAGAGAGCTGGATGGGAAGAGGTGCAGCTGGGACTAGAACCGGCACCCATACGGGATGCCAGTGCTTCAGGCCAGGGCATTAACCCTCTGCGCCGTAGCACTGGCACCCTTAAAGCTCTTGTTTGTTTTATTGCTTGGGAATGAACCATGCTCTGTGGCTTCAACAACAACAGCTACCGTTTTAGCCTCCTTCCCTGTTTCTGTGGCTCAGAAAGTCAGGAAGTAGAGGCTCAAGCTCTCTCATACAAAGGCTGGAGTCGAACATAGTCCCCAGCACCAACCACAAGGTGCTTACTGCATAAACATTAACTTCCTTTCCTTTTCTTTTCTAAGATGTTTTTATTATTATTTGACAGGCAGAGTGGACAGTGAGAGAGAGAGAGAGACAGAGAGAAAGGTCTTCCTTTGCCGTTGGTTCACCCGCCAATGGCCGTCGCAGCCAGCGCATCGCGCTGATCCGAAGGCAGGAGCCAGGTGCTTTTCCTGGTCTCCCATGGGGTGCAGGGCCCAAGGACTTGGGCCATCCTCCACTGCACTCCCTGGCCACAGCAGAGAGCTGGCCTGGAAGAGGGGCAACCGGGACAGAATCCGGTGCCCTGACTGGGACTAGAACCCGGTGTGCTGGCGCCGCAAGGTAGAGGATTAGCCTAGTGAGCCGCGGCGCCGGCCCTCTAAGATGTTTTAAAAAAAGATTTATTTATTTGGAAGTCAGAGTTACAGAATGAACGCACATGTGAGAGAGATCTTCCATCCGCTGGATCACTCCCCAGATGGCCGCAGTGGCCAAGGCTTGATGACGCTGAAGCCATGGGTTAGGAGCTTTCTCTGGGTCTCCCAAGCACTCGGGCTGTCCTCTGCTGCTTTTCCCAGGCCATTAGCAGGGTGCTGGATCGGAAGTGGAACAACTGGACATGAGCTGGTGCCCATATTGGATGCCCGTGTTGCAGGAGGCAGCTTTGCCCGATACACCACGATGCCAGCCCCTCCTTTCCCCTTCTCCCGTGGATCTAATCCTCAGCGTTAAGTAGCAGAGAAGATTGAATACTACGTCAAAGCATAATTAGATAAAATAAATTATGGTAAAAAGTTCTCCGAGTACTTTGATGCTGGTCCACTGAGAGTGGATTGCACCCCAGTGGAAAAAAAATGAGCAGTTGACCCACCAAGGGAGCCTAGTTGAGAATCCTTATGCAGGGTTTATGTTGAAGCAAGCCAGCTTTCTCACTCCTCCCAGCCTTCTTTTTGAGGTTTACTTTAGTTGTGTGTGTGTTTCCCGATTGGTAGGATGTTAGTGAGTTTCCATTCTAGTGGAGAGACTCAAGGACCTGGTGTTGGACCTGAGCTGTAGAAGAGTGTGGGACTGTTGAGATGATTCCAAAGGACAGGAGGTGAGCAATGGAGAAAGAGGAAGAGAGAGTGATGTGGAGATGGCACATGGGGACCAATTTCCAGATACTTCCAGCAGTTAGCTAGAAAACAGCTGAAACGTTTAAAGTCAATTGTAAATTGTTTTCCAGAAATGATTTGCCTTTAATCCTCTCAGCTTTTTTCGCTCTTCAGATTTCCTGAATATGCATGTGTGTGTGTGTGTGTGTGTGTGTGTGTGTGTGTGTGTGTGTCTCCAGATGGCAGAGGGCCTCTTGGGTTTCATTCATCTGGGATCTGCATCATTTGTGCTCTGGATGATGGCAGAGGGGCAGAGAAGACCTTGAACATGGAGCCCTCCTAGGGATTTTGAGATTGAAATCCTGGAAATGCCACATCTGTCTGGAACGCATGGTTGGCCATGGAATGCAGAGACACCCTTTTGACTCTCAAAGATACTTTGTTACAGCTTAGGCATGTGTGCCCCAGCTTAACTTGTGGGAGGCAGACTTAAGTGTGCAGTGTGAAACCAGCTAATTATCCTGCCCACTCCATATGTGCCAAGAGCTTCTTTGGGCAAGGTGGCAGGGGTCCATCTGTGAATAGCTCCATTGGATAGAGTTGGCTGTGCAATCGTTGATTTCAGATTGTTCAGCCACTATGGAACTCTCTTAGTTAACCTCATGAGAAAGGATAAGATGATACTTCTTTTTAATTTTTTTTTAAATTGATTTATTTGGAAGAGTAACACAGAGGGAGAGACAGAAAGAGATCTTCCATCTGCTGGTTCACACTCCAAATAGCCACAGTGGCTGGGGCTGGGCCAGGCTGAAGCCAGGAACCTGAGACTCTGTCCATGTCTCCCATTTGAGTAGCAGAGACCCAAGTCCTTGGACCATCTTCTGCTACCTTCCCAGGTGCATTAGCAGGGAATTGGATTAGAAATGAAATAGCCAGGACTCAAACCTACGCTCTCAAATGGGATGTTGGTGTTGCAAGCAGTTCCTTAACCAATTATGCTGCAGTGCTGGTACCCAAATAGTAATTATTTATTAGTATATATGAGAATCCATTGTGTCTGTAAAAATTACTTTCTTGTTATATTTATGTTTTTAATTAATTTCACTGGAAAATACAAATCATGCCCTTCAACAGGATGCAGTTTCAGAAGTTAGAAATTGTAGACTGCTTAAAATCACATTTTTATCCAGAAAAGGTTGCTTTCTAACTTGAACTATGATGAGAACATGTCTCAGTAAGTTTCTATTAGTAAATTGCTTTAATATACTCAACAGAAATTTTTTCAAACCTGAACTTTATAGTTTGACTGGCTTTATGAACTTTAACTTGCATTTCTACCTAAAGTTTTCACTCTTAGCTTTCATGTCTGTATCTCTGTGACGCATACCTACACACACAGACCACAGCGGCAGGGGAAGAAAAGCATGCTAACAACCAGCACCTTGGGGCAGGCGTTTGGTGCACTGGGTTTGGTGCACTGGTTAAGATGTCACCTGGGAACCACATCCTGGTTTCAAGTCTCCACTCAGCGTTGGAGCCCAGCTTCCTGGTAATGTGCACCATGGGAGGCAGCACCGATGGCTCAAGTAGTTGGGCCCCTGTCCCCCACGTGGGAGACCTCGAATGAGTTCCAGGTTCCTGGCTTTGCTTGGCCCAGTCGCAGCTGTGGCAGGTGTTTAGGGAAGGGACCAGTAGATGTAAGATCCTTGTCTCTGTCTCTCTGCATTTCAAATACAATGAAAATAAATGAGTTAATAAAAGATGCTTAAACTAAATCCTAATATCAGTTATCAATAGGGGCAAACTATAGATTGCTGAGACAGATAGCATAGGAGTATTTGGTAAGGAGGAGTGCAGTGAAAGACAGAGGCGGGAAGGAATGGCCACAGATGAGTGGCTATGTTCTGTTAATTCTGAGCTGCACAGCTTCTCGGGTCTTAACGTCTGTAAAACGGGGCTGCCTCTGAACCCTGGGTAGCTGCTTGGGAAGGAGTGATAGTTGGACCTGGCAGAGCCACTCACCTTGGTCGTGGCCCTGCTGTGCGCTGTCAGCTCGCTGGAGCCCCACACACTGTTGGCGCTGTGCGTGTTGTGCTGAGTGACTGGTGTTTGAAATATCCGCACAGAGACCGACTCCGACTCGCGTCTGAAGGAAGATGGAAGCGGAGCAGTGGCGTGTGGACTTGACTTCTAAGCGACTTAGTCCACAGAAACGATGGGAGCAAGTTTCTGTTTTCACATCGAGAGGCAAAAATGTGAAAAAAGAAAGGGAAAAGATGGAGATTCACTAGGTTGTGTGCGCAGGGATGGCCTCTGTGTATCGTCCAGCAGGACAGGCTGTGAGGTTCCGTGGGATGGACCAAAGAAACGTCAAAGCCACGGCTGAGGCTAGTGCAGACCCAGTGTTTTCGTACAAACACTTGGTCATAGTTTCACGGGCAGTGTGCGTTTTTCTCTATATTTTTCTCAATAATGCGACAGTCATAGATTTGATGAAATACAGTTTAGTTGAGAGAAACAATGTTTGGCAATGGCTGTGAAATAAAAATGATGAGAGAGGCAAAGAAGGAAGCGCATGTTTGGAGTAAGCCCTCCTATCAACCCAACTGCCTATGTGCACTTGGAGTAACCGTGTGCCCAGGAGCCAGGTGTCTCCTGCCTGGAGTTCATCCCTGTCTTCTTTCTTCTTTGCTTTCATTCTTTTGCTTCCCCTTGCACTTAAAGATTGCATAATGAGGAGGTTCCTGGGAATGACCTGTGGGGAGGTGAGTGAGGCATCCATAGGTCTTATCTCGACACTGTGATAATTCACTGGTGACAGACAACTGATTTGTTTTCCTGAGAGCTGAAGGAGCAGAACTGGGGTTTGGACCTAGGTCATTGGACTCTTTTCTTTTCGTGGAGAGATAACACCTAGGGATGAACAGTTGGTAACACGGCTTAGCCATGAGTAGCAGAGTTTATCGTCTAAAAGGGAAAGGGAGCGCTTATCGACTCAGATTAATTACGTGGAACTCCCGAGGAGGCAAAAAAGAGTGATTTATGACTCTCTACTCCACGTCTCACACATTCCCACAGTAGCACGAAATAGGAACAAGATAGGAACAGGTGAAAGAATGCATGTTAAATAAATGTTTTTTAAAAAAGAAAAAGAAACAGCATGGCAAGCCATTCGAGTGCTACTTTGACTTGGTAAACCAGCAGGAGAAAAGTTCACAGGCCCCTACAGGTTAATCCCAGGAACCTCCTGTTAAGGTGTAATTTACTATCTCCCCTACTTCCAGTTGTTTTCTGGAGCTGTTCAAAGCAGAAGCATCCCCGTCACAAAATAATTGCTCTTATTGGTGGCTTTAATCTACACTCCAGCCGTCTCCCGTCGGGCTGGGCGGTGACTCCTGGTGTCCAGGATGAATGGTGATGAAATGGTGACTGCTCTCCTTACCTGGTCTGCTTCTACTCCATCCACCTTCCGCCGGTCGAGTCTCACAGCCCTGTGAGCCTCTGAGAGTTTGGCTGTGAGGACTTCTTTTCATTCTTTTATTTTTTTTCTTTTTTTTACTTACAGAATGACAGAGAAAGAGGGAGAGACAGAGACAGAGATTTTTTCCATCCACTGGTTCACTTCCCAAATGGTTATAAAGGCTACAGCTGGGCCAGGCTGAATTCAGAAGCCTGGCACTCTATCCAGGTGTCCCACACAGGTGACGGGCCATCAAGCACTTGGGCCATTATCTACTGCCTTCCCAGGTGCATTAGGAAGGAGCTGGCTCAGAAGTGGGAGCAGCCAGGATTTGAACGGGTGCTGGTATGGGATGCTGACATCACAGGAGGTGGCTTAACTCACTGCGCCACAATGCAGGCCTCTACCTTCTTGAAATTACTTCTTTTTTTTCTTTTTTTTTTTTTTTTGACAGGCAGAGTGGACAGTGAGAGAGACAGAGAGAAAGGTCTTCCTTTGCCATTGGTTCACTCTCCAATGGCCGCCGCAGCTGGCGCACTGTGGCCGGCACACCGCGCTGATCCGATGTCAGGAGCCAGGTACTTATCCTGGTCTCCCATGGGGTGCAGGGCCCAAGGACTTGGGCCATCCTCCACTGCACTCCCGGGCCACAGCAGAGAGCTGGCCTGGAAGAGGGGCAACCGGGACAGAATCCGGTGCCCCGACCGGGACTGGAACCTGGTGTGCCAGCGCCGCAAGGTGGAGGATTAGCCTAGTGAGCTGCGGCGCTGGCTGAAATTCTTTTCAGATGCAACCTCTGTTTGCAGCCTTGTCCCCCAGATGTTCAGTGGTGACACCCACTCTCAGGCCCCTTCTGCAGACTGACCACGCAATGCTGGAGCCAGTCTCTGCCTGGGGCCTTTGTGTCTGCTGTTGGAATAGCTTCTGCTCTTCATTGCCTCTCTCACCTCCCAAGAGGCAACAGTAGTGGGAGAGCTATTTCATTTGCCACTAAGAATTCATGAGCAATGCCTCAAGCCATTTTCTCTCCCACTGTCTGTATGACTAAATCCTTATCTCTCAAGCCTCCTCACCCCCTCCTCCCAGGTAATTATCTTGCTGAGAAAATAGACTGATAAGGAAGAAACATCCTGTTCTCACCCTCCTTATCAGCCAGATTACCTTGTCTGTGACCTTGTGTTCCTGGGATCCCAGGTCTTCTGTCTGAAGTTCATTCCTGTCTTGTTTCTTCTTTTCTTTCTTTTTTTTAATGCACTTTTTTTAATCTTAGATAAACTTTTTAATTTTTTAAGAAAGCTTTTATTTAATGAATGCAAATTTCATAGGTACAACTTTAGGAATATAGTGGTTCTTTTCCCCCACCTGCCCTCCCACCCCCACTCCCACCCCACCTCTTGCTCCCTCTCCCAGCCCATTCTTCATTAAGATTCATTTTGAATTAACCTTATATACAGAAGACCACTCCCTGCTAAGTAAATATTTCAACAATTTGCACCCACACACACCCACAAAGTATAAAGTGCAGTTTGAGAACAAGTTTTACAGTTAATTCTCATAGCACATCACATTAAGGACAGAGATCCTATGTGGGGAGTAGGTGCACAGTGACTCCTGTTGTTGATTTAACAATTGACACTCTTATGTATGACGTCAGTGATCACCTGAGGCTCTTGTCATGAGCTGACAAGGCTGTGGAGGCCTTTTGTGAGCAGAAACTCTGTCAGTATTTAGACAAGGCCGTAAGCAAAGTGGAAGTTCTCTCCTCCCTTCAGAGCAAAGTACATCCTTCTTTGATGGCCCCTTTCCACTGGGGTCTCACTCACAAAGATCCTTCATGTAGGCTTCAAGTAGGATTTTTTTTCCCATGTCTTCGCTTTCCATGCCTGAAACGCTCTCATGGGCTTATCAGACAGTCCAGAGTGCCTTCAGGGCTGATTCTGAGGTCAGGGTTTAATGCACCTATTCCTAAGTCTGGGCCAGCGGCTTCAGTGGTGTTTAGCAATATGTTTCAGTTGTGTGTGTGTGTAACCAGCTCATGTTGTTTGACACCTGCTCCCACCTCACATAGGTTTCTCTTAAAATGATGGGAAAACACCAGCCAATCACAGTTGAATGGGCTCATCAACTTACCCTTTCAGTTCCTGTTTGCAGCCCCCAATATTCCCTGTGCTGGCCGACAACCCTCTGCACCTGCAGAGTTCAGCTTCTCTGAGCACTGAGGGTAGCAATGGTGCTTGTCCAGAACCGCTCCCTAGGCTTTTTCTTTCTTCCACATTCCCTCTTTTTTCTTTCCATTCCACTCCTCTCTCCTCCCTTCCCCTCCCCTCCCTCCCTTCCCCTCCCCTCCCTCCCTTCCCTTCCTTCTCCCTCTCTTCTTCCTCCTCTCTCCCTTCTTTCCTTCTCTTCTTTCTTTCCCTTCTTCTCTGCCTCTATTCCTTCCTTCCTACTTTCTTTCCCTCTCCCCTCCCCTCTGTCATCTTCTCACCTGCTTTATAGCAAAGCAAGAGAGACCAAAACCTGCCTGAGTTTCTAAGAAACAAGACAGTAAGAGCTCTAAGGGGAGCGACCAGGAGCTACTGGATTCTCCTGCACCCACATCTAGTGTTTATGGTTCACATGATACCAAGAAAAATAACAGATCCGTGCAATGCAACATCTAGAATTACAAAGCCCATGCATGCAAGGGTGTTAGTAGGCAGGCAGTGTGGGGAATGGGTTTTGGCAGATACCAGCAAATAGCTACAGCAAAGCCTGTAGTCCCTCGGCACTCAGCGTGGGGTCAGGAAGATACACAGGACACCAGTATTCCAATCCCGAGACAGGGAAGGGAATATGCAGAGGGCCCTTGGCAGAGTGGGTCCTGCCTTCCTGGCTGGGGAGGTGATCAGAGAAAAGAGCTGGCCCTGCCTCCTTTCACTCTGTCCTCCCCTGGGGTGGCAGGCGAGGCCTTGAGTTGGGCAGGAGGTGGGTGTGGTGCAGGGAACTTCTCTGCAGAGGTTCATCTGCTGGAGGCCAGCTGCAGGTAGGCTGTCGTGTGGGAGAGTCTTCCTTAAGATGACCCCAAGGGGACCAGCGTTGGCACGGGATGGATTAAACCACGTGAAACAGTGGTTCCCCATATTGGAGTACCGGTTTGGGTCCCAGCTATTCTGCTTCCCATCCAGCTGCCTGCTAATAAGCCTAGGAAGTCGGCAGAAGACGGCCTAAGTGCTTGGGCCCCTGCATCACATGGGAGACCTGGATGGAGTTCCAGGCTCCTGGCTTTAGCCTGGCCTAACCCTGGCTGTTTAGGCCATTTGGGGAGTGCACTAGTGGAAGCAAAATCAATCAATCAATCTCCCTCTCTCTTTCTCTCTCTCTCTCTCTCTGCCTTTCAAATACATACATACATACATACATACATACAACAAACCACCAAGGAGAGGAGGCATGACTGCACCGGCTACACTTTTCCAGGGGTCTTTTGTGAGGCTTCTTTTGCTGTAAGGGAAGCCACGGATAAACCAAGTCAAGGCCGTGCTGTCAGTTCCTTCCTAGGTCAGCAGCAGGTGCTTTTCAGTTCCTTTGTTGAACCAGTGATGCTCAAAGCAGTGTTGGGGGTGGCACAGTGACCCCGCAGGCCCCTGATCTCTGACCCACAAGAAGGGTGGGAAGGAGCCTCACAGAACTCCCCTGTGTGAGGAAGAGAGGCTGGAGCAGAAGTTGAGCTTCCCAGCCTGTCTGGGCTCCCACCGAGGAGGAATGGCGAGCCTGGCTCCCAGATGCCTCCCAGTGCCAGCGCAGCTGTAACTTAGACCGAAATGGTATTCACATCTTTGCAAAACCAGGGGAAGCACCCGAGGAGTGCTGAAAAGTGACATGAAGAGGAACCCAGCATGACCTAACATGTGCACGTGCTGATGGGGCACACACAACCACGGCTGTTACTGAACCGGAATAGACCGCCCTTCCGAACACAGCACTGGGAGGTCCTGCAGACAGTGCGTGGCTCCCTGTCTTGCTCCCACCGTGTCCTCTGGGATCTCTTCTGTGCCAGGGCCCCCCTTGCCCTCCTTCCAAGCTGCTCCTCTATCTCTTGCTGGATATGAGCATCTAGCTTGGAGGTGGCACGGATGCCCCACACGGAGTCTGTGGTACCCCTGGCAAGGGCCTGCAGAAAGCTTCTCACACTGTCGGTCATCTCTTCTCCACCCAAACCACCGACTCCACAGAGAGAAATGCCTCAGAGTCTCTGATCAGGGAAGACCCCGCAGCTCCACCACGGGCCGCTCAGCTGGGGAGCTCCCAGGGCCAGGGCCGCTGAGCCTGCCGTGGGCGTACGTGGCTGCTCGGGGCCCAGCTCCAGCGTCTCCAAGGACTGAGTCCTGACCTCTTTCATGTTTCAGTCTCTGCCTGCTGCAGGCTTGTCCTGGAATCCTCCTTCCCCGTCATGCAAGGGCTTCCCATCCTCTCCTGCCCTATTGCATCTCCTAGTTCTGTGACCCATGTCATCGTTTTTCACACATGCGCGTGCACACACACACACACACACTTAAATTTTTTTTTTTTTTTTTTTTTTTTGTGGTATACATTCTCTGGCAGCTTCCTGAGAAAAGGTACAGGGAAAGTTAAGGTTTGGAGACCTTGCATGTCTAAAATTCTCCTTATTCTACTCTTGACCTTGATGGATATTTTTGCCCTTTTTTTTTTTTTTTTTTTTTTTTTTTTTTTAGTTTGGCAGTCCTTCGCCTTAGAGCATTTTATAAAGACTTTGCTTCAAGGTTTTCTGGATTCAGTGCTGCTTTTGTGAAAACTAATGCCATTCTGCTTGCTAAGCTTTTGTCTACTGTGGGGAGCAACTGGGAGCAACTCGGACTAGACTAAGTTACTGGAATTAAGACTTATTCTATGCATCTGCTTTCCCACAATATGGCGCTGAGAAGGGAAACAGCTTCTACACAGCTGCCTCCAGTTCAACCAATAAACTGTGGGACCTGCTCCTGATTGGAGGAGAGCAGCATACTCGGCGTGTGGGTAGCAGAGTTGGGATTGGTGGAAGAGGACTATAAAGGAGGAGAGAGACGGCATGCACCAGGAACATCTAAAGGAACATCTATCTGAAGGAACACCTGTGCAGCCCCCGAGAGAGCCAGCCGGTGGTGTGCCGCTACCCCGCGGAAGTGGGGAAAGTGGCTAGGGGGAACCGCCCTTCCACGGAGGTGGAAGGGTCGGTAGCCAACCCGGGAAGAACCAGCAGCAAACCCGGGGAGGGCCGAGCAGATGAAAGAACAACGCAGGGTCCTGTGTCGTTCCTCCACGAAGACGGGGAGCGACAGTCTACAACATGGATTTCTTGCTTCCTTCCTGCATTCTGGTCTGGTCTTCTGTTCCCCACCCCGTCCCGATCTCTCCATACCCCTGTTTGGAAATTTCACAATAATGCACCTTGATGTTGGCCTGCTGTCATTCACTGTGCTGGTCTTCAGGGGTCCTTGTCAATCAGCAAGTGTTTGTCCTGCCATATTGGAAGCTGTTCTTGAGTTATTTCCTTATCTCCAAGCTGCCAGTTGCATTGGTCCTTGGTCAGTTCTTATCTTACCTGACCTTCTCTCTTTAAATCATTTTCTTCACTTGTCTTCCAAGTCTGTGTTATCATTTTTTTTAAAAAAAGATTTATTTATTTATTTGAAAGGCAGAGCCATAGAAAGGGAGGCAGAGAGAGAGAGAGAGAGAGAATTTTCCATCTGCTGATTCAGTCCCCCAAATGGCTCCAATGGCCACAGCTGGGCCTGTCTGAAGCCAAAAGCCAGGAGCTTCTTCCAGGTCTCCCACGCAGGTGCAGGAGCCCAAGACTTGGGCCATCTTCCACTGCTTTCCCAGGCCATAGCAGAGAGCTGGATTAGAAGAGGAGCAAGCAGAATTCAAACTGGTGCCCATATGGGATGCCAGCACTGCAGGTGGTGGCTTTACCTGCTATGCCACAGTGCCAGCCCCTACAGTGTCTTTTGATTCTCTTATTTAAAAAGCCGTTACTTCTTAGTACCTTTTGCTAGTTTAGTCTCATCTTCTAATCCATGAATGTTGAAGAAGTCCAGACATTTATTGTTTAGCTTTTCCTTTTCTCCCTCTTCCACTTTCTATAGGATTTATGCAACATCTAGGACCCATTCCTTTCTTTCCAGTCTCAAATACCCAAGTGCCAGCTTGGCTAATTTTTTTTGGATATCTGATATGAATGATCAAACTTAAAATAACCAGTATTGATCTCATAATGTCTCCTGCCCTCAAGCCCTGTGCAATCTGTAACCTTTCCCAGCTCAAAAAGTGGAAACCTCATTTCTCAGTGGCTTAGTTGAAAAATTTCAGAGTCCCCCTTGGCTTATTTGATTGAATCCACGGTCGAATTATGGTGGATCTACTTTGAAACACTGTGACCATTTTCCACCCCTGCATCCTCATCTGTTCTCTAAAGCATTGCAGTATCCTCCAACAAAGTTTAATGCTTCCTCCTTTACCACTTCGGCCTTTAAGAGTAGGTTATTGTCTCTCAAATGCAAATCCACTTTCCTATATTATTTTGTGATGGTGAAATCAGGGCTCTACAAACCACTTCTTCTGTCCCAGCTAGGTGCCTGTGATGTTTTCCAGCCGATGACAATCAAGAGAGATTCCAGGAGGCTAGAGGCGAACAAAGAATTTACTTCCTTCTGTTTGCATCCCATGGGTCTCCCATCTCCTTGTGGTTCCTGTGAGCAGCCCTCTAGCAAGAATTCTTACCCACAGCAGTCACTGAATCCAATTTGTCAACACTTTTAAAAAGTCACCATTCAGATAAGCAATTCTTATTTTAGTCCTTTAATGATTTGTCTTCTGTAAGCCCACACACCCACAAGAGCTTAGTCCAATAATACTCACTGTGTTAGTGCAAAGTAAGAGAGTTAGACAGTACTGGGCCATTCCAGACTCTCACCTGTTCTCAGGCATTTTCTTCCTACCTGGGCTGGGTTTTCTGGTTTGGATTTTGATCTCAACCTACAGCAATTATCTTCTCTGATGGTCTGTATTTCAGGGAGGAAATGGCTTACACGAATTAATTTGTAAAGTTGTTTGCCTCACATGTGGCTTGTGGTGAAGGTGTTAGCAGTGGGGTGGTGGTGGTGGAGCTGTAGGAGTGCCAAGACAGGACTTCCTGCAGGGCATGGGTCGTTAGGAAAGTGTGTGCAGTTTTATAATATACATTTATTTTTAAATTTGTTATTCATCTGTTTGAAAGGGGGAGAGAGAGGGAGAGGGAAGGAGAGAGAGAGAGAGATCGATCGATCGATCGATCGATCTATCTTCTGTCTGCTGGCTCACTCCCCAAATGTCTGCAATGATCAGGGCTGAGCCGGGTGAAGCCAGGAGCCTGAAACTCCATCCAGGTCTCCTCTGTGGGCAACAGGGGCCCAAGTACTCAGGCCCTCTGGCACTGCCTTCCCAGGCATACTAGCAGGGAGCTGGATCAGAAGTAGGGCAGCTGGTACTTGAACAGGTGCCCATATAGGATGCCAGTGTCACATATAGTGGCTTAGCCTGCTGTGCCACAGTGCTGGCCCCCTATAATGTATATTTAAATACTCATATTGGAAAAATTTAAGAAATTTCCCCTTTATTTCCATAACTCAAACTACAGAAAGTTAAGCTCCCAACATCTTTTTGGTTGTTTGGGCTGTGCAGATTTGTGATTCTTATGGGAGCTCGTTTGTTATTTGGCACATATACCAGAACCTGGAGAGGCAATAGCCCAGGACATTTTAATCTTTCATAAAGAAGAATTTGAGTTGAACCAAACTCCAAGAAAATACCGCTTTACGGTACCACTTTCTACTGTCGGCTGTCCGTCGTCCTTGCGTTCCCACTGACAGGGTGGGTGTTCCTTGGTTCTAAGGGCTGGTCCCCAGGAAATGCCATAAGATGTAAATGTTCTCAACCAGTGCCTAGATTCTACTTTCTCTTCTTAAGATGATATTAGGCCATTTGATAAACAGATCCCCATTGAAGTATACGATTGTTAATGGGGTAATGTTTCACTTTCTCTGTGTTTTCTTTTTTTGTTTGTTTGTTTCACCTGGACCTACCTGGAGGAAACTAAATGCTTTAATAAAATAATTCTTCAGCTAGAGGAATTGTGAACACCTTGTCTGTTTGGGGCTAGGAAGGTATTTTAAGCAAAGAATTAGAAAGGAATGTTTAGTGTTCTATATGTCATTCGTGTGGTTAGCTCTTCCTAGGGCTGACTCTGCTGTCACAAGATCACCGATGGCTTCCAGAGAACCAGGGGGAGTCAGACTGCACTTCTCTGTGTTGTGATGTCCCACAGAGCGCAGGGCGCACCACCTGCTGTGGCCTCCTAGACCGTGGCCACACGGGGGTCTTTTCCTCAATGACCTCACCCCAGAAGCTGCATTTCTCAAGTATCTTCTCAAGAATAACCTGTGCCTGGTGTCCCTAAAAACCCAGGAGGCAGACGTTTCATACCACAAATTCTTGTTAGATGAGTTTTCTGATGGGAGCATTTGTGGAATCATGTAAGAGCTTTCAGTTATTATTTGCTTGAACAATTAATTATTATTAACTATTTTCAAGTCGAGATTTCGAGTCCTGGCAGATTGAAACTAGTAGTTCTCAGTACTTAGATTTCTTAACTCCTCCTGCACTTGACACTTTGGTTTTCCAAATCCTTGGAATGATTTTTTTCCCTGGAGTCACCGCACTCCTCTGTGTGCTGTCTCTTGCTAGCTTTGTGTGCTGGGTTTCCTTCCTGTAGCACCCCAGTGTTGCTTCTCTTCTCTCTTGCGTCCTCCCTGTGTTTGCCTTTTCCTGGGGAAGTCGGCCATGACCTTCACCCTCAGCTGTAACTGCCGCCGGTACAGCTCTCCTTGGGCCTTGATGCCCTTCTGCACTTCAGACAGACGTGGTTCCTGGCCAGCTCTGTGGGAGGTCCCACAGGGCCCTCCGAGGCAGTCAGTTACCTGCCCAGCACCCAGTCCCTGCTCCTGTCCTCCCGTCACCTCCTTTCCAGTCATGGGGGCGCCTAGCCATTCAGTCATTCTTGTACCTCCTTGCTGCCCTCATCTGTATCTGCTGAACACAAAACCCCGTCAATATCACTTCTGCACTGTTAGCTCTGCTACTGTCTCCATATTTCCACTGCCACTGCCTCTGTTCAGGCTATAATAATCAGAATTCAGAGTCCTAAGAACTTCCTTCATTGCTTTTTATTCCCCACAATATAGATTTGTACCAAAAAAAAAAAAAAAAAAACCCGACTTGCAGAGAGACAGAGAGCACAGTGGGAGGGAGCCCCCCCCCCCCCCCCGGTTCACTTGCCAGTGCCTGGGAGTTGGGAACTCATTCCAGGTCTCATAGCTGGGTGGCAGGAGCCAAAGGACTTCAGCCATGACTGCTTTAGCTCCCATGGTCTGCGTTAGTGGGCAGGCTGGAGTCAGGAGCCAGAGCCAGAAATTGAACCCAGGCGCTCCATCTGAGACATGGTCATCTTATCCACTAGTCTAAATGCCCCCTGCCCCTAGAGTTGCCTTTTAAAATCCAGAATTGATAGGGTCACTGGCTCCCTGTTACCTGCGGAATGGGATCCCAGCTCTTCATCCCGCGCCGTGTCTCCTGGGGGCCTCATACCCAGCATCATTCCCTCTGAGTGCTGCACAGGTCCACACCGTTGCCGGCTGCCGGCGACACCTTTCCTCATTGTGTCCCTTAAAAGGCTAGCTCTCTGAGGATGGGGATTCTGTCTTTTTCCTCTTTTTATTCTCCATGTCTAGCAGAGTACTTGGCCCACAGTGAGTCTTCAGCAAGTGTCTGGGTAATGAACATGTGCCCTTCTGGTGGAAAGCTGTATTCCAACAATGAAATTAAATCACCCTAAATAAATAGAATTCTACGGGAGAGCTGAAATACAGGCTAAGAGCAAAACACAAGGCTGGCATCTGCAGGGACTTTCCACCCAGTGCAGCGAGAAGGGGGTGGGTTCCGAGTCATAATCCTAAACTAAGCCTGCTGGACCGGAATAGCACAGAAATCTGGGAAGAAGCTGGGAAAAATCTGTGACTCAACCCCACTTGATCCATTGGCAGAGAAACACAGAAAATCCCAAAGCCACGTGAATTCTCTTCTCAGCTGGCGAGAGCCGTGCCCTTCCATCTCATCTGTTCTCTTTCTTCATCCTTGTGGAAACCATGCTTCACAATACACAACCTTGCCTCGGAGAGTAGGGAGTGGGGAGCAGTGGCAGTAGCCTTTTCTCCAGGCTGGAGGTGTAAAGTCTTTAGGAAAACACCCCAGGGGGGAAGATGAGAAGAGGAGTCTTTGCAGTGGTGCAGCTGTAGGTGCAGTGCTTGTCTCTGGCACCCAGGGCTGCATGCGACACCTCACCATCAAACAACCAGCTGCCTCGATCCACAGGCCCCTCTCGGATTAGCAGAAATGCAGCCATGTTGGTTGGTTGGTTGCCAGACCTGAGAATCCAGGCTTAGGACTCAGCATTCTCTGTACGTCCAGACTTAAGACAGAAAATGTGCACATTTCTAAATGGCTACTAAGCGCTGAGCCAAGGATATCCTTTGCCTTCATTGGAAGCAAAATATGGTTCTAGAATAAAGGTGGCGTGGTTTTTTTATTTTGTTTTCTCCTACTTAAGAGAAATAATAAGAAAAAAAAATAGTTGGGACAGAACTTCTCCAAAACATTCTATTTTTTTTTTTTTTTTTTGATAGAGTGGACAGTGAGAGAGAGAGAGACAGAGAGAAAGGTCTTCCTTTGCCGTTGGTTCACCCTCCAATGGCCGCCGCGGCTGCGGCCGGCGCACCGCGCTGATCCGATGGCAGAAGCCACGAGCCAGGTGCTTCTCCTGGTCTCCCATGGGGTGCAGGGCCCAAGCACCTGGGCCATCCTCCACTGCACTCCCGGGCCACAGCAGAGAGCTGGCCTGGAAGAGGGGCAACCGGGACAGAATCCGGCGCCCCAACCGGGACTAGAACCCGGTGTGCCGGCGCCGCTAGGCGGAGGATTAGCCTAGTGAGCCGCGGCGCCGGCCCTCCAAAACATTCTATAATACAAGGAAAATGACTTGAAGACCAACAGGGAAAACTCTCAGATGAATATGCCTTTCCAGAGGAAATAGAAGGAAAAAGCTCAAAGCGTTAACTTGATGGACTTGGTAAGATTGAGCCCCTGGGTGCAGGAGTGGTGGGAGAGCAGAGAGGAGCTGAAAGTAAAGATGGAAAGGGAGATGGCACAGTGGGGCAGAAGGTGAAGGAACAAGAACACTCACCCTGGCTGCTGCAAAGAGCAGTTACAAGAGTAACGTCCATTGTATTTCAACCTGAAGAAGGTAGAGGGGAAAAATACCCAGAGAGAAACCTGGTGACAAACTAGATGAAGGGGAAGGAACAGAGCTGCTCCCTAGATGACAAGTTTTCTGACAAAGGTCAAGAAAGAATGTTAAGGGGCTGGTGTCCTGGTACAGGAGATGAAGGCTCCACGTGCAGTGCTAATATCCCGTACTGGAGCTCTGATCTGAGTCCCAGCTGCTCTACTTCCCATTCTGCTTCCTGGGAATGCGCTTGGGAGGGCAGCATAAGATGGCCCAAGTACCTGGGCCTCTGCACCCACATGGGAGACCCAGATGGAGTTCCTGCCTCCTGCATTCCTCCTGACCCAGACCTGACTGTAACAGCCATTTGGGAAGTAAACCAGATGCAAGATTTCTTGCTTGCTTGCTTGCTCTCCCTCTCTCCCCTCTCTGTTCCTCTGCCTTTCAAATGAAGAAATCTTCAAAAAGAAAAAAAGAATGTTTAAAAAATACGCAATCATCAGACTCAATAAAAAATGTTTTAAGAACTACACAACTTTCTGGAGCTGAAAACAGGACTTGATCCTCATGGACAAGCTTCTCAGGTCTAGGTCAGATTAGTGAGAAAAGGCACACATTGAGGATAAAGAGAAAAATCACTTGTGCTTGGGCCTTCACTCGAGTGGAGTTCCAGGCTCCTGGCTTTGGTCTGGTCCAATCTTAGCCTTGACAGCCATTTAGGGAGTGAACCAGCAGATCACCGTGTCTCTGCCTCTCTCTCTGTCTGTTGCTCTGCATTTCAAATATATGAATCTTTAAATAATAATCAGGGTAGCTTCAGCCCTCTCCGTATCGCTGTATTTCAGGACAGAGGGCACGGCAGGAGCAGGTGTGTGAAGGACGCAGTTCTTTATCCATGCGAGTTATCATCTGTATGTGATGCAAGAGCCCAGGAAGCGTGTTGCTCAAATATACCTCCTAAATTATTTGGACATATAATATGTAGTATGTACCTAGGAGGAGGCTTCAGAAAGTAAATGGAGGAATGGAATTAAAAGAAGTTCACTTTGGTGCAAGATATTTGGAACTCTACACAGAGCTTTTCCACAATACCTATTTTCCATGATCTTTTAAATATTCTTCATGTGTATCAAGAATATGTTGCTATAGCTGAGAGCTAAATATTGAAGAATAAAAAGTTTACAGTGTGTAAGGTATTGTGAGTAAAATCCAGAAACAGTTAAACCTGCAGAGATTAAAGCAGTAGTATGCTGCTAAATATTTAAAAAACAGCCTGGATTTGCACTGTCTGCTGGTTCCTGTGGCTAAGTGTTGCCCTCGCGGCCAGCTTCCATCTAGCAGTGTGATGCTAACATGGAGCTGGGAGCCACACAAGTACACTGAAGCACAATAACTTTTTTTGATTTTTTAATTTTAACTTTTAATTGGCTTTTAACAGATCCAGTGTGATTTGTATGCACAAGTCTAAGACCATAATGGTATTCCCTTTCTTCCTCCCCTCTTCCTCCCTCCCACCTTCCTTCCTTCTCCGTTTTATTCTTTTTTTTTTGGTTTTTGAGATAACATACTTTGCATTGCAGTAAAAAAAAAAGCTTAATACTTCACTGAATAAGAAGCATAACAAGTAAAAAGCAAAAGGACTCTAGGTTAGTGGGCACATAAACAAAGACTCTAAACAATAATTGAATGGCAAAATGACCATTTCACCCATACACAGTCAATTTTTAAGTAATCACAGCTCTTTAGCATAGCTTTCTTAACCATTGGTTTGACAACGGTATTAAAAAAACTTTTACAAACCTATATTTGCAGCAATACTGGTGCACACAGACCTTTCTTTTTCATTGTTTATTGTTGAATGTTAGCTCCCACACAGAAGGGAGAACATGGGGTATTTGTTTTTCTGGGTCCGGCTTGTTTCACGGACGGGATGTCCTCCAGTCGCTGCAGCCGATGTGGAATAAAGCGCCTGTCTGAGCAGTGACTCTTCAAGACGTCCCCAGGTCAAGGTGGCTTCTTGTTCTGCAGAGGGGAGGCCAGGGGCAGAGCTGGACAGGGTGGAAGTGAAGTCAGCCTCAGAAATGTTCGCTTGGTTACAGTGACCCGAGGGTAGGGGCTGGCACTGTGGCACAGTGGGTTAGTGCCCTGGCCTGAAGTGCCAGTATCCCATATGGGCACCGGTTCGAGACTCAGCTGCTCCACTTCCAGTCCAGCTGTCTGCTATGGGCTGGGAAAGCAGTAGAAGATGGCCCAAGTGCTTGGGCCCCTGCACCCATCTGGGAGACCCAGAAGAAGCTCCTGGCTCCTGACTTCAGATCAGCCCAGCTCTGGCTGTTGCGGCCAAGTGGGGAGTGAACCAGCAGATGGAAGACCTCTCTCTCTGCCTCTCCTCTCTCTGTGTAACTCTGACTTTCAAATAAATAAATAAATCTTTAAAAAAAAAAATCCTCCGAGGGTAGAGTTTTAAAATTCGTGGGGGAAATGCAATTAAAAGGCAACGTGTACTGTGCCTGAGCCTTTGGAAGACCTGTGTACAGTGGCCGTGTTTGGTCTCGTCTGCTGCGAAGTCCCCAGGGCTCACTGGTAAGGTAGTCGGCGGCTTCTGATTGGTTCTTTGGGGTTCATGGTTTCTTTAATACAGGTGCTTTGAAGAAATAGCTCAAGTTATGGTTCCCTTTAACTTGTTGTAACAATCGAACAAGATTAAAGTCACGTAGGAGCTCTAACCAGCTTTGTCTGCCCAAGGGTTCCTCAGGCCTGGTCTGAGTCTGAATTCACTTGAACAGCAGAAATGTGCCCAACTGGCCTCCTGTGCTCTTACGACCCACCTTCACCTGTTCAGTGAGTTCACTCTTTGATTTAAAAAAAAAAAAAAAAAAGTTAAATCTTCATCTCAGATCATATGCCAACAGTTGGCCATGTAATCCTTTCATTAGTCTCTTAGAACTGCTATAACAAATTACCATGAACTGAGTGACTTCAAATAATGGGAATCTACTTTTTTGGAGAATAGAAGTCTAAAACCAGGGCAACTTGCTTTTTTCTGAAGTCCCCAGGGCGAGGGGAGGATCCTTGCCCGCGTCTTCCTGGCTTCTGCTGGTCTTGAAGACTCAGCCCGTCCGTCTCTTGCCTCCATCCGTGCCCAGCTTAAATTCCGGTTTTCTTCCATAAGGACACTCGGCATTGGATTAGGGCCCACGGTCATCTACTGTGACCTTGTTTAATTCAGCTGTTACATCAGCAAAGACTCGGAGTCTAGACAGGCTCACATTGTGAGGTTCTGGGTGGACATGAATTTTGTGGGGAATCAGTTCAAGAACTCCATTCAATGCAAGGCTTCACACATCAAATGAGAGAAACAAACCACACAGTAGAGACCATTCTTGTGAATATTTATTTGTGCTGAGTTTAGAATACTCTGTGCTGGCAAAAGTGGCAGAAAAATGGTTTATAGGTTTTGGCTCAAAAAATTTAAATTAGTTCTTGTCAAAAGCATGAACAAAGTTTATAAACCAATCATCGGTTAAGAAAAAAACTGCATCAGATATAACAAGAAGGGGGAAACTGTCTTTTCTAGAATGTGATCTATCTTTTTCATAGAATGTAAGTAGTGATGAAAACTATTGCAATCCCAGATGATTCCTGGCTACAGAGATGGGAGAGTTGAAGAAGTAAATACACATGGCTCATAAAATTAATAAGTATTCAGCCTCATTAATAATGAAATACATCCACATTAAAACAGCAGGAAGCTATTTTTGAACCACCGAAGTAGCAAAAATAAAGAGACAACCATATTCTTGTGCTGCTCATGAGAGTATAGAATTGTGCGACCTTTCTTCTAGAAAAAATGAAAGAATTGACATTTATCAAGAATCTTAAATACATTTCTATCTTTTGAATTAGTAATAGCATTTCTAAAAAAAGCCAATCCTAAAGCAATAATCTGGGAATGTATAAAGCTTTAAGAAATAGAAAGCCAAAGAAGGTATCACCGAATTAGTATTTAATAAGCAGAAACTCCATTGTAGATGTTTCAGAGAATCTTACCATTCCACCAACCTCAACAAATTAGGGGTTTAATTTAAAGGGATGTTAGTATTGTTGGAATAGGGGTGAGGAAGCAGATTTTTTAATTAAAAATTGTATTTTATTTATTTTTTGTTTATTTGGTTGAGAAGCAGAGAGAGGAGAGTGTGTGCCACCTGCTGGTTCACTCTCCAGATGCATGCACCAGGTAGGGAAGCTGGGAGCCACCTAGGCAATCTGTGTGTCCTGGGTGAGTGGCAGGGACCCAGTTTCTTGAGCCATTACCTGCTCCCTTCCAGGGTGTTGGAATTGGCAGCAGCGTGAGACTATGGATATGGGCTATAGGTGTCCCAGACGGTGTCTTTTTTTTTTTTAAACTTTTATTTAATAAATATAAATTTGCAGATTACAGCTTTTGGATTACAGTGGGTTCCCCCTCCCCATAACTTCCCTCCCACTCGCAACCCTCCCATCTCCCACTCCCTCTCCCATCCCATTCACATCAAGATTCATTTTCAATTATCTTTATATACAGAAGATCAATTTAGTATATATTAAGTAAAGATTTCAACAGTTTGCACCCACACAGAAACACAAAGTGTAAAGTACTGTTTGAGTACTAGTTATAGCATTAATTCACATTGTACAACACATTAAGGACAGAGATCCTACATGAGGAGTAAGTGCACAGTGACTCCTCTCCGGTTGTTGACTTAACAAATTGACACTCTTGTTTATGGCGTCGGTAATCACCCGAGGCTCTTGTCATGGTTTGCCATGGCTATGGAAGCCTTTTGAATTCGCCAGCTCTGAACTTATTTAGACAAGGTCATAGTCAAAGTGGAAGTTCTCTCTTCCCTTCAGAGAAAGGTACCTCCTTCTTTGCTGGCCTGTTCGTTCTGCTGGGATCTCACAGAGCTCTTTCATTTAGGTCTTCCCCCCCCCCCCCACAGTGTCTTGGGTTTCCATGCCTGTAATACTCTCATGGGCTTTTCAGCCAGATCCGAATGACTTAAGGGCTGATTCTGAGGCCAGAGTGCTGTTTAGGACAACTGCCATTCTATGAGTCTGCTGTGTATCCCGCTTCCCATGTTGGATCGTTCTTTCCATTTTTCATTCTATTGGTTAGTATTTGCAGATACTAGTCTTGTTTATTTGATACCTTTGACTCTTAGTCCTATCATTATGATCAATTGTGAACTGAAATTGATCACTTGGACTAGTGAGATGGCATTGGTACATGCCACCTTGATGGGATTGAACTGGAATCCCCTGGCAGGTTTCTAACTCTACCGTTTGGGGCAAGTCCGATTGAGCAAGTCCCAAATTGTACATCTCCTCCCTCTCTTATTCCCACTCTTATATTTAACAGGGATCACTTTTCAGTTAAATTTAAACACCTAAGAATAATTGTGTGTTAATTACAGAATTAAACCAGTAGTATTAAATTGTGTATTAGTTACAGAATTCAACCAATAGTATTAACTAGAAAAAAAAATACTAATATAGATCAAGTATTAAATTGTACATCAACAGGACAAGAGCTGATCAAGTCACCGTTTCTCATAGTGTCCATTTCACTTCAACAGGTTTCCTTTTTGGTGCTCAATTAGTTGTCATTGATCAGGGAGAACATATGATATTTGTCCCTTTGGGACTGGCTTATTTTACTCAGCATGATGTTTTCCAGATCCCTCCATTTTGTTGCAAATGACTGGATTTCATTTTTTTTTTTACTGCTGTATAGTATTCTATAGAGTACATATCCCATAATTTTCTTTATCCAGTCTACTGTTGATGGGCATTTAGGTTGATTCCAGGTCTTAGCTATTGTGTATTGAGCTGCAATAAACATTAAGGTGCAGACAGCTCTTTAATTTGCTAATTTAATTTCCTTTGGGTAAATTCCAAGGAGTGGGATGGCTGGGTTGTATGGTAGGGTTTGCTCTGTCCAATGCCTGCTGCAGATTTCTGATCAAGGGAGTGAGAGAAAGGGCCAGGAGCCACGCTCTAAATCTTCCCTGGCAATCAAACTGCAGAACCAGGAAGCCACTCCTTCAGCTGCTAGAACTCCAGGCTCCTGCTGCTGCTGCTACTTCTGCTTTTGTTTTTAAAGACTTATTTTTTTTTTCAACGTCAGAGTCACAGGGAGAGAAGGAGAGAGGGAGAAAGACAGAGATCTTCTATCAGCTGGTTCACTCCCCAAATGGCCACAGCAGCCAGGAGTTGGCCAGATCGAAGCCAGGAGGCTTCTGCTTTGTTAGCCAGAATCTGACTTAGAACACAGGCTCTCCCCCTCTCCTAGTTTAACCCGACTCACCCAGGTGCATCCCACAGGCTGAGCCTACATCATGTTGGGAAACCTCCAGTAAAGAAGTGCGAGGAGGGCTCTTCTGGGCTCTCGGGCTGTGGAGAGTGTAACAGACACTGTGTAATCCAGTCCGTACAGTGACCACACCTAGACATCCCAAATACAAGAAATGCATTTGATGCTTTTAAATGACACTGAACTACTTTCCATTTGCAATTCTAAAAATGCATGAAATAGAAGCATGCAAGTATATAATATTTGAGTATGATCTCATCTATATGCATCTATATAGGGGACAGTATATGTCGAGAAATATATTAGTGCATTAAACACTTGCATGGGACTTTGGGAGATTTGGCTATTTTACTTTTAAACATTTCTTTCATTTTTTGAGAAGCAGACAGACAGCTCCCATCTGCTGATTCACTCCTCAAATGTCTACAGTGGCTGGGACTGGGCTAAGTCGAACCCGAGAGCTAAGTACGCCATCCAGGTGACACACATGGTGGCAAGAGCCTAACTTGATGAGCCATCACTTGCCTCCTTCCAGGGTGTGTGTGAGTGGGAAGCTGGAGTCGAGAGTGGGGCCACAGCTTCAATCCTGGCTCTTCAGTATGGGATGTGGGAGTCCCAAGTAGCATCTTAACCACTAGGCTATGCCTGTATCCCTAGAGGTTTTTTTTTTTTTTTCTGAAGATATCTCTTACCTTTTCTAAAATAAGCATAAATTAATGTTATGATATTCACTCCCTATCAAAACAAGTAAATGGTGTTCAATGCAGGAATTAATTATGTCATGAATGAAAGCAGATCAATCCATAGCTGCGTCTTTTGTCGTTTTACAATTTGAAAAAATCAGAAACAGCCTTCTTAATTTCCCTCTAAATTTGGCTTTTTTTTCCACAGCAGTCATGACCTGTGGCTGCTCACAGGATAATGTAGGCAGCACACATTAGCCATATAGGTTTGAATTTAGGGGTGTGGCTTAGGTAATATGTAAATATATGTGTGCATATATATATATAATATCTCTGTTAGAGTATATGACTACATAGACTTTTGTTTAGTGTTCATGTATAAAGAAACTAGTTTTATTTATCAGCCATAAATCAATGATTTGAGTGTTTGCTCGCAAAGAAGAACAAAACCCAGAATCATGTTTGTGGCCTTTTCCTAGATAACTCAGATCGGCTTGCTTGCTTTCCTTTCCTATGGACTTATGCCTTTAATTAAAATTCCATGGGTATTTTGAATAAAATTTTTTATGTGTCAGCTGTAACAAAAATCACAAGTTCTTCAATGTCTTTTTTCTCTCTTCCATAATAGATTCTTTTTGGAAAATTAGAGGTTTTCTATTGTAAATGAGTTTCTGGGATAGAACTGATCAGGTAGAGCAAAATGCTCTTTCCTGTAGGTCTTGCCTGAGAGGCAGCTTTTCTTACTGAAATCTGTATGGACCAAGCAATCCAATGTAGCATGTGATGTAGCTCAAGATTTCCTCTGAGATCCAGAGGGGTGATTCAGCTGCCTCACCTTGTGACAAGAACCCTGCAGGGTGATGGTTAAAGGTGTGCACTGGGGTGGACATTTGGCTTTGTGGTTATGCTGCTGATGGGGATACCTCCACCCCCTACTAGACTGCCTAAGTTTGAGGATTGGCTCCGCTCCCATTCCAGATTCCTGCTAATGCGGACCCTGGGTGGTATCTGCCATCTTAATAGGAGAACTAGATTGAGTTTCTGGCTCCCAGCTTTGGCCTGGACCAGCCCTAGCCATTGCAGGCATTTAGGGAGTAAGCCAGTAGATGGGTGCTCTGTCTGCTTGCCTGTCTGCCTCTCAAATAAATAAATAAATTTTTTAAAAAGATTTATTTTATTTATTTGAAAGGCAAGGTTATGGAGAAAGAGAAACAGAGAGGGAGGTGTTCCACCCACTGGTTCCCTCCCCAAGCAAACTCAAGGGCCTGGGGCAGGGCCAGGTTGAAGCCAGGACCTTCTTCCAGGAATCCCACATGGGTGCAAGGGCTCAAGTTCTTGGGCCATCCTCCACTGCTTTCCTCAGGTCATTAGGGAGCTGGATCAGAAGTGGAGCAGCTGGGACTTGAACCAGTGCCCATATTGGGATCCTGGCATCGCAGACAGCAGCTTTGCCTGCCATGCCATAAGACCAGCCCCAGATTTTTTTTTAAAGTTAAAAATAAATAGGGGCTGTTGCTGTGGCGTAGTGGGTTAAAGTCCTGGATTGAAGTGGCAGCATCCCATTTGGGCGCCGGTTCTAGTCCCGGCTGCTCCTCTTCCCATCCAGCTCTCTGCTGTGGCCTGAGAAAGCAGTGGAAGATGGCCCAATTCCTTGGGCCCTGCACCCACATGGGAGACTGGGAAGAAGCTCCTGGCTCCTGGCTTTGGATCGGCTCAGCTCCGGCCATTGCAGCCATCTGGGGAGTGAACCAGTGGATGGAAGACCTCTATCTGTCTCTACCTCTCTCTGTAACTCTTTCAAATAAATAAAATAAATCTTTAACAAATACATAAATAAATAAGTAAAAGGTATGGAGTAATAGGTTTAAAAAAGTTAACTCAGTGATAAGTACAATTTAACAAAAAATTTTTATAAATTCATCCTTAATATAAACATATTTGATCTCTTTTATCCTAACACATTGTGATTATAGGACATGCTATTAAGATTTCCATGTATGCACTGTATAGGTGAAAGAAATTACCATTTACCCTACATCTAACACAGGTATAAGCAGGAAATTAGCTCTGCCTTTAAAAGCTGATACAGGAGCTAGTATTGTGGCAGGTAAAGCTGCCACCTGCGATGCTGCCACCTGCGATGCTGTGGTGTAGCACGTAAAGATGCCATCTTATGGGCACCAATTCAAGCCTCAGCTACTCCACTTCCTATCCAGCTCTCTGCTAATGGCCTAGGAAAGCAGCAGAAGATGAGCCAAGCGTTTGGGCCCCTGCATCCATGTGGGAGACCCAGAAGAAGCTCCTGGCTTTGGCCTGGCCCAGCCCTGGCCATTGTAGCAATTTGGGGAATGACCCAATGGATGGAAGCTCTGTCTCTCTTCCTCTTTCTCTGTCTCTCTCCCTCTCTGTGTGTGTGTGTGTGTGTGTCTCCCTCTCTCTGTAACTTTTTAAATAAATAAAAATGAAACCTAAATAAACAAGTGAAAAAAGCTGATGTAATCCACTAACTCTTGATTCAAATGTGATGAAAATAGATGTTCTGTCTTCAACAGCTGTAATATAATTAACTCGTGGACTGTGTTTACCTAACCAGGGGATGAACTGTGTCACAGTCCACTGAGAGGGGCTTGGTGCTGATTGCATTACATGATCTGCAAGGGTGGAGGTGAAGTTGAAGAGCAGTGAGACTCTCCCCACCCCCTCCATCTCTTCTTCTATGTTTTCATCACTTTGTTACTTCCTCTCTGCCTCGGTTCAGGGCGGCAGATAAATAATGGAACGGATAAGCGGAAAAGATGGATTTTCCTTCCTTTTCTCTCTGTTGGCAACCTGGGTAGAAGCTGACCTGCTGCTGGGAGGGGAATTAAAAATGGCTGATGGGGGGCACCCAGAGGTGGGCGTGAGACAGTGCCTCCAGTTCTCCACAGCCCACAGATGATATATTGGGGATGCTGCTGTCCTAAGACTTCAGGAGGAAGCTAGAGAAACACTCAACATGCTAATGGAACAACAGAGCCTTAACACAGAGAATGGGCTGCCATGGATTCCTGAACAGCAGAGAAAGCTGCGGACTTGAGTAGTAGTCGCTATCTTGGTGCCCAAGAGAGCCAGAGGCACCGGCCACAGCTCAGCCGATGCCAGGGCTGGGTCCCCAAGACAGGACCGGATGAGCACCTTGCCCCACTGAGGCAGCACAGGGAGCCACCGTTTGTATGAGGACCCAGAAAAGAAACAAGAAAGAGGAGGAAGGAGACCCCTGAAAAGGGCACCAACTCTGAAGGAGCTTTTCCTTTAACTGGTGGAGTACTGAGCCCAGACACTGTTGTACTTTAGAAGACACTGAATTGCTTTGAATCGGGAAATTTAACTTTTTTTCCTGCCATCATTGGGAGTGACAGAGCGAGATGAAGGCAACCGTTGTGGGAAACATCTTAGACTTTTTCACATTTGTCCTGTGTAGAGATTTTTAGATGGAAGGTAGAAATGTTTGTGTTAATAGAGGAAAATTTATTTTTATCATTCCTTCCACCTTTCTGTTATTCAGTATGTATTTATTAAACATTTACTGTGTACCAAACGTGCTTCTCTGTGCTTATTTAATGCCTGATTTCTGTACAGTTAAACAATGACTAAGTTTGGGTTTATAAAGAGAAAGAAATAATAGTATGTAAAAATAAATTTCTACAGTTCACACATTGTGGTGTTCAAATGACACGTGTCCCACCAAGTGAGTTGTAAACAAGGCCTTGGAACAACTTCTGTCCCCGAGAGTGTGTTTTTGAGATTAAGTATAAATTCTGAAGTTTTCAGGACTCATTTTCTAGAGCTTATTGACAGCTTGATTCAATACAAACCTCTTGGTTCACAGTTTGAAAGTCACTGTGCTGTGATGTTAGACTTCACTGTTCTTCCCTTCAGCGGTAGAGCGGGTTTTCAGGGCGTTGCAGTACTCTAGTACCCAGAGATCACACCCAGCATGGATCAGGAACGTTCATGTCAGAAGGCAGGTCTGGTAGTGGACTCTGTTTTTAAATCATTATTTCTCTATGTATGATAAGTTTCTATCCCATCAGATCCATGGGGATTATTTGCGGATGCGTCACAGTCTACCCTCCTGTGTCTTACAGCAGTCTGTGCAGTGTAGTTGGCACCAGAGAGCCATTTCCATCTGCGTTCCCACAACTTGAAAACACAGTCACTAAGTGGCTTCAGGGATGTTGCAGTTCATGATGATTTTATTTTTAAAAAATCCTAAGCAAGGAGGCTTCTCAGATTAATTATCTTATGGCCTGCAGTCACCAGCATTCAACCTGCCAAGTCACCTAAGCCAAAGGCAGGGATGGTGGAACATGGAATCCCCTCTTGTTCCTTTGGATTAGTCAGAGGACTGGGCAGTGGCGTCAGATGCTCTAGCTCTCAAATCTATCCTGCTCTCAAGTGTAGCCAGCACCTACCCCAGTTCCAAGGGGACAAGCCCTTGTCATCATACCCTTCCCAGATTGGGTTGAGATTATGTAGAAAGAGAAATTCAAGTTACTTTCTAGAGAGAGACAAAAACAGAACAAAACAGAGAGATCTTCCATCTACTAGTTTACTCCTCAGTTGCCTACAACAACCAGGGCTGGCCAGGCCTCAGCCAGGAAGCTAGAAGTGGGTGGTAGGGACCAAAATACTTGAACCACCAGTGCTGCATCTCAGGTGCACATTACTAGGAGGCTGGAGGCTGGAGCCAGAGCCAAATATCAAACCCAGGCATGCTGCTGTAAGGTGTGTCTTAGCTACTGAGCCAAATGCGTACCTCAGCAAAAACTTGTAGTTAAATAATAAAAAATTGAATATATGATGCATCATTAAATCAATGTTATATGCAGAATAATTGTGCAGTATATTACAGTGTCCAAGGTCCATGCATGTACCTCCATTAATTGCATTTGAGTGTGGAGGACGTAGATAAGTTCGTTATGATAAAATAGAGATGGTACATTTTCAATATTCTGGAGCGATTCTAGTCTCATAAAGCTACTTATTTTTAGGTGTTTCCTTTTTACTACAGGGGACCAATAACCTCTGCACTTATTCTTTTTTGTAGTGAAAAATGAGAAATGAACATATATTTCCTGCATCTCAGTATCATTCCAGTAATACCTATGTAAACACAGGTGCCTCCTATACCCTACCCAGGGGAATAACAGCTAGCTCCTTGGAGATCCTGTTTATTTCTCTGAACCAGTTCTTTAAGATTCACATTCTCATTGCACGTGGTCTTGCAAAGAGGTGAGGAAGGATGATGATGATGATGAAATCTAGGCATTAGGAGACTTACTGTGCCCAGCCCTAGTCTAAGTGCATCAGAAATGTGAGCTGACCTAGTCCCCCCAGCAGGCCTGTGAACTAGGTGCTAAATCTTTGTTTGTTTGTTTGTTTATGTATTTTTGGATGAGAAGTTGAGGCATGAAGAGATCTGATGGAAGATAAGCAGCTTAAGGTTGCAGTTTTCTCCTGGAAAACGCTCACTTAGCAGTATTCTCAACAGACCTTCTCCATAATTGGAAGTCGCATTGGAGGTCACGATCTGTATTAGAAACAGAGATACAAAGATGCCGAAAATCAGTGGGCTTCTGAAATGCAACCTGTTTTTGAATACAATTTTTATGCCAATTTTGCCATAGTTTTTGGCTTAAGTGGTGATTTTTCACAGATTAGAATATACTCTAGGTCACTGTGTATGTCCCAAAATGAATCAGTATCCTGTTGAAGTTTGGTATGGCTTCCGTTGCATTTGGAAATGTAGAGAAATAAATATAATTGTTATTCTGAGAACTATAAAAGGGAAAAATTGAGAACACCCATTGTCAGAAAAACAGCAAGCACAATTTTGTTCATCCTGGAAACATGAGATTTTTCTAAATGGTTCCTGAAATTAAAATTGGTTGTATGATTGGTAGAGGGCTTAATGGTTTTCAGAAATTACCATATTCTGTTTACAAGAACACAAGCTGGTGTCTAATGAGAGATTTGTATTTAAGGGTGCTGTTCTGTTTCTTACTATCCATTTTCTGGTTCCAGGCAGGGAGAATCATTTGCATAAAAGCCAGTGAGAGAATGTTGCCTGGCAAGTGTGAAGGCAATCAGAAGTCTCTTTTATACTATCTGAATATTGCTGAAAAAAAAAAAAAACATTTTCTGCTGTTTTCTGTAGCATATTTTGGAAAGAATTAAATACAGTTTGTAAGATAGAGGAAAAAAATACTGAGAAATCCACTGCTTCCTTTTGCATGTATTCATTCAACAAACACCTCCCAGATGCTTGCACTGGGTGAGGCACAGTATTGGGCTTTGGACTCAAAAAGGATACTAGTCTTTTTGAAAGAATTCAGTGCAGGATATATAAAAATTAAAGACCTAATTACATGCCAGGGTGATAAGAACCTTGATAATAATAAATGCTGAAAGAGCACAAAGTTAGTTACTTAATCCAGGCTAAGGTCCTGGAAAACTCTTTCAAGTCGGTTCCAGGAGTGGAGTGCTGCAGGATTAGCGGGAATTAGCAGGGCCAAGAGGGCAGTCCCTTCAGACGGAAGGGGCAGCATGTGCAGCAGCTTAGCGGCGTGACCTAGCAGGATCTGCTGGAGGAGGGTCAGGTGTTAGTGAGGGGCCAGAGTAGAGAGTGCTGATGAGCCGAGGCAGAGAGAGAGGCCGCGGCTGAAGGCAGGGATTATATCACAGGGGGCTGTGAATACCCTGGACTTCATCTGAAGATGAGGCAGAGCCAGTGAACAAGTTGCACTTGACAGTGAGTAACGTGGTCAGATTGGGCTTAGGACAGCTACTTGGGAAGCTTGAAGAAGTCTGTACCAGAAGCCGAGAGATGCGCTTGGATGCTCCTGCAGTGGTGCAGAGAAGACGTGATGGTAACACTGAGGACGTGAGTGAGACAGGGTGGAAACTGCCCCATGCCCTCACGGCTGGATCCCATGCAGGATTCTTCCTTGTTAGGTACGCTGTGAGGGTACCGCGGGAGGGGATGGTTGTGCTCTGCATTGTCATCTATGGGTCCGAACTTCAGTGCTTCCACCATTCCCTGGGGGCCGTAGGATCCTTTGCTGGCTCTGCTGGGTTCTCTTGTTACTGACAGAGTGTTTAACCTGCAGAATGGCTGTTTCATGCCACTCACGCTACAACAGGGAGAGAGGATGGGAAGGTAAACTTGATATTGTGAAAATGGAACTTAGTGACCAACTGGATGTCACGGCTTCAGAAAAGCGAAGAACAGATGTTGACTCTCTGGAGGGCTATACCATCTGCTCATCTAAGACAGGGGAAGGGAACCTTTATTTTTTCTGCCAAGGGCCAATTGGATATGTATAACATCGTTTGCAGGCCATACAAAATTATCAGCTTAAAAATTAGCTGTAGGGGGCCGTGGCTCTTTAGGCTAATCCTTCGCCTGCGGCGCGGGCACACCGAGTTCTAGTCCCGGTCGGGGTGCCGGATTCTGTCCTGGTTGCCCCTCTTCCAGGCCAACTCTCTGCTGTGGCCAGGGAGTGCAGTGGAGGATGGCCCAAGTACTTGGGCCCTGCACCCGCATGGGAGACCAAGATAAGTACCTGGCTCCTGCCATCGGGTCAGCGTGGTGCGGCGGCCATTGGAGGGTGAACCAACGGCAAAGGAAGACCTTTCTCTCTCTCTCTGTCTCTCTCTCACTGTCCACTCTGCCTGTCAAAAAAATAAATAAATAAAATAAATTAAAAAAAATTAGCTATAGGGGCCGGCACTGTGGCGCAGCGGGTTAACGCCCTGGCCTGAAGCGCCGGCATCCTATATGGACGCTGGTTCGAAACTCAGCTGCCCCACTTCCAATTCAGCTCTCTGCTGTGGCCTGGGAAAGCAGTGGAAGATGGTCCAAGCCCTTGGGCCCCTGCACCCACATGGGAGACCGGGAAGAAGCTCCTGGCTCCTGGCTTCTGGCTTCAGATCGGCACAGCTCCGGCCATTGCAACTAATTGGGGAGTGAACCATCGGATGGAAGACCTCTCTCTCTCTCTCTCTCTCTCTCTCTACCTACCTACCTACCTACCTACCTCTCCTTTCTCTGTGTAACTGTGACTTTCAAATAAATAAATCCTAAAAAAATTCATATCTCATTTTTTAAAAAATTAGCTCTAAGTTTATTGAACGTGGAGGCCTGCCTGTGGTTGCCTTGGCAGAACCAGAGCAAGTGTATCTGCAGGCCTAGTACAGCCCGTGGGCCTGACATTGCTCACCCCGATGTAAGGAATGTGGTCGTTAGAATGTATTTTGGAGAGAAAATGTTGAGGGTGAGATGCTTCCCATTGCTCTCCACAGGACTCCTCCCTCACTTTCTTCAACTCCCTGCTAAAATGGCCCTTAAATAAAACAGTACCCCCACTCTCTTTTCCTGTCACTCCACTTTATTTTCTGCGTGGACTTCACACATTATTCTTTGCTTGTCTCTTCTCACTTGAATGGAAGCTCCTGGAAGACAGAGACTTGATGTGTGGTGTTCATTTCTGTATCCCATGGGGCACAGAGTGGTGCCTGGCTCTTCACAGACACTCAGTAAGTCATCAGTGAGTGTATGAATGAATCCATATTAAAGTGGCCAGTGGTCTGCTGGCTGTAACAGTAAGTGCTAACATTTATTAGTGCTACCAATGGGACAACACTGTTCTAAATGGTCTACAGTTATCAGTTTAGGTAACAGCACGTGACTCTGGGCTGGCTACAACCAGCATCCTTGTGTTGTGGATAAGGAGATGGAAGTGTATTCAGCATAAGGCACTTGTGGAAATCCACAGTGTTGGTGAACATCAGATGGAATTCAGCTGCAGATTAGGACTTCACAGTTCCCTGCCAGCCACCAGGCAGCTCTCTGAGGAGCAGGATGGGAGGCACATTGGGAAGTCACTGGCGTGGGTTCAGATGACAGCAGAGGTCACCCTGGTTCTTAACGCTTTTCCGGGTTGATTTGGAACTGCTATTTTGTGTCTAGCAGAGAGTTCAACGCTCTCTCCACTAGTCTGGGAGATTCCTAAGCTTACATCTACATAGCCTTTGTTTATTGCAATCACCCATTTCCTTGCATTGCCTGTTTGCTTCAGTCTCCTATTCCTCTCACCTCCCTGACTGTTGTCTCTCTGCTCCCTACACACAAGGACAATACTGTTCCCAAATGCATGATGTGTAGTAGCAGATTTTACAGGAGGTTTGAGGTGGTAGAGGGGACGCATTGCAGAATTATCAAGCAGAGAACCTTTTCTCTTAGCAGCAGTTTGACCTCCCTGTCACTGGGAACATCCCACTTGTGACAGTGCCCCAGTCCCCAGCATCCCATGCTGTTTCTTACACTTTTCTCTTTCTCCCCTCCTCTCATTCTTTGACTCAGTGGCCCCCAAATTCCTTTGATCTACTTCATCCAGAGAGTTGTTATTTGTGTCCTATAATATTCTCTTATGGCTGACTTTTTCAACACCCAGAGTTCTCCCCACACCTAAACAGTGATAATTCTGTTTCCACAAGAAACATTGGTGTCTGTTGCCTTGGCAGCTCATGACAAGAGCCTCGGGTGATTACTGATGCCATAAACAAGAGTGTCAATTGGTTAAGTCAACAACAGGAGTCACTGTGCACTTACTCCTCATGTAGGATCTCTGTCCTTAGTGTGCTGTACATTGAGATTTAATGCTATAACTAGTACTCAAACAGTATTTTTCACTTTATGTTTCTGTGTGGGAGCAAACTGTTGAAATCTTTAGTTAATGTATGCTAAACTGATCTTCTGTATATAAAGAGAATTGAAAATGAATCTTGATATGAATGGAAGGGGAGAGGGAGTGGGAAAGGGGAGGGTTGCGGGTGGGAGGGACGTTATGGGGGGGAAGCCATTGTAATCCATAAGCTGTACTTTGGAAATTTATATTCATTAAATAACAGTTAAAAAAAATAATATTTTCTTCTCCGCTACACAGGTCCTAGCTTAGATCAGGATACCGAGTGAAATCTTACAGGAGTATGGAAGATGTGAGAAAAAAAAAATCAACTCTGGAGAAATGGAGGGAGGTCAGGAAGTTGCTAGGAAAAAAAACTATGTGCTTTCGAGGGCATTTTTAGTTAGTTTGTTTTCAGCTGAGGGAGACTTGGGCAAGAGCCATGTTGGGGGAAGGGCCAACCAATGACAGTGGATAAAAGAGGAGGCAGTGATGAAATAAGGTCCTTGAGAAGGTGACAGGGGCGGGGCCTAGATTATAGGTGAATGAACTCACCTGTGACAGTACGGCTGTCTTCCATTGAGGGAAAAGCCACAAGATGTCCCTGAAAAGCAGTCAAGAGGCAGACTGAGTTGGGAGCCAGGGTGTATTGCATTCCCACTCTGAAACTTCGTTAGAGTACTTAGCCATTCTGATCCTCAATTTCTCCATACCAGACAAGGGATAATGCCTTCTACATAGAGTTCCTGCAAGGCTTAAGTAAGATAACATGCATTAAGCAAGACTCTTATAATAGAATTTGTTGATTATTTCTGTAATTTGATTAAAGGCCTTTCAATTTTTATCCCAGATTATCACTGGTGTCATAAATCAACAAGAGGCCATATTTGCTACATCTGGCTTTTTTTTTTTCATCAGCTGTGAAAGGGGATTTGTGATTCCTTGGTCTCACTGACATTTGAGGATTGACATTAAACTTGTTTCTCACAGGACGAACAGATCTGCAGCATTGCTGTTGTCCTTGGCTGTAACTTGCTTTCCTTTTAAAGTTGAATCCTCTCTTTCTCTCGCTCTAGTGCTCTCTCTGCTTTTCAATAAAAATGAAGGTAAAAAAATACAATTTTTTAAACAAAAGAAATTCTTTAGATGGGACGTATACATTCCATTTCCAAACCCTTTCGCATGTTTTTCTAACCGGCTTGATCTCTGTGGACAATTGAGTTTTCAGCACATGGTCTAGATTGGTTTCTACCGAAAAAGCCCATACCACTAATAACTTTCACATTGCTAAATCTCCAAAGAGCATTCCCTGGCTTTATGTCACTTGTTCTCTGTTCCATGTTTGCCATTGTTGATAAAGCTCTCCTGAATCTCTCGTTCCCTCCACGGTGAGCACTCCTCTGATTTCCTCTGACTTTGCAGCCCACCGGCTATTGCTACATACAGCTCTGCCTCCCTGGGCCACCATTTCGATGCTGTAGCGTGTCCATAACTTCTTTTCAGGCCACTGTTCTTCTGGGTGGCTCAACATGCCCCGCATGAATTTGTATCTTCCTCTTCAAATTGCCTTCCCCTGTTGTGTTAACGTATTGTGATGAAAGGAGTCACCAGATACCCAAGCCTTCCAGTCCCCTAGTCTGAAACCACGCCCACGTCTAGGGACAGTGCCTATGTCACAGCTGGCACAGGAGAGGCACTAAATGGGACACACACCTCACCACTGCTTCCCAGCTCAAACTCAGTCTTGCTCCATCTAGTCACCAAATTCCTCTCCTCGCTGTAGGACCCTAACAGCAAGCCAGTTGGTCTCCATCGTCCCTTACAGGTGAAACCACAACCTCCATTTCAAGTGGCGGCAGGTCCTTCTGTTACTCTGTCCTGTGCATCCCGGGGCCTCGTCTCTGCCTCCTCCCAAGGCGCTGCGGCTTTCCCATATTAAGTTGTTGCCATTTCTTGTGTGCCACACCCTCACACCTCGTTGCCTTTATCTTTGCTCTTCTTCCAGCCGGTTCTGCTCCTCTTCTTCAGCTCTGCTGATATCACTAACCCCAACTTATTTCTCAGAATTCATTTCAGATGCATCTGTATCTAAAAGTCCTGTCCTAAATGTTTTGTCTCTTAGCGACATTCCCAGTATAGGTTTGGAACCCTTACTCCACAAATATTTTTAAGGTTACATTTTTTTAAAATTTATTTATTTTGAGATAGAGAGAGAGCTCCCATTTGCTGGTTCACTCCCCAGATGTCTGCAAAAGCAGGCTCCAGGCTGAGGCTGATACTGGAAGCCAGGAATGGCGTTAGGGTTTCCTTTGTGGGTGGCAGAAAGCCAATTACTTGAGCCATCACCTGCTGCTTTGCAGGGTCTACCTCGGCCAGAAGCTGGAGTTAGGAGCCAGAGCTGGAAATGAAAAGCAGGCACGCCTGTGTGAATTGCAGCACCTTAATCACTTGACTAAACGTCTTGTCCCAAGGATCACATTCTTAGGGCGTGTTTTACTGCCTTGTCCATCAGCAGGACAGCTTAGCATGGCGTGTTCTTTGCAGCCTGGTGGAGTGTCCTTTTCTGGCGAAGTGACACACTCACAGGATGTGAAGGTACAAAGGGGCAGGGTACTGTACATCAACAGAGAATTGGCATCGACAGGAGAAAGGAAGCAACAGCTGCCCTGGACAGCGGCGATGAGGGGGAACCACCGTGAATGTGGCCAGGGGCCTACAGTGACAGAGCAGGAAGCAAATAATACGAGGAGAGCAGTCGCCCACCGGAAAATTGCCGAAGCATCTGAACAGGAAGCCAACAATAAGGGGAACATGCAAATTAAAGTGATTTAGAGAAAGACATTGGAACAGCCATCGTGTGTAAAGGAAGTAAAGTTTTAAAATGAAGTATGTGTAGGAGATAAATTAGCTTGAACATTTACATGACTTTCTTAATGTGTTTTCTACTGTACGTACTTTATTATTTTTTTTAATTTATTTATTTGAAAGTCAGAGTTACACAGAGAGAGGAGAGGCAGAGAGAGAGAGAGAGGTCTTCCATCCATTGGTTTACTCCCCAGATGGCTGCAATGGCCAGAGCTGCGCTGATCTGAAGCCAAGAGCCAGGAGTTTCTTCCGGGTCTCCCACGAGGGTGCAGGGGCCCAAGGACTTGGACAATCTTCCACTGCTTTCCCAGGCCATAGCAGAGAGCTGGATTGGAAGAGGAGCAGCCGGGACTAGAACTGGAGCCCATATGGGATGCCGGTGCTTCAGGCCAGGGGGTTAACCCGCTGTGCCACAGAGTCGGCCCCAACATACTTTATAATAATATTAAAAACTTGAATAAAAGCACACATGATTCCCATTTATTGTTATTGAAAAGAGTGAACTGGAGACACAATTCTTTACATTTATGAGATTACTAAGAATCTGACCCTTTAAAAGGAAATAACACAAGTAGCACATAAATAATCACTTTCCAAACAACAAAAACTTTCGAGATGATCTGGCTAAAGCTTTCTTTGGAGCCAGCGTTGTGGCACAGCAGGTTAAGTCACCACCTGCAGCACCAGATCCCACATTGGGGTGTTGGTTCAAGTCCGGGCTGCTGTGCTTCTGATCCAGCTCCCTGCCAAAGCACCTGGGAAACAGCAGAGGATGGCCCACGTGCTTGGGCCCCTGGACCCACGTGGGAGACCTGGATGGAGTTCCTGGCTCCTGGCTTTGTCCTGGCCCGGGCATGACTGTCACAGCCATTTGGGAAGTGAATCAATGGATGGACGATATCTTCATTTTTCTGTGTAGCATTCTGTCTTGTCAGTATTTCCATTTCAGTACAGACGTAGCTGTGTCGTTAAGAGACTTGCTGTGTATCCACAGTAGGATATGATGGAAGTTACTTGGCCACCCCCCACCTTGTGATGGACACCTGGGGGGGGTCCTGATTTTCTGCATATTTCAGCAGTCAGTGCCACATGCCAAGCTCTCTTCTTGGTGTTTTGCATGTAGCCGTAAACAAAACGAAGTCCTTCTCCACATGCACATTCAAGAAGGTACACACTGAAGATGTCACACAGGGATTGGCTCTAGCAAAGAGGCAAGGCGAGATGGTCAGAAAGGCTTCCCTGAGGTGCTCTCCTCTGAGCCACGACCCAGGAGAAGGCAGAAGCAGAGGTGCCCGCAGACAGATGCAGGTGCGGGACTGGGGACGGCAGGTCTGTCTACTGAAATCCCAGATCACCTTTTGAACTGCCTGCAAGAGTTCGTGATCGCGTTAGAAGCATCCAAGCATCCAGTTCCCACACTCTGACAGGTGTTACTATCAAGATCCTTGTTTTGTTTTCCCAGTCAGATATGTGGACAGCTGTAGTTTTAATAGGCATCGCTTTAACACTAGTGGGGTTGTGCAGGTTTTGGTAAGTGTGTTGGCCCTTTGAGTTTGCTGTCTCGGACTTGATAGTTCCATATCACTGTGCATTTTTCTGTTTTGTTATTCGTGTGTTGGTTATTTCATTTTCATGTTCTTGTCCTGGGTACTGCTCCTTTGTTGCATGGTGCAATCGGTGTATTTGTTGTTCATTTGCATGGTTTATATTCTGGTTACTAATCTTTTGCCATGTAGGTTGTAAACCATTTCCCCCATCCACTGCTTGTCCCTTTTCGTTATATAAATTTCTCTTGGAGATATCATTGCTTTTAAGGCAGTTGCGTTTGTCAGACTTTTCTTTTATGGATTTTTTGCTTTTATTGCTTCATTCTGCAATGCCTTTTAAATCTCAAATCTTAAAGATAAATTTCTTGTGTTTTCTTCTCATTTTAGAATATATCATTATTCCTCTGGAATTTAATTTTCTGAACACTGTGAAGTATTAATTTATTTTAGTTTCAGTTGACTAAGTAGTAGTCCCAGGACAATTTGAAAAATAGCCTTTTAAAAATTAATTTGCTTGAAATCTCACTTTTATATGGGAAATCCCCAAATATGCATCATTCTGCTTCAAAACTCTTTTCTTTTTCGTTGTGTATTGTCTGTTCTTGCAAGAGTTCCATGCTATTTTTAATACTATACTTGTATAATCAGCTTTGATATTAATAATTTAAATCCTTCCCCTTTGTTATTTTTTTTGTCAAAATTGTCTTGAGCTTCATACTGATTTGTACCTTCCATGTGAAGCTTAAAATCATCAAATGTTACTTTGAGATAATATTGGAGTTTTGGGTTAGATTGCATTGAACCCACAAACCTGTTTAGGACGACAAATTTTCAGTATCCATATTGTCATATATATGTTACAGTCTGTAATTGTTTTAGGTTCATTTTCATGTATTTTGGGGCTCTGTACCTTTTATAACTGAAATGTATGTTTTAATAAATTTTTGGACATGCATATATGATTGCCACTGTGTAGAGATGCTAAGATGCTAATCTTGACCAAGTCTCTGTTGACTATAAAAGTATTTTTTCAGGTTTTATTTTTGGCATATTCTATACAGGTGTTTATACCACCTGAAAATATTAACAAATTTCTTCTTATAAATGTACTTGAAATGTATTTTTAAAATTTTTTCTGGTGTAGTGTGTGTAAATACCTTTATGTTGGCTTCTTATTTTATTACATTTTGACAAGACATTGTGGCTTGTATCGTAATTGCTTTTAATACATGGGTTTTCTTTTTGGACTTAGTATGTGGTCATTTTTAGGTATTTTCTATTTTAAAAATAGACATTTTTTAATTGAAGACTAACCATGACGGTGGAATTGTGTTTATTGATGATTTTTATTAGTTTGTGCTATATACATTGTGAAGCTATCTTGTTGTGTACGTAAGGTTTCCTGACTTATATTTTCTTAGTGATCCACAAAAATCTGTTCAACAAAAATTATTTTATCCTTTTTTTCTTTTAAAAATTGTTTATATTTTTACCAAAATAATGCTAAATTTAAATGTTTGTGGAAGTTTGAGAGATGTATTTTTAGCAAAATAATGCACGTATAGACTTTTAAAAATGTAGAACAAAGCTTAAATGAGGAGCAGCAGTCTTCTGTCATGGACAGTCCACTCCTCCAAGTCGTGTTTAAGAAATCAATTCCGTTAGCTTGTTTAGCTTTTTGCCTTGTTGCATCTGAAAGCAGCCTGCTTGATAAGAATCTTTGAATTTCTGACTCATCTATGGGTTCTTAATAGGAAAATTAAATATTCTGCTCTCCTGCCCTGCTCATCACAGCCCCCTCCCCTCTCATCCACACACAGACTTTCCTGCCCTCCTAATCCAGATCCGTGACAAGCAAGTCAGTAGGCAGTGCCCGCCTTGCAGTCTCCATAAGTGGTTCACATCTGAGACAAAAAGTCCATTACAGGTATTTTATTTCCTGTCCAACTTTTAATTCTCCCCCAGATCTAATAACGCCTTTCCACGGAGCAGTAATTCATCTGCAGACTCCCATTAGAGCTGTAGCTCTTTTTTCATTACTGCCAAACACATTAGCCTGTCGGGGGCACTTTTTGTACTTACCCAGACATCCATCCTGGAGCTGTCGGTTTCCCTCACCAGCAGCTGATTGATGGCTCCCTGCGCCTACCATGCAGCTGTTTTTCTGGAGCTTGCTTTCACCAGGACGCATCTGTTGTTGTATTTTTTACTTGCCAGCAAGTCTTTCTTCAGACCTGCATGTTTGTTTTCTTTTTGTAGCATCCTACTCTGGGCGCAGTAGCTATTAATATTGCTAAACAAACGAATTACAGCTTTTTAGGAGTTTTTTTCTACCCTTGGTTTCCTCTGTGCGCCTCTGTTCTTTGTTTTGTTCTCTGCTGCCTGGTGGGAGGTTGTTCTTCCTCCGCTAGGGATCCTGACTGTCTGTTCCTGTCTGGGGGCAGGAAGCGCCTGCAGACCAGGCAGATGCCAGGTGGCCAGCCTGCTTTCTCTAGGGTGGCTACTGAATGTCCCTGTCTGGAGGTCTGTGACCTGGGCCAGGAGGTGACAGTGTTCTCCTTGGGGACTGTAAGCCTGGCTGCTGACCCCGTATGAACTGAACAGGGTTTCCAGTGTCCTCTGCACTGAGCCGGCTGTCAGGAACCTTCTGTCCCTGCCTGAGGTCTGACACCCCCTCCTAGACACACACTGTAATCACGGATCAGGGCGGCATTGTAAACAGGAGCGCTGTAGACGGTTCCGAGACACCTACTTCCCCACTGTCCTTGCCACTTCTGAGAGCAGCGCTTGGCAAGGTGGAGCTCCACTTTGTTTCCTAGCCGCCTTTTTCACAGGGAAATCGCACAAGGGATCCATGTAGAGTCCGCCTTGTTTTCTTGCTTCAGAGTAGATGTGGATTATTTATTTATTTATTTATTTATTTGACAGAGTTATAGACAGAGAGAGAGACAGAGAGAAAGGTCTTCCTTCCGTTGGTTCACCCCCCAAATGGCCGCTAAGGCTGGTGCAGCAGCCAGCATGCTGCGCTGATCCAAAGCCAGGAGCCAGGTGCTTCCTCCTGGTCTCCCATGCGGGTGCAGGACCCAAGCACTTGGGCCATCGTCCACTGCCTTCCCGGGCCACAGCAGAGAGCTGGACTGGAAAAGGAGCAACCGGGACAGAACCCAGTGCCCATATGGGATACTGGTGCCGCAGGCGGAGGATTAGCCAAGTGAGCCACGGCGCCAGCCCCAGTAGATGTGGATTTGTAAAACTGTTCCCTCTCATTGCTAGATATTTGTTGTGGCAGAGGGGAGGATCCTCATCCCTTCTTTATTCTTTTCAGTTTATATCCTAATTAGAAACCTGTACCAGAGTAGCTGAACATTTTTATTAACTGAATTTCCTTTTTAGATTGTGCTTTTGTCCATTTTCACATCAATAATCTATATAGTCTCTAATTTCATGTATCATAACCAATTTGTCTTACTATAAATCTTTTTCAGAGTAATTCTCTTTTTATTTTAGTTATCTTATTTTTCATGCTAATGAGCCTTGACATAATCAAGTTTCTCAATATTTTCCTCCATCAAAAGATACTTTGTGTCTAATAAAGTCCACAGCTGTTTTTTGTAGTTTCCTTGTCACGTGGATTTTAAATATTTATCTTACTTATCTTGAAACTATTTTGTAATTTTTTTTGTGTAGCGTGAGTCTGTTCCTCCCTCACATTTCCAAATTGCTAGTTAGCTATATCAATATTGTTTATTAAGTAATTTTAAAGGTTTTATTAGTTTTATACATGCACTTTCAAATAATAAATTCTTTGATAAAACGTGCTGTATTTCTCTGCTTTCCACTCTATTCTGTTCATTTGGTCTTTTCTTTCATGGCCATATTCATTACATATTAATCATTTCTATTTTAATAATTCATAGGCTGATCTGATTTCATTTCTTCTTTTTCTGTTGGTATGTCTTAGTTTCCCATTTGTCTGGTACACGGCTCTGCTGAGCTGGGCTGTGTAGGCTATAGGATGAATGAGGCCTTCCCTTGGTCTTCAAGGAGATGTAGTCTTGAAGGATGTGAGCAGTTGGTATTGAGAAGCTCAAAAAGAGACTTTTTGAAGGCTTAAGTTGGGAGGGAGTTAGATGAGTGTAAGAGGGAGAAGCCTAAGTGCAGTCTTGATTTATGGGCAGAACTTCCCCCAAGGTAATGGGCAGAGAGGCAGAAAGGAATGTGTATGTGCAAAGCAAGCACTGGACGAGTGCATGGAGAGGAACAGCTGGAGCAGTTAAGGGCTTGGCCAGTGGCTGGGTGTGAGCCTGCAGTGATCATTCTCTGCAGCACTCCTATCATTCTACTTAAGTCTGATAACAGTTTAGTAAAAATCAAAACCAACCCTATTAAACCATAACTACTGAATTAAATTGATTTTGTACAGTCATTTGTTTAAGAATGGATAGGTACATGGCCGGCGCCATGGCTCACTAGGCTAATCCTCTGCCTGAGGCGCCGGTACTCCGGGTTCTAGTCCTAGTCGGGGCGCCGGATTCTGTCCCGGTTGCCCCTCTTCCAGGCCAGCTCTCTGCTGTGGCCCGGGAGTGCAGTGGAGGATGGCCCAAGTGCTTGGGCCCTGCACCCCATGGGAGACCAGGAGGAAGCATCTGGCTCCTGGCTTCAGATTAGCGCAGCGTGCTGGCTGTAGCCGCCATTTGTGGGGTGAACCAATGGCAAAAGGAAGACCTCTCTCTCTGTCTCTCTCTCTCTGTCTAACTCTGCCTGTCAAAAAAAAAAAAAAAAAAAAAAAAGAATGGATAATAATAAAATGTAATAGATAGGCCTTTTTTTAACAGTGTCAATAAAATTAAGACTGTAATCAGGTATGTGTGTTCCTTTTCACTATTAAAACTCAGAGAAGCATACCCCCTTTGAGGAATAATCAGTCAGCTTTGAGAAAGGGAACACGAACTCAGATGTCCTGATTTTTTTTTTTTACTTTTTTAATTTTTTAAAATTTTTTTGACAGGCAGAGTGGACAGTGAGAAAGAGAGACAGAAAGGTCTTTCTTTGCCATTGGTTCACCCTCCAATGGCCGTCACGGCCGGCGCACTGAGGCTGGCACACTGCACTGATCTGAAGGCAGGAGCCAGGTGCTTCTCCTGGTCTCCCATGCGGTGCAGGACCCAAGAACCTGGGCCATCCTCCACTGCACTCCCGGGCCATAGCAGAGAGCTGGCCTGGAAGAGGGACAACCGGGACAGAATCTGGCGCCCCCACCGGGACTAGAACCCAGTGTCCCGGCACCGCAGACGGAGGATTAGCCTATTGAGCCACGGTACCAGCCTAAATACTGAATTTTTGAAGACGACCCCCACTTTAGAACTGCATATATAAAGGGAAAGAGGGAGGCTTTTTCCCTCTGAAAATGGCATCAAGAATAAAATTAGAGGGACTGGCACCGTAGCACAGTAGGTTAATCCTCTGCCTGTGGCGCTGGCATCCCATATGGGCACCGGTTCTAGTCCTGGCTGCTCCACTTCCAGTCCAGCTCTCTGCTATGGCCTGGGAAAGCAGTAGAGGATTGCCCAAGTGCTTGGGCCCCTGTACCTGCGTGGGAGACTGGGAGGAAGCACCTGGCTCCTGGCTTCGGATCGGCGTGTTTCCAGCTGTTGCAGCCATTAGGGGAGTGAACCAACAGGGGAAGACCTTTCTCTGTGTCTCTCTCTCTCACTGTCTGTAACTCTGCCTCTCAAATAAATTAAAAAAAAATCTTTTAAAAAAAGAATACAATTAGAATATGTTAAGTAAGATGTTGAGGGATAGACACAGAGAGGTAGAGAACTTACACTGATGCATTGGTCTTCTAAGTAAGTGCATCTCATATATGCCTGGAGCACAATCACCAGAAGTGTTGGATAGCACATTCAGCTCCCTGGGTGACTCTGACCAGAACCCTGGCAGCTGTGGTGGCAGAGACCTCTCCAGGCTGCTATGACCAAAGCATGAGAACCATGTTCAAATGACATAGGGGGTTACCTACCTGGTGTGTCCACATGATTGGTAAAGCATTCATGATTTTCCAGAGAGAGTAGAAGATCTGGGTAAGTCGAGGAGAGAATAAAGGAATTGCTGGGAAGAGCCCATTTTGAAGTTGGGAAGCAGGAAATTGTGTGGGAGAGGTCAGCCGAGCTCCAGGAAATTGTTGAATGTGTTCCCATGGCTTCCCCCACCGTCCAGAGCTTCTACTCAAAGACCCTGTTGTTATTTCTCTATTTTCAGGGGCCAGGACAAATTGCTATAGTAGGCTACTGGGGCAAGGACATAAAGAAAACTGGGCAGATTTCTCTTCCTCCCTGGCTTGTGAAACACACCTTTCTTTCTTGGCAAGCAGAGCAACTAACAGTGATTGTTACTGAGACAGTCCTGTGCATTTTGCTTTTCAGAATTTGATTTTCATGTGTTTATGATGAGCCTATGTACGACTCGGGCCATACTTCACTCTGTGGGCCGTGGTTCTGCTCTGCTCTGCTCTTAGATGGGGATGCTGCTGCTCCACCTGCACATAACCTGAGATGAGCAGCTCCCTTGTCCTGAAAGAAAGCACTGGTGGCAAGGCCTTGGTCTAGTTCATTGTTCTCTCTCTCTGCCTGCCCGCCTCCCTCTGCTGTCTCAGCAGCTCTTCCTTCTTTCTGCCTCAGATCAGCTTGGGCAGTCAGCATTCATATCTGTAGGTTCTGCATCCATTGATTCAACCTACTTTGTATTGAAAATACAGGAAAATAGTTAAGTTATATTCATATGGAATATGTACAGACTCTATTTTCTTGCCATCATTCTCTAAACAATATAGCGTGACAGCTGTCTATATAGCTTTTGCATTGTATTTGGCATTCTAAGTCAACTAGAGAGGGTTTGACTTATATAGGAGGATTCTATGCAAATACAATGCCATTTGATATAAGGGACTTGAGCATCTTCAGGTTTTGACAATCTTGAGGGCTTCTAGGACCAATTCCTCCATGGATACCAAGGAATGATTGTACTTCCAGGGTTCGTTCTTTGACACAGACTGATTGACAGCTGTCATGAGTGATAAAACATAAGTAGTAACTGCTCTGAAAGTTCCAGTTCACAACAGAGTGATATCCAAGCAAGTTAGAGACACATGAAAGGTTTTTCATGGTACACTTTATCTTCAATCCAGCTCCCACCAATCCTACCTCCCCCATTCTAGGGACACAATCCTCATTGCTTCAGTACACCTTGCATTCTTACCTGTCTACTGTGCCTGCTAGCTTAGTTGCTGTTACCTCTAGTGTTTCCCTAGGCAACTGTATTTAAATAGTGCCCCCTCTCAGTGGCTTTCTCAGACCTCGCTCCCTCTTCCAACACAGAATTATTTTTTTCATCAGTGTTGTGTTTAGAACACTATATCTGACTCATTTTTACTTTTGTGTCTTGAACTGGACTTGAATTTCTTGCGACCAAAAAGTGGACCGTTAGTTTTTTAATTCCTCAATGTTTGATGTGTAGACTATTTATCATAAACTTAAATTGACTATATTTGAACCAGCAGTCCTGTCTTGATATAAATGTAAATCAAAAGAGCATAGGAAAGTACAAGTTCTTTGGAGCAGGCAGTCTGGGCAAGTCTGCCATTTTAGTGACAAGTCTTTCTTCTCTCCATGTAGTATTATAGTTAAGGCATAGCATTGACTCTTCTGAATACTCGGAGACTCATAGAATTGTGGTGGGAGCACCTAACTTAGAATCAGTGCTTTGATATGCAGGAAGAGACCAGGCCTGTACTCATGTTGGCCACACAATGAGCTTTTGTGAAAATCACAGCCAACAACCTTTAGAAATTCATGAGTATTAACCCCTATTACATTCCAGAAAAATGTATTCTGGAAGAGAACAGAACATACAATGCATTTCACTTCAGAGAGAATCTCATTAAGGAGTATTAACCTAAGTTTAAGGCATTGGGGTAGGGGAAAGGCAGGCTGCTTGATGAGAGATAATTGGTTAATTCAAGGAGGATTTTAAACATAAGTGTAGTGTGTTTCATGTGTTTTGCTGAGATTGTTTGACTATCAGAGTCATGAGAAGACAGTAAAGTGGGTTTTGCTAAGTTCCTTTTTCTCTAGGGTTAATGGAGCTGCTTATTCTCTTTAATAGGTTTCAAAACCTGCTGTGGTCCAGAAAGACGTTTGTGGACAACATGAAAATCTATAACCACAGCTACATCTACATGCCTGCCTTTTCTATGAAGACGGGGACCGAGCCATCCCTCCGGGTTTATTATACACTGTCAGATGTCGGTGCCAACCAAACAGTGCTTTTTGCCAATCCCAACTTTCTCCGTAGCATTGGAAAGTTCTGGAAAAGCAGGGGAATCCATGCCAAGCGCCTGTCCACAGGACTCTTTCTGGTGAGCGCAGCCCTGGGCTTGTGCGAAGAGGTGGTCCTCTATGGCTTCTGGCCCTTCTCTGTGGATATGCACGAGCAGCCCATCAGCCACCACTACTATGACAACGTCTTGCCCTTCTCTGGCTTCCATGCTATGCCGGAGGAATTTCTCCAGCTCTGGTATCTGCACAAAGTCGGTGCATTGAGAATGCAGCTAGACCCGTGTGAGGATACCTCCCTCCAGCCCACTTCCTAGGGACAGTGGAAGAAGGAAGGACTGAGCCAGGGTATTTTTGTTAGCTTTTCTACATGACTGCAGAAGGGGAATGGTCACGCTGTTTCATGGATTTTCAGAGACCGCTTGGGAAACAGGACAACCAAACTCCATGCAAAACTTTGCTTTTAGTAATGGCTAGGAGGACAAACAAGAAATGAACTAGCCTGTGAAACATTTTATCACCCGCCATGGATTTGCAACTAGTACAAGGCTGATGAAGCAGTGTTTGTGAAGCACACGTCCATGGGTCACATCTCGAAGATGCAATTGAAAAACAAGGCAAACTCTAGTCATTGAGGCTGAGGAGGTAGAATAAAGTCTACCTGCAGGGGCAGACGTGTTGCCAATTGTCAACATAAACCGGCTTCATGATAATAATAAAACCTGTCTTACTAAGACCGGCATTAGAACTATAGGTTTTTTAAAAAGCATTATTTATTTTTGCCCTATTTCGGGGCCATGGGTATGGGGTAGATTTAAAAAAAAAATCCCTTACTGAGTAATAGGGGTACAAAATGCTACAGCTGATCATTGTGGTTTGTTGAACCAAGTCTATATTAACTGTAGTTCGCATCCGTTTAAAAAAGTTTAAATAAGAATTGCTTCTTCCCCCTGTGTCAAGTCTGCTTAGGCAACGTGAAGCAATGTTGAATTCAGACTGTGTTGATTTTCAGTCCGGAAAACATGAGCCACTTTCCCTCCTCAGAATGTAAGCTGTAAACTCAATTTTAGGTCTGTAAGCCTGTTTGCATTGTTACTATGATTTTAGTGCGAAGTGACCAAGTGCAAGTGCTTTAGTTGTGTATGAACTGGCATAATTGTCTTCATAATTTATTGTTCAGGGCTGAAGCTGAGCACAGTGATGTAGAGTCTTTGGATTACAGGCCAGAAGGTAAATCCCTTTGGATGATACCATGGTATAGTCGCTCTAAGGTAAAGCACGCATGTGGACACATGCAGGCAGGCATGGGCACATGTACACACATACACTTTCACACACACCGTGAACAAAGCTCATTCCCAGCAACTGTGACAGCTGAAGCCCCAGGACTTGATACAGCAAAAATCTGTCGTCAGTGTTGGAAAGCCACAGTGTATCATGTGCTGTCCCCTATGTGTTGTTGTAAGACAGGCTAGCTTACTGAGAGTGCAGAAGGCTTATACCACCGTGAGATGCAGGTCTTAGCCCCACCAGGTGCTTACCTGAATAAGCAGAGTGTTCTACTCCTTTTGAAATCCCCTCCCCCAGAATGTCCTTAATGGGCCCACTTTGGCCATGGTCACACAAGGCACAAGGTGGGACTTGTACAAATAGTGGCTGGTTCCCTTAGTAGCGGGTAGGACTACTTAGCTTGTGACACTGCTTTGACATCCAACAAGAAAACTCTATTATTAAATTGCATTTACATGTAAGAGAGAGGCAAAGCTGCCTTCCATATTTGGGCTTTGGAAGGACTTACTAGAGCTCATTATCTTCATTTTAAATGTCACTGAAATATTGGTAAACTGTACCAAGATGCTTGATTTCAATTTTTGTGGTATAAACTTAGTATCTTATAACTCACACAGATTAAAACAAGTGGCGTTTTTCCATGGGTTAATTTGCAAGATGTCAAGATAGCAAAGCCCTTGAGAAAATTCTTCATCATTGGAGTTGGCAGTTTTAAATGTGTTTGAATATCGAGATTATTATAGAAGTCAGCAGTTAAAGTAGAACTGGTTGACATACATAGGTTATATAGGTACTTAAAAAGTTAAGAATTAGCATCAGTTCTGTCCAGAAATGGTTTGCTATTTTGATCCTACTTGACAACCAAAATCTAATGAGAACATTACTATGAGCTGAGTTAATATTCACTTTATTTGCAACCCTGATTATGTTTTCTATGTTGAGCTATTATTATTTAATAATTGAGACAGGAATACATTTTTACTAATACACTTCATTAGAAATATAAAAGGGCTAACAAAAAACCATATATAAAAGTTAATAAAATGTCACTCAGATTAATGTTTTAATTATTAAAATTGTTCAAATGTAACTAATGAGTTCCAGAAAGCCTATATTATCATTCCATCAAAAATGCAACCTGGAAATTTTGTGTCTTATTGTGATTCCTGGAATACATTCATGCACTAGTTTTACACCATGTGTAGCTGATACATTTGTCAAACTATGCTCTGTAGCTTCTGAAGGGCAAATGGAAATGGCCAGTCCTGGGAATGTTCTATTAGACTTGAGCTGCTCAGTTGGAGTGATTCCCCTCTTCCCTCTGGCAATATTTTCATTGCCATGACTCAAGGGTGCTACTAGTATATAGTGCGGAGAGGCCAAGGATCCTTTTAAAACATCATACAAGGCACAAGTTGGCCCCTTCTAGCAAGTAATTACCCAAGTGAAGTTTTGACTGTTACACATTATCTTCACTCACGGATATGCATACCTGCTCAGAGCACTCAAAATATGACTACAGTTTAATGAACGTGTTTCCTTAGGGTGCGTTACAGTTTGGCATTGCTTTCTAGCCAGAGTTCATATGTGTGCTCTGAAATGCTTTTTTCTGCGGCTAGTCAGATAAATGTACTAAGCAAGAATGTGTGCGGGGGGCGTGGGGGCATGAAGCTAGACATCTCTATCTTAATTGGGATCTGAGAGGATTCCAAGGATCTGAGAATTATCTTGTAAGGTACTGTGACATATTTCTGTGATTCTATCGAATTCTAAACTCCCATAATTTTATTTTATTTTCCTGAATATAAGACCCGCAGAATTGGATCAGGTACTTTACCAAGTTTGGTCAGTTATATTTTAATAGTACCAGCCCATAAGATTCAGCTCAGGGAACGTCCAGGTTATGGTACGTGCGTTCAGTAAGTGATTCATGCTTGATCACTTTGAGCACATCTGCCAAGAGAGAGCATCGTTTTCTGTCATCAGGCTAAATTGTAAACTGTTTTGTAATGGCAAAAAGTAGTTTGCTTCATGGAGGCAAATAGAAGGGAGGAAAGTCTTAATTTTTATTGGCCCCAATTTGAGAATTGCATCGATTGCAAGATCATGAAAAAGGATAATCTCTTTTATTTTGACCAGATGTCATAAAAGTAAGATAGGTGAAGGATTAAGTCATTCTACAAGAAGAAAAGTCGTGTTTTATCTGAGGGGTTTTTATATGGAAGAGAACTCCTGGATGCGCATGCATCCTGTAGAATATTTTACCGAAAGTTAAAACCCAAATTGTGCATCTCAATTGCGTGATTCTTAACACAAAATGTTAGGAGGTACTCCTTGGGTTTTTTCCTCTGTACAGTTCAGTTTTAGCTATTTTAGCAGAGGTCAGAAATAAATGATTGAAAATGACAGATGTTCAAACAGTCCCTTTTGTTTGGCTTTGTGAAGTCTGATGCCCTTCTTTTGGCTAAGACCTTGTTAAGGCTGAATTTAACTTGTACCTGAAGAAAGCTGAGCAGTGTGGTTTGCCATGGGGAATGACTGAAAGAATCATGGGGTTCCATATTTGCCAAAAATATTCTTAGACAAAGGATTTAAAGGAATGATAGAAGTGATCCAAAATGGAAACAGTAATGACATCTCATCAACACCTTGAGTAGTTTTACATCTTTGTTGTATGCAACCTACTATTCCTTTGTTTGGAAACCAAGAGTTTAAATTTCTATTTGAAAATAGGAGTTTGTGAAATTTTTAACAGACATATCTGTGTTGGAAGAAATCTAAAGGGGAAGATGTCACCAGTTCAGAATTCTAAGACTTTCCCACCAGACCCAGGTAGAATCTGCCCTGTGTTTGTACAAGTCCAAAGAGCAGGATCTGTAAGGACTTCTGGGGACAAGTATGTGGAAGAGTGAAGACTGGGAGTAATACTGCCTTAATCGTTTCTGTACCTTGCTAGTGTAGAGGTCAGCTCTCAGATCCAAAGACTTCTGGTGGGTGCGCATCTGGTTGGAAGTGAGTTACCAATTTCAGGCTGCCTGCAGCTGGAGTCAGCATTAAATATAACAAGCAGTGTTGACAGCTTCATTCTGCCATGTGCCGGGGAGGGAATCATCACACCCCGGAGCTCTCAGCATTCAAGGAATCAGAGAGGTCTCTGCCCTTGACATTGACTGTCCGTCTCCGTCCTGTTCCTGGAGCAGGCTTGGCTCTAAGCTTGAGCTGATACATGTGACTAGCGAGGTGCTGTAGAAATGTGCTGAGGACCTTAAAATGTTCTACTGCCTTCATCTGTTTTGCTATTGTTTAACTTGTGCTCTCTAAATTTGGGTGTCTTGTCTTAGAGTCTGGTCACCCTGACCTGATTGTAACCCTGCCCTGGCTTATGAAAAGCAGGGCTTTCTTCCTCATTCAGATGGGCTTTCTGGGTTCTTGAAGCTAGCGGGATGTCAGATATTCTGCCTAGATGCCCCTCACTGTGAGGACACAGTACTACAGGTTGAATGTTATAAAATTCCTGTTTTATAAGTTGATGGAGACATGAATCTCCACAGCCTTTTTCCTTCCTGTTAGAAATGGATACTGTCTGCTTCATCTCCATCGTTGCATTGTCTTTTGAGGTTTTTTTTTTTTTACATACATCTTAGAGGTGAGAGACTGAGGCAAGTGCATGAATGGGATGCTTATTTAAACATAACAGGACCTCTGATCATCATTACCGTAAGGAACAATGCAGGCTTCTGTTTCCTTCCTCGGTTTTTCTCTCCTTCCCTCCCTCCCTTCCTGCCTCCCTCCCTTCCTGCCTCCCTCCCTTCCTCCCTTCCTCCCTTCCTCCCTTCCTTTCTTATACCAGCATTTCTGATTTCTTCTCTCCCTGACACTTAAGGAACACATGACATAAATTGACATTTGATGCCTGTGAACATTTGCATAGTAGCCAAAGCCTTTGAGAAACACGGTAGGGGAATTACATTTTATGGTCACTCATTCATCCACTTGCCTGTGTCCCTGTTGACCCTAAGACTGTGCCTAAAGCCTTTTCGATTGTGTTTTCCCGTTGAAGCTGTGGGCGTTCTAGAATCAATGATGCTAAGCTCTCTGGGAGTTTTCTGGAATGATAGCCAATTACATTCAATCCTGTCTCTTTCTGCCTCTTTTCAGACTTTAACCCAGGTAGTTTTCATTAAAAAAAAATATATATATGTTTTGGACAATACCAAGAAACATATAAGAGATGTGATTTAATCCCAGGCAGAGAAAATCTCTATGCCCGGAAAACAAAATTATAATTTAAAAGGATTAACCAGCATTTACAACAAAACAGGCTGAACTCATGGCTTTTAATTTGAAAGGAGCATGGGGAGGGTGCTCAGATGGCCGCTAAGCAAAGAATGAGGGAGAGGTTGGAGAGCCCAGAGTGAAGCTTTTTGAAAATATTTTAAAGGAAATATATAATCATCCCGTTGTTAGGTTTAAGGATGAAAAGCCACTGGAGGAAAGAGCAGGAGAGCCAGAGTGTGAGACTCCGGGGGTGGGGGGACACCTGCTTTCCGCTCTGCCCCTGTCAGTCTCACGGCCCCCACCTCCTTGTCCCACCATGCCTTGCGCTCCTTGGCGGCTGAAACCAGTGAAAGGAGCACTCCCATTTCCATGTCACTCTTTCATCTGGGCTTTAGTGCATCCTCCCAAAAGAAGGTTACGGCTGAGATCTCCTGTCCCAGTGACGGGAAGGGATAGCAGGAAGTGCCGCCATAAACGTGACCCTCTGAAATGTGGTCCCCATTGCTGTGTGTAGCTTAGAGGGAGGAGACTTCAGTCCCCTGCTTCCACAACTTCTTCAGCAAGAAACGTGTGGGTCCACCGTCCCTAAAGCAGATCCTGCTGCTTTCTCTCCCCTGTGTACTAGAGTACTTAGCACACAGATTCAGATGCACGCCGGTTAACGTTATTTATGGAGACGGCTGCTTGGACGAGGCTGGGAAGTGGCAGAGGGTGCCTTAACTTTTTCTGCTTTGACTACCACTTTCTTATGTGTGTCTTTGATGCGCTTCTGTCCCTTTAGAGATGTACTTGTGTTCCAAGTTGTATGTGTATCATCAGCAAGAACTGACAAATGTAGCAAATGTGACTGTTTTATAGAAATGCACAGTTGTCTACATAGGCTTTGGAGAAGTCTGATAACCATATGTAAATATTCCTTGTTGAAGTAGTAGAGCCTTCTGGTAGGAAGCTCCTTAGATGATAGCTACATGAGGACTTAAAAATTACGAATGTGTATTTCTCTAGCAAATTCTAGTGTTCCTGGAAGCAAGGAATCAATCAGTCGCTTCCTCATGCAGTCTTAAGCATCGGTTCCATGGGCTGTCTTGATGGTAGATTACTGCAAGCCACTCCCCTCATACGATACAGGAGTCACAATTTAGGGTGATCTGTGGACACTGGGGTACACCGCAGTCAGAGACTAGGGAGAAGGGGAGAGAATAAATCAGTAGAGTTCCATGGAAAAGCCTGCTTTATCTCTGAAGAATCTGGAATATCACTAGACCTTAGCTACCAATACTGCATTGTTGATCTGAAACCGTTAGAAACAAGTACTTCTTTCTGGTCTCTTCACTCTGTAGCTGCACATTATATATTATTCCACACATGTGCAGGCTGTGTTAGGAGCTGCTTTTTCAGAGACTGAAGGCCAGAAGAAATAGAAAAACTCAGATATTCCTCTTTTCTTATACAATGTAGTGTGACCACCAGTCCATGAATGTAATAATGCTGGAGAAGATTTTAGATTAGGCTATAAAATGGAAGTCATCTTTGAAGTGCATATGAAATCACTTCTTCCTATTAAAGCCAAACTCCACAGGCAGAAAGTGTGGGGAAATCAGTTCTCCTCATTTCTTTTTTTAGAGTTTCATATAAAATGTAGCAGGTAAGAAAAAAAAAAACCTTTAATTGGTACTTTTTATAGTGCGACTTGAAAAACTAGTGTCTGTCTACTGGTTCTATTGAGTTGTTTCTTTATGCAGAATCTAAATGCAGTGTCATAGGAGGAGGTTTGCTGTGAAAACATGTCTTTTTACTTGGTGTCTTCATTGTAATTATGGCTGGCAGTGAGAAAGTTCACTAAGTCTCAATTTCTCTACCTCCTTTACATGGAGAAAATTTGGAAACGTACCCTGTGAATAAAATGGTTTTTTTACGCCTTGTGAAGTCTTTTTATTTCCCAGAAGTATAGATAATGCTGTTTCCTTTTTGATTCCTGCTTTATTTTGTATCCATGTCAGCTTTTTTGTCCTTAGGGATGGAAAGTCATGGTACTTAGTGAGGAAATTGTTTTAGAAATAAGAATTATAATTGCTATGACTATAAGAACACTTGGTGCTTCTTAGGCAGAGGAAAGGCACTATCTATTGGACAAAGCAAAAAGAAAATTGAACATTTACTTAATATGATTATTGTCAATGAGCCTACTTTTTCCAGCAGTACAATTTTTCCTTTTTTCAATGAGTCAGTATCAAGTGTGTGTGTGTCCGAGAGGCATTTTAATAAATACTAACAAAAAGCAAAGCATTCATATGCCCCTTCTGCTCAGATGGGTGACTTTGAAAGGCCCAGTGTACCTCCTTGTCTGAATTATTTAGATAATTGCTTTAAATTCCCATTTCCTTTGGGCCTTCATGGCCCAGTTCTGCCACGCGCGTTAGCAGGGGCAGTGACATCAGGAAAAGTGCCCTTGGCCCATCTTTTATCAGTGCTGCTCCTCTGAAACTGATGTTGGTACCTGGTGAGATCTCCTCCTTAATTCTCTGAGTTGATTCTCACGAAACATGGCCTGTGAGCCACAGCTCTTTTAGGAAAGGATGTTCTATTGCCTAACAGAGAATCTTCCTGGTGTTTAGCTGGATGACTTGGGGCCGGGGGGGAATGGCAGACTTCTAATATAAATGTGGGTCACTCTAACCTATTCTCAGACTGTAAGAAGAAAACAGATTTAACTTGTTTTCAGCCATCATCATTATGTCCAAAACCCCTGGATTTTCCTGAGGCCTGCTGTTCTGCTATGTTTTGATTTAAGCATTCCGAAGCAGATATTAAACACCCAAAGACGTATACTCACAATTCCCCCCTAGACCTAAAAGGATAATGGCAGATTATAGACTATATTTTTGCTTGAAAACTTACTACTTGGGTTTTACTGCTAGATTCTTGATGCTATAGAGAATTAAAGGTACAGGATGATTGGACTCATTCATAGTTCAAATTATCAAGTTCTCTGAGCTTTTGAAAAACATGGCAAAGCAAGCCCTTTGTTGCTTCTTTTATACAGATTGAATGAAAATTTTTTTGGTCCTCGACAAAAGGGATGTTTTCTGGGCACGAATTATAAAATTGGCCTCAATATTGGAGGACTTTTCCGTGATAATGTAATCAAAAGTTATATTAAAAGGCAATCAAGCATTTATTGATGTCAGGATAGACATCAGTGAAGAAGATGCCAACTTTTGTGTTTGGGGTAACAGTAAGAATAGAGCATCAATGTTTATCAGGTGCATCACTGTCATCAACCACCTAGCAGGTGGATTACTGACCTCCTGGGGGACAGTTCTCTGTTGGAGATTAACATTGACCTTTGCTTTTCTGCATTTGGTTGGCCACTTTTTTGGTAGTGGTGGAAGCCTGATTATTCTTGCTCCCTGCCATTGATGTCATGGATAAACGACATGCATGCTACCAAACCACTTTGTATAGAAGCCCCGTGACAAAGTGGAGTAATCCAGAAAGGAGACTAGCTGATAGCTACTCAACATGTAGTCTTTTCTGGGTTCCTCTAAAGGTTAATAAAGAGAAGTTAATTCTTTGAGTGTTAGCAAGTGGTTATCAGTTCTTTCCCTCATGGACCATGCAAGAATTTGTTATAGTTGAAATAGATATTTGTTTAGAATTTGCCTTTGCTGTCCTCAGGGCTTCTATCAGCATCACCATCTGTAAACTTATAAAATGACTCATTTACCATAAAGGTATCATATACTACATACAATGTCCTTCTGAGTAAGGGACACACATTTTATTGCAAAAGAATTATAGCAAGGAGCTCATGGAATTAATCAACATTGCTCTTCACCATATTGTATAGAACATGCATTCTCATTGGGAGTGATGTTCACAAAAGAGGCCAAAATTGGTTCTAGTAGGCAAAACAAACAAACAAAAACCAAAACCAACCTCTTAGATATTAAAGTAGTTGAAAGGAACCACATCCACTTGATTCTAACCAGCACCATCCCAAGAGGAAAAAAGGACACTCGGAATTTCTGGGGCCTACTTTTTGTTTGGCTTGCAGTGTGATGATAATTGAATAAAGGCTTGTCACTTTCAATTTGGCATGTTGTCCAAAGTGGCAAATCAACGTATGATTGCCTGAAATATATATATATGTATACATATATATACACACATATATATAGTTAAAATTGTTCTATTTCCTTCATGAATTGACTCATTTATTAACTTTCATACCAATATCAATCTTATATGAATAAATATCAAAATAAGTATCTAAACTTTCTGGTAATGGGAATGTACTTTATAAATTTATGAAGAATAGAATTATAAAATTCATTTTGAGGGAGAAAATTTTGAAATCCATATATATGAAAAGTCTTCAAAAGGTTAATGAAAACTGCAAACATTTCTGCACAAAAATAAATATATTTTTTCATTGCATTTCTTGTAGTCCTTTGTACTCCTTACTTTGTACACTATGTTGCTAATGAAGTCATAAAATATTTCTTTTTGATTAATATTCATTATGCAATAGACTTTCCAGCCTTATACTTTCACCCACTGTTATATTTATTTTTAAAAAGCATATCTTGTAAACAAACTCACAGCTCTTGGGAATCTAAAAGGAGTGGTTGAATTTTAATTTTATTCTGCTTATGACTTGTTGGGAAGTGGTAGTGACTTACCAGCATCTTCCACGCTAGACTGGAAATCAAAAGTCCTGCTGTGTGTTTCTCAGGCCTATCAATCAAACTTTCCCACCAAAATGGTTGTTATTCTTGATTTAGTATGGAGGGAGATACTGACTGGGCCAGGCTGAAGCCAGGAACCAGGAACTCCATCCTGGTCTCCCACAGGGATGGCAGGGGCCTAAGCACGTGAACTCTCTTCCACTGCCTTCCCAGGAACATGAGCAAGGTCCTGGATCCGAAGTGGATCAGCTGGGACTCCAGCCTGCCAGCATCACAAGCAGAGGTTTAACCTACTCCTCCGCAGCATCATCCCCTCAGAAGTTCCTTTGATAGCTGAATATTATTCCATTCTATGCAGGTATCCCATTTTGTTTAGTCACCAGCTGATGTATATGCAGATTCTTTTCAATTCCTGGCTGTTTTGAATAATGCTACTATCAACATTGTGTGCATATTGCTGGTTCACATGCTAAGTTTTTGATTATTATAAACTTACAGTGGTGCCGTTTGGTACAGCAGTTAGGTCACCATTTGGGGTGCCCCTGTATACCTGGTTGAAGTCCCAGCTCCTTCACTTCTGATCCAGTTTCCTGTGAATGCACACCTGGGACACAGCAGGTGAAGGTTGAAGTACTTGGGTCCCTACCACCCCCATGGAAGACCTGGATGGAGCTCCAGGCCCCCGGCTTTGGCTAGGCCCAGCCCTGGCCATCTGGGGAGTGAACCAGAGGATCCATGATTCATTCTCTCTCTCTCTCTCTCTCTCTCTCTCTCCCACCACCCCTATACCTCACCCTGTAACTCTGCCTTTCAAGTAAATAAAAATATAATCTTAAAAAAGGGAAATATTAGAGGGCTAAGAGATGGTTGGGAAAAACACTGCAGGATGAGGGCATCACACAAAGGCAGGCTCCTGCAGAGTATATAGGAAACAAGAATGTCAGCGTTTCACATATGCCAGCAGCCACATAGACGCCAAATGCACTCATGTCTCCCGTTAAAAGAAAAATGTCCAACCTTTGGGATGGAGGCAGTGGGAGTTTTGCCTAATTGTATTTAACATATTTTGCAGCTATGCTGTTAGGAACAGTTTTAGAACTATTACATCTTTCTGATGATTGAATAGGTTGGATTTATTCCTGAAGAGAAGGAAGCTTAACATTAAAGAATGTATTAACATAATTCACCACATTAACCAGATTAAAGAAAAATGTCTTATGATTGATTGTATCAGTAGATGAAAAATCATAAGAAAAAATTAACAACCGTTCCTAGTTTAAACAAATCTTCCTGTGTTAGTAATTGCCTTGTTCAGATGTCATTGTCTCACAAAGGTTTGTGTGCTACTGGCTTCATCTAGATTTTGGCCTATTAAGGGGATGGAGCCTGATGGGAGCTGAGCAGTTACTGGGGACAACACCCTCGAAGGGATTATTGTCGTTCTCTATGGACACTAGTTAGTTCCCACAAGAGCAAACTGGTAAAAAGAGCAGTCCTGGTCTCTGAATCTCTCTAAAACATTTATCAGTCTCTTGGTTGAAAACATTCAAAATAATTCAAAAAAAATACCAAACATTGTTATGTATAATTATCTATAGTCACCTGACAGTTGGTGGACAGTGTGCAATGGATATCAGGACATCACATAGTACTTCATAAATGCATAGTTTTTTACATCAGTTAAAAAATAGACAATTGAACCATATGTTAATATAAGGTAGACTTCTTTATGATGATATTGACTTAAAAATATTTATATAGCACACATAATTTTAGTGCTGAAACATGAGAATATGCCTTTAAAACAGAGGACAGGGTGTCTTGGAACATTTTGTGATGCTGCAACAGAATACTATCCACTGGGTAATTAACAAACAGAATCCTGCTGCCTCTTGATTCTAGAGGCTGGAAAATCTAGAGTTGAGGGGCTCGCATCTGGCCAGGGTCTTCTTGCTGCATCATTCCACGGGGGAAGGGCAGAGAGAGAGCAAGGAAGAGCCAAGACTGAACTCAGGGCCTCAAGCCTTTAATAATTGGCATTAATTAATTCTTGGGGGTGGAGCCTCCCATGAAGACCCGCCTGCCCACACTGCTGCACTGAGGGTTAAGTGGTTTTATTTTTTGGTTTTTGGTTTTACTGGGTGACACTTTCAAATCCTAGCACTGGAGTAGGATTTTTTTTTTTTTTTAAGATTTATTATTTGTTTGAAAGTCAGAGTTACACAGAGAGAGAAGGAGAGGCAGAGAGAGAGGGGTCTACGATCCGCTGCTCCACTCCCCAATTGGTGGCAATGGCCCGAGCTGCGCCAGTTCGATGCCAGGATCCAGGAACCAGGAGCTTCTTCTGGGTCTCCCATGTGGATGCAGGGCTGCAAGGACTTGGGCCATCTTCTGCTGCTTTCCCAGGCCACAGCAGAGAGCTAGTTGGGAAGTGGAGCAGCTGGGACTCGAACTGGTGCCTACATGGGATACTAGCACTGCAGGCGGCAGCTTTACCTGCTATGCCACAGCACTGGCCCCTTGAGTAGAATTTCTTACTCAACATTGTCCTTGCTAACTAGATGACATAGTAAAAAATAAATAAAATGAAATGAAGGCATAAAGATTTGAAAGAACAAAGGAAAACCCTTCTTTCTGAAGATGATAGGAAACCCAAAATGATCAACAAATTTACCGAGCAAAATCAGACAAATTTGTAATGTTAACACCCAGAATTAGCAAGGTTGCCAGATGTAACATCAATATTTAAAGTCAATTTCATTTTTATGTCTAGTTTTCAACAGCTAGAAAATATAATTTGAATAAATGGAGCCATTTACTATGGAAACAAAATCAATGATGGCCAATCCATAATAAACATTGCAAAAAGAATCAAACCATTTTTGGGCATAATTAATTTATTGGAGGACAATAAGGAAGACCTATATTAATTGACATGTACTGCATTCACAAGGAGAAACATTTTCAGTGTCTTAAAGATGTCATTGTTGCTAAAATCAATCTAGACCTACAGCATTTATTGTCTAACTAATTAGTAATTTATATGGAAAAGCAAAGGATTAAGAATTGCCACGACATTCCAAATTGCCATAGTTTTTGGTTAGCATTTCTTTCAACTGTTACGATGCATGAGCATGAAATGCCTCACAAAATCAAATTATTATGTGGGTTATGTGAAGCTCTTGGATAACAATTACAGATGACTTTCTGCCAGTCCACCCTTAGTTCAACTAAAATGCGTCCAATTATTTTTGGCATTTATACATTGTAACATTTTGAAGAAGTTTCATTCTTAGCTTTCATGTTGTGACTTAAAATGAAATGTACGGATACAATAATCATAGCCATTATGCATTTTTTTCCTTGGTGTTGTGCTGATCTTTGTAGCTTGTGCTCATGATCTTGGTGTCTTTAACACCTTCAACATTGTTGGTATGACTTTGAGGAATGTTTCTGCCTGCGGATTTTGCCGTAATTTCTGATTTACCTTAACACCTGCCCAGCAGATGACTCATGTGTCACTAAGTAAATAGCCTCTATTCACTGTTACCAGGAAGGGACTGAAGAAGCCGCATCTTGTTGTTAGTGTTGGACGAGGGGTCAGAGATCACATCAGTCTCCATGACTTTGAAGTTCCTTGTATTTGCTCAGAAGTGGCAATGCAAATTTCCTGCGCACAGTCGCACTTCTTGGCTCCTGGGAAGCAGCCTTGTGGAATGAATCCCAACAATAGAATGGAATCCAGCTCTGCTTCATTCTGAGTGACTTCTTAGGTCTCCTAGAAAACTTGGTCATTTTGTAACATAATTTGGAAATGTGGTCATTCCTCAACAATACTCATCTTACATAAGTCAACTCATATCCCATTGCATAATTTCCCTGCCTTCTTGTATACGTGGCTTTATATTTTAATGCCCATCTCTCTCCCTCCCTCCCTTCCTCTCTCTCTTCTATCTGTGTCTATCATCTATCAGTTATCTATCTATAGTATTTGTTGTATAGCTAATGTATAATTTATATGAAAAAGCAAAGGATTAAGAATTGCTATAATACTGTTACCAAGTATGTATACATATGAGAGAGATTATCATCATATATATCTTTTTTAAAATTTACTTATTTAAAAGGCAGAAGCAGAGAGAGAGAGAGGTCTTCCATCAACTGGTTCATTCCCTAAATGGCCGCAACGGCTGTTCAGAAGCCAGGAACCAGGAGCCAGGAGTTTCTTCTGGGTCTCCCACGTGGGTGCAGGGGCCCAAAGACTTGGGCCATCTTCTAATGCCTTCCCAGGCTTAGCAGAGAGCTGGATCAGAAGTAGAACAGCCGGGACTCAAACTGGCTCATGGATGGATGGATGGCAACACTGCAGGCGGTGGTTTTACCTGCTATGCCACAACACTGGCCCCCATAATATGTATCTTTTTCAAGATGTTCAAATGGCTGTGAAATTTAACACAAATGAAACAATGTGATACCCGAGTTTTCCCATATGTACAAAAGGGCTGTTATGTCATAATTACTGCATAAATAAGAGTAACAGGGAGAGCATCCATTGTAACATGTAGTTTGATCACAGACATGTGAAAATGTGAAAAAAAAAAGTATCTTAGAATCCATGAAAACTTTTAATTCCATTTTGGGGTGAAGAAATGGCATTTTGAAAGGATGCTGAAGCCCAAGTGGGTGAATAGGTGGACAATAGGTGCATTCTAATATTTGGAACAGTTCTTTTCTCCCAGAACAATAAATCAAGGGTCTTGAATTAAAGGAATAAATCAGAGATCATTCCCTTGACAATTTGTTCAAATGCTTGTTAATCTGGGCTCCTTTAGACAGATTTGTTTTGTACACTAGGGGGCCCTAACACACAATAATGTGCTACATGATAATATTGATAAGTCATTTTCTTTTCAGTTTATTTGTTTTCAAATTTTGCTTCTTCAACAAATATTTATTGAACCTGAACTAGCAGGTATTATACTGGAATTTTAAAGACTATAAAAGGACTATATTATGAATTTCGCCTCTAGACATTGATGAGAATTCTTCAAAGGCTCATGGGTGGATGGAATTAAAAGATAAGTTTTTCTGGGTACAGAAATTTTTGAAATCCATGCAGTTTTTTTCATACTATGCATTTTTGGGAACTCTTTGAAGATCCCTCATATTCATGACTTTCTAATTTTTTGCACCTAAACTTATCTTTTAATTCCAGCTTTCCACAGACTTTTGGATGTCCATGTGTACACTTTAGTAAGGTAGATAAAGCACCATTAAAGTTAAAACAAAGGGAAATGTGAAACAAGTTAAAGGCAAGACCAAAAAATTAGAAGAATTCAAAATAGTGGTGATCTAGACCATCTGTTCAGATTTCTTTGGCTTGGACAAAATCTAAAGGTCTCCCATAGGAAATGGCCGGGCCCTGATCTCTGGGGATCTTCATGACTGAGGTTTGCAGGAGGGCTAGGAATAGGAGCCACCACCGGCAGGTGTGTGAGGGGAGTCTGGGGTGGATGGATGGATGGCAACACTGCAGGCGGTGGTTTTACCTGCTATGCCACAACACTGGCCCCCATAATATATATCACATGCTGATTCCTCCCCACTGGCACTGTTCCACTCCTCTTCTTACTTCTCTTGTCTTCTCAGACGTCCCCACTTTCCTTGTCTTTCTTCGTGGAGTATTCCAGACCATAGTGACCTAGAAGTGCCTCCACGACATGCAGTTCCCACAGGAGCTTTGCTCAGGGCCAACAATCACAAACATTTTGTCGTGTGTGTTCTGTTTACCTCCTGAATTGTTGTTGCTGAAACACTTGAGGGTAAGTTGCAGATATCATCATATTTTAGTCCTAAATATTTTTATGTATATATCCTAACCACAAGGATATATCCCTATAAATCATAGTATAGTAATAAATTCAGAAGTTTAAAACTGATTATCTAAAATATAGTTCATATTCAAATTTTACCAATTAGATCATTAATGCCTTTATAGTTTTTTGTTCTGTTCCACGATCCAACCTCAGAACCCACATTGTATTTAATTATGCCTCTTTCTTCAGTCTCTTTCATCTGAAACTATTCCTATCTTTCTTCATCTTTTTAACATTGGCATTTTCAAGAGTCTGGGTCAGTTGAATGTTTCTGAATTGAGGTCCACATGAATAGATGCATTTCATGCATTTTTGGCAGGAGTGTTACATATTCTGAGACTGTAATATCCTTAGGGATCAAAACATCTTTTATTCCCCAAACAATGTGAGTACCCATCTCTCTGTAACCTCACCATCTAAGTGTGTGCTGAAGGATTTGAGCTTACTGTCAATGTGATATCTGAAAAATAGCATCTTGATGTACTTAAAAAAAGAACTCTATTGAAGTAGAATTAGAAGTCAATAAAATGAATCCATGTTAAGCATACAATGAAGATGATGAATTTTGACAATATGTTCAAGCTCTGTCCAACACTCTAAATAGTTCCATGCTCCCCTTTCAGTAAATATCCTCAAAATTTTTGCCCCAGGCAACCACAAATCTGCTTTCTGACACTGCAGATTATTATTGATGTACTCTAGGATATCACATAAATGAAATCATAAGGTTGTGTGCATATGCTAAACTGCAAGAGAAGCTTTTACAGTATTATGGGTCCTTGGGTGGGGGGCAGCTTGGGTGAGGGGATTTCTTCCAAATCCTTCTCAGTCATACCCATGGCCTTAGAACGATCAGCACTGCTGGTAATTGCATGGTGTATGTACAGTGTCCCAGCTGCGGGTGAGTATTGGACTGCCCTATGAGAAGGTGTAGCTGGAGGGTGGTCAGTGGTGTTCAGTGGTAGATTGGTTGATTGGTCGTGAGTACTTAGGATTATATTGTGGAAAAGCTCAGAACTCATCAGGAAGAAGATACTGCCAGTCTTCAGATGAAGGCAATTAGGTAAAATTTTTAAAATTAGGTAAAATTATTATTATTTTTTAATTTAAAACACAGAGAGGTGGAGAGAGAGATTCCATGTGTTGGTTCACTCCCCAAATGCACACAACAGCCAGGACTGGACCAGGTCAAAGCCAGGATCCAGGAACTCCATCCAACTCTTTCATGTGAGTGACAGGGACCCTAGTTCTTGGACCGTCATCTGCTGCCTTACGGATGCATTAGCAGGAAGCAGCATCGGAGGTAGAACTCGGTCCCAGACACTTTGTTACAGACAGATGCCAGCCCAACTGGCAGCTTTACTCACTGCACTACAATGCTTACCTCAAGTAAATTATTTTTAATATGGCTCTATTTGTATCCACAGGTTAGATGGCCTAAATGTGCATAGACTGCTAATAAAGCAGAATTCTTTTAATTTTCAATAAAAATATTTTCCATTCTTAGTTTCCTTATTGATCTTCTTATTAAAACTTCAAAGAATGACAGAAATCTACTCTTTGTAGGAATCTCAAGAGGTATTTTTGTGACTTCAAATAACTAAAAATCTTTTGATAGTGATTCTGTATCTTCCAAAGAAATTACTCTCCTTGTAATGAGGGCTTCTTTTTCCCTTGGGAAACTGGCTGTTGGGATCAATGGCTAGTTCTTAAGATGAAAAGAACTGAGTGGTAAATTTAATTTGACCTTTTCAAATAGACTTGCTCTGAATAAACAAGTATTATAAGGGTTATATGGGGAAATGGAAAAAAATGACCTCTTTTACTCAATTTTTTTTTTCCTGATTGGTCAGAGTCAGTTGCACCAACAGTTTCATCAACCAGTTGGTCCTGTGCGGTCTGACCTTCTCAAGATGAGGAAAAGCACAACTTTGCATCTTGGAAACTTCCTTGAACACAGACTGCACTTGGAATCATTGCTTCTGTAACAACCTTTGAGAATTCACGTACTTGTGAGCATGGGGTGGAAACCAAGTAATTCAATAAGGCAAGAACCAGTTGGTTGAAAAGTCCAGCAGCCCCTCCCCAATCAGGCTCTACAATACACCTGTTCATACCTAAGCTGTGTGGTAGCTAGGGAGCAAACATGCATGAGACTCAAAAGAGGAAGAACAATTAATCTCCTCAACCAAAGAGAAACACCCACGTTCTAGATATAAAATAGTTTGCAAAACTGAAAGGCATCTGCCTAACGCGCGGCACTTTGCAAACTCACCTGCTGCTCCTAATCTACCTTCAGCTAAAGTTGCTGCAGCTGAACTTCTGTGCGCTGTCTTCTAGGCCTGAAGTCTTTCTCCTGCAGCCCCCTCTTTCCAGAAATCACAGCCCACCATACTTGTCTGTGAAAACCTTTTTGTCTCCGAGGCCCTTGTCAAAGGCCAGCTCCGCTGGGGTCCCTTCCTGAGCTGTCCGGCGCTCGTGCCTGCCTGCCTTCCTGGTAACGCCCACAGCGCTGGGCTTCTTCCTTGTCTGGGGACCCTGTCGTCTGCTCTAGGGATTCCGTTTGCACCGAGGATTGTGTGCAGCGTTCTGGAAGGTCTCCAAAGATGTGAATAAGATTTTTAGAAATGGGAGAAAATGGAGAGAGCCAAGGACAATAAATAGCAGTTATAAACTTCTGACCTTTCAATATTTCGTGCACATGTGTGCCACAGGCACATTCTGTTGCACAAATCAGAGGATGTGCAGGAGTAAGATCACAGAGTGGCCGGCGCCGCGGCTCACTAGGCTAATCCTCCGCCTTGCGGCGCCGGCACACCGGGTTCTAGTCCCAGTCGGGGCGCCGGATTCTGTCCCGGTTGCCCCTCTTCCAGGCCAGCTCTCTGCTGTGGCCCAGGAGTGCAGTGGAGGATGGCCCAAGTGCTTGGGCCCTGCACCCCATGGGAGACCAGGAGAAGTACCTGGCTCCTGCCATCAGATCAGCGCGGTGCGCCGGCCGCGGCGGCCATTGGAGGGTGAACCAACGGCAAAGGAAGACCTTTCTCTCTGTCTCTCTCTCTCACTGTCCACTCTGCCTGTCAAAAAAAAAAAAAAAAAAAAAAAAAAAAGATCACAGAATGACGAGGAGCATGGATTTCCAAGTTAGCTGTGTTCACCCGAGACTGCTATTCTAGCTAGGTGAATTTGTGGGTAATTTACTGAGTCCCACTGAATCTATCACTAAAAAAAAAAATGGGTTTACTAATACTTCTTTTTCAGTGTTGTTGACAAGATTAAATGAACGCAGAACACTTAGCACGTAGAGCATTTAGCAAATAGATCACTTGGCACGGGGGCTGGCATGAAGTAAGCACACTGCAAATAGTACCTGTTGTGACAGTGCTAGTATTTCTAAAATAATTAATATTCTTTCCTCTTTTGACTTTGCAAGCACACAATACTTACAGCAGTAGTTCTAGAGGTGGGGAGAGGGAGTTAGCAATGTTACGAATGGAAAGTAAATAAACCATCATTTCCCATACTTGACAATGAAAATGGAATTATGCATCAAGAAGACAATAACCTACTAAGCCAGATGATCCTTCCGCGAGGAGACTAAGATTCCTTTAATATTCTTGTCACCCCCTTCCTACTTTGTTAGCCTCTCGAGACTAGCATATTTTACTTCATAACCAGGGTTTTGAGGTTACAGTTTTCCTTAGGGAGGGTCACACAGGAAGATGCAGGAAGAGGGGCTGCTTCTTTCTGTCCCAGGGGCTTCTGGGCAGGCGGGAGTGAGGGATTCACACCTGTGCTGCTGTTGGCGGTTGTCTTTGATCAGTCAGCACTGTGGCACACCCTGATTCCCTGTCTCCCGTTCATCACGGCTGTTGGCTCAGTCCCCATATGCACAAGCGTCCCCAGTCTTGTCTCAGAAAAGGAGAAAGCATTCCTGTGACGCTGATGCTGGGCAGGGCTATCCTCGCTGCACAGTGAGGGCTCCTCTGGCTGACGTTCAGTGCTGGGGCCGTCATGGTTCTCTGTGGGACCCCGCCCAGGGTTGCAGCTGAACATACTGCTTGCTACGCAACCAGGAGTCCTTTGTCTCCTTCTGTGTCCAGATGTGTCCACTCCAGTTTACCTAGCCTGCATCTCTTTTCCTTTTCTATTTAAAATGAAAATTATTCCACTTTTTCAGGAGAGGAGTCTTATGGGCTCCTTGTTAAAAAAAATTTTTCAAACAATCATTAACATGTGAAAAGGAAACTGAAATGCATCTATTCTGTGAAGTGGGGTGTAGTGACTCCTCTCCTAGATCTCTTTAGATGTATTTTGTACTCAGATATATTGTTACATAATTTGAAGTTTAAAATTTATTTTAGAGAAGAGAGAGATAGAGGAGAGAGAGAGAGAGAGAGAGAAAGAGAGAGAGAGAGATCCTGTTTGCTGGTTCACTCCCCAGATGCCCGCAATGGCAGGGGTTGGGCTGGGGCCAAAGCTGGGGACTCACACTATAACTCTCATGTGGGCAGTAGGAGCACAACTATTGGGGCCATCCCTGCTGCATTGCTGGGAGACTGGAATCAGGAGCTGGAGCTGGGTTTCAGACCCAGGCTCCCTGACATGGGAGTGGGCATATTAAGCACTCGGCTAAAGGCCCCCTGTCTCTTGTCACACAACTGTGTCGCATCAGGCTTGCTGATGATCTTTTTATTACTTCCTCTCTCCTTTCCTTCTTCACATGCAGCTTTAATATCCATGTCATAAATGTTCATCTCTTTCTCCTGCCCACATCATCATCTGGACCCAAACACGTGGGGAAGGGGGGAAGAAGGTAGGAAGGAAGCAGAGAGGTGGGAAGAAAGATCGTCTGATAGGCAGCCCCAGATGAGTTCCAAGCAGATATCTGGCATCCACTCTTAGCTGTCACAGCTGAGTCCCCTTGGATGAGCAGCTCGGTCTTCAGGTGACTCTAGGCCCAGCTGCCATGAGGGACTCCAAATGAGAATCGCCCTGCTGAACCCAGCAAAATCATAAGAGCTTGAGTGATAAATTGTTGTTTTAAAGCACCATATTTGGGGATAGGTTGTTACATAGTAAACAGATAATAAAATAGAAATTGGTACCTCTATGTGAGGTGTTTTGTAATAGAAATCTAAAGCATGTAGCATTGACTTTGGGACTGGACAGAGAATGGAAGCTTGATAGGGAAACTTACTACAATCTTAAACTACAATAAGGAAGTTATTACTTGATTCTGGATTAAAGAGGATGTGAGTTTTTCCTGGAAGCACAATTAGCAACACTACCCCGAGTTATTGTGAAACAGCTAAAGGGTACTCAGCATGCGTATGACTTGACTATGGAAATTTCCAGGCAGAATGTTGAAAATCATTGCTGACTTCTTCTAGGGCCTATGGTAAAATAGAAGAGGGAATTGAAATAAAAAAGGGACTGTCCAGGGTTTTGTGAGAATTTCATGGAAAATAGAGTCTGTGAGAGCCTTTCCAGCTCACAAAATGTTCCAGAAGTAAAAGATGGCTTCAGAGCAGTGATGGCGTCCGTGGCCTTGACTTGAAGTTGAAGTCCAGGATGTGGCCGTGAGACAACCTGTTGATCTTCCAGAAGGAGGAACATGTGTATGCCCTCCCTCCTAGGCTTCTGAGGCAGATGGTGAGGCTGTTAAAGATCTTAAGGGCCTGCCCCTCAAAGAATGAGGCCTTTCCTGAAGATATTTATGAATATATTCATAATACTCACAGCAAACCTTCAGCATTTTCATTCCTTGTATCGGGAAAACATACAAAGGAAAAATGGATATACTTGGACTTAAAGAGACGGGGGTGGTTCAAAAGGAAAAGAGCCCTGAGAACCCCCACAACTCTAAAGTCTATCTAAGAAATCAGTTTGGCTACTGGAGTGTAATTTTTTATGTAAATAAAAGATGGTATGGGATGCAGAAGCAGGAGCCCAAAAGGCAGGGTTTAGAACCACAGTTTCTGGTAGGTAGGAAGGAAGACTGCACTCAACAATATTCCTATATCCCACTGGGGATTAGGCACCTTCACTTCTTCCCAGTTTTAAATGAAAATGTCCCATGGAGTTACCTTAACCCCTGGATGTGCATGGACAGATACCTGGTTTCTTTGAGTCCCGAATCTTCAGACTGTAGGGAATTATATGCTAGGAGATGCATTCAAGGAACTCAGCAGAAGGGTGGGCCCCAAGGATCCCCATCCATTCTTGGACCTGGTACAGATGATAAGATCACGGACTTAAAGCCCAATGCTAATGACCTAAAATAGTGAGATGTTGGGGGCTTGAGAAGGCTGTAACATTGTAAGTTAGAGGAGGACAGGAAGAGTTGGTTGCCCATAGTGGTCCCAAGTAAGCCATGTTTCCCAGTATTTGGCTTTGTGGCTCCCTCCCATACTCTATCTGGGCTAACCATGTGGAGCTAGTAGAATGCAGCTGAAGTGATGTTGCATGACTCCCAAGAGTAAATCTTAAGAACCCTTGCAGGCCGGCACCGCGGCTCACTAGGCTAATCCTCCGCCTAGCGGCGCCGGCACACCAGGTTCTAGTCCCGGTTGGGGCGCTGGATTCTGTCCCGGTTGCCCCTCTTCCAGGCCAGCTCTCTGCTGTGGCCAGGGAGTGCAGTGGAGGATGGCCCAGGTGCTTGGGCCCTGCACCCCATGGGAGACCAAGAAAAGCACCTGGCTCCTGGCTCCTACCATCGGATCAGTGCGGTGCGCCGGCCAAAGCGCGCTGGCCGCGGCGGCCATTGGAGGGTGAACCAATGGCAAAGGAAGACCTTCTCTCTGTCTCTCTCTCTCTCACTGTCCACTCTGCCTGTCAAAAAAAAAAAAAAAAAAAAAAAAAAAAAAACCCTTGCAAATTCTGCTTGGGTTTCTGGAACATTCACTCTTGGGACATTACCTTTCTTTTCCTTTGTTTTTTAAAGATTTATTTATTTATTTATTTAAAAGTCAGAGTTGGGGGGGGGGCGGGAGAGATACGGAGAGAGAGATATTCCATTCACTGGTTCATGCACAGATGGTCACAACAATGATGTTGGGCGAGGCCAAAGCGAGGAGCCAGGAGCCAGCAAGTTCATCCAGGTCTCCCACGTGGGACATTATCTTTCTTTTTTTTTTTTTATTTTTATTTTTGACAGGCAGAGTGGACAGAGAGAGAGAGAGACAGAGAGAGAAAGGTCTTCCTTTGCCGTTGGTTCACCCTCCAATGGCCGCCGCTGCAGCCGGCGCACCGCGCTGATCCGATGGCAGGAGCCAGGATCCAGGTGCTTTTTCCTGGTCTCCCATGGGGTGCAGGGCCCAAGCACCTGGGCCATCCTCCACTGCACTCCCTGGCCATAGCAGAGAGCTGGCCTGGAAGAGGGGCAACCGGGACAGAATCCGGTGCCCCAACCGGGACTAGAACCCGGTGTGCCGGCGCCGCAAGGTGGAGGATTAGCCTATTGAGCCACTGCGCCGGCTTGGGACATTATCTTTCAAAATGTACCTTCCATACTGAAAAATCCCAAGCCACAGGGAGAAGCTCCATGTTTGTATCTGGTGGAGGGCACTACCTGAGCTACTAGTCAACAGCTAGAACCAACTGTCCACCACATGAGTGAGCCATCTGCTAGGCCAAGTCCATGCATGGCTTCTGATAAACACACTAATTAGCACCATCTGAAAGCAACCGTTTGAGAGGCATAAAGCAAGAACTGCCCAGCTGAGCTATGAAAGATAAGGAACTGTTGTTTGTAAGCCATTAATAATCACAGTTTTTAGCAGCAACAGAAAAATGAGAATACTGCCAAAGACCTTTTCAAACTATTGTAGCCAATTTATATCCCCATCAGTTAAGTGTGGCAATATCATATCTTGGCAAGAATATGAAAACTAGAATTCTTACATTTTTGTTGGTGAAAGATGCTGATAGATGTACAGTGTTAGGCTTTAAAAAATCAATAACTTTATATATAATCATATACCAAACAAATTATTTACATTGAGCAATTTGATGTGGTTTTTTATATATCTATAGTGTTATGAAAGTGCCACCACAATCAGTTTGGGAACATTTTTATCACTTCAAAAACAAAAGACCCCATGCCCATTAGCCATTACTCTCCTTTTCCTACCAACCTCTCAGCTGTAGGCAACCACCAATTTACCCCGGCTGTATAGATTGCATACTGAATGTTTTATGTAAATGGAATCACAAAGTATGTGCCATAATGTCTTCAAGATTAGTCTATATGGAAGCATGTACCAGTAATCCTTTCCTCTTATGGCTGAATAATGTTCCATTTTGTTGTGTAGCAAACAGAATGGCCCTCCACAAGAGAGCCCCATGCTAAGCCACAAAGCTGTGAATGTGAACTTCTACAACAAAAGAGAATCGGGAGACATGTTCATGCAAATAATAGTTTTTTTAAAAAACAAGATTTATTTATTCACTTGAAAGACAGTTACAGAGAGGCAGAGGCAGAAAGAGAGAGAGAAAGTCTTCCATCGGCTGGTTCACTCCCCAAATAGCCCCAACAGCCGGAGCTGAGCCTATCCAAAGCCAGGAACAAGAAGCTTCTTCCGGGTCTACCACGTAGGTGCAGGGGCCTAAGCACTTGGGCCACCTTCTGTGCTTTCCCAGGTACCTTAGCAAGAAGCTGGATCAGAAATAGAACAGCCAAGACTTGGCCCAGCACCTCTATGGGATGTCAGCACTGCAGGCGGAGGCTCTACCTGCTGCGCCACAAGGCTGGGCCTACTAACGATCTTGAAATGGGGAGGTTATCTTGAAGTATTGGGTGAGGGGGTGGACAGTGTAATCACAGGGGCTCATAAAGAGAGAAACAAGACAGCCCAAGTCAGAAGAGTGATCTGAATGCAGAAACTGAGGGGACCATGAACCCAGGAATGGGGGAAGATGTTAGAGGCAGCCGGACTCCAGGAAATCAATTCTGTATCACAATCTGTTGGTGTCTCATAGACGGCCTTTATAGCATTGAGAAAATGTCCCTTTCTTTCTAGTATGTTGAGTGTTTCAGTACTAAAAGTGTGTTTAATTTTTCAATGCTCTGCTGAAATGATCTCGTGATTTTTAATCCTAATCTTAAAATAACATGTTGTATTAATGAATTTTCAATTGTTAAATTAGGTTGTTTTGTTCTGGCATATAATTCTTTGTATATTTTGCTGGGTTTGATTTAATTGAGCATTTTTGCTAAGGAATAGTGACATGCAGTTTTCTTGTGGCCTTTGGTTGGCTGTGGGATCAGGCTGATCTGGGCTCATACATTGAGTTGGGAATTGTTCCTTCCCTTCTCTTCTCCACAGGAGTCTGAAGGATTGGGTGTTAATTCTTTAAACCTCAAGTCGAGTTTACTGCTGAAGCCTTTTGAGCCTGGGCTTTTATTTGTGGGAAAATTTTTATTACAAATTGAATCTGCTGGCTGGCGCCACGGCTTACTAGACTAATCCTCTGCCTGTGGCGCCGGCACCCCGGGTTCTAGTCCCGGTTGGGGTGCTGGTTCTGTCCCAGTTGCTCCTCTTCCAGTCCAGCTCTCTGCTGTAGCCTGGGACAGCAGTGGAGGATGGCCCAAGTGCTTGGGCCCTGCACCCACATGGGAGACCAGGAGGAGGCACCTGGCTCCTGGCTTCGGATCACTGTAGTTCTGGCCATAGCGGCCATTAGGGGAGTGAACCAACGGAAGGAAGACCTTTCTCTCTCTCTCCAGCTCTGCTTGTCAAAAAAAAAAAAAAAATCAAAAAACAAAACAAAAACAAAACAAAAAAACAAATTGAATCTGTTAACATGTTATATATATAGTCCATTCAAAATTTTCTATCTCTCCCTGAGCCAGTTTTATGGTTTCTATCTGTCTGGGAATTAGTCCATTTAAGTTATCTTATTTGATTAAATGCATTAGCTCTTAGCTTTCTTCTATTATTGTTTTTATTTGTTTAAAGTAAATAATAGGGGCCAGTGAATTCTGGTTTGAGTCCCAGCTGCTCCACTTCCTATCCAGCTCCCCGCTAATGTGCCAGTGAAAGCAGTGGAAAATGGCCCATGCGCTTGGGCCCTTGCACCCACGTGGATGGAGTTCTAGACTCCTGGCTTCGGTCTGGCTTGGGACTGGCCATTGGTGCCATTGGGGAGTTAAACAATCGATGGAAAATCTCTTTGTCTCTGTCTCTCCCTCTCTTTTTGTAACTCTGTCTTTCAAATAAATAAATAAATCTTTTTAAAATGAAGTAATAATGCCCCCTTGTTTTGCTCTGTCTCTTTGTATTCCTTTCTCCCCATTTCTCTCAGTCTGTATCTCCATCAATGCAGTTCAAAATTTATAAACCTTGTTCAAAGACACAGCTTTCGGTTTCATCAACTTTTGTATTATTTTTCTTTCCTCCTTTTTATTGATATAATTGTTCAGTCATTATTGCTTTAAGTTTAATTTGCTGTCTGTTTTCAGTGTCTTGAAGTACAAGTTCAGACTATTGATTTGCAATGTTTGTTCTTTTTTGTCATCACGTTTTTACGGGTAAAAAGTTTCCTGTAAGTACTGCCTTAACTGTGCCCTCTAAGTTTTGTCATGTTGAAATTGGATCTTGTTTACACTGTAAGTATGTTGTAACTTCCCTTTAATTTCTTCTTTACCCAATTTTCTTCAAACCAATGCTTATGTAGGAATTTGTTGTTTAGTTCCCATATATGTTAATTTCCTTATGTTATTAATTTCTATTTCAATTCCATTGTGGTCAGAGAAGATACTTTTTACGATTTCAGTGCTTGCAAATTTATTGAGGCTTGCTGTAGCACAGCATATGATCTGTCATGGAGTATTGTCCACATGCACTTGAGAATGTCATTGGGTAAGGTATTGCTTCTGAACCCATCTCCAACATTGAATTTGCTGCCATCTCTGGTGGTTTCAATGATCCAAAAATCATAAATCATTATATAAGTGAAAATGAGTGCTGAGTCTGTGAGTAAGTATGCGATTCATCTTATTCCATACTCTTCTTAGACGTGGACTAATTGTCAGTAATTGTCTTAATTACTGTACTTCTATAGCAACTCTTGAAATCTGATGGTAAAATTCCTCCAGATGTGTTCTTAATTAAGATTTCTTTGGCTATTCTGAGGCTTTTGCATTTCCATATAATTGTCAATTTACACAAAACTACATTGAGAAACACATATGCCTATTGGGATTTTGATCAAGCTGAATTGACTTTATAAGCCAATAAGGAAAACTTGGACATAATAATATTGGGTTATTTTGTTCATTGACATGGTATATTTCTCCATTTATTTATATGTTCTTTAACTTTATTCAGTAATACTTTATAGTTTTCAATGCCTTGAAAATCTTTTATCAGACTTATTTCTCTTTTTAAATATTTGTTTGAAAGGCAGAGAGAGAAAGAGACAAGAAAGAGAGACTGAGAGACACAGAGAGATCTTCCATCCACTGTTGTACTTCTCAAATGCCTGCAGCAGCTGGGACTGGGCAAGCCAGACCAAAGCCAGGAAACTGTAACTCAAACTGGGTCTCCCAGGTGGGTAGTGGGGATCCAAGTACTTAAGCCATTACCTGTTGCCTCCTAGGATGCGCATTAGCAAGAAGATGGTATGGTGGTGAGGGGTAGGGAGGTAGGGGCACGTGTGGAGCAAGGGTTTGAACCCAGCCAGGCACTGTTGTATGGGGTGCAGGGATCCCAAGCAGTGAATGACCACTGTGCCAAATGCTCACCCGTAGATGTATTTCTAGAAATTCATTTTTAAAATAGAATTGTAAGTAGTATTGTTTTTCAAATTTTGTTTTTTCAATTGGTTGTTGCTAGAATACAGAAATACAACTTATTTTATGTACTGATGTCAAAGTTCATCAGCCAAGCAGTTCACATGATTGTTATTTATAGATTCTCTGACAATTTCTACACCTATGATTGTTCTAAATTTCACTCTGCTCTGTCACATGTATCATTCTTCTTCAATTGTTTCCCAGACTGTAGACCTCTATTTTTTTGTGTGTTCCATTAAAATGTCTATTTTATCCTGGCGACTGTTACAGTTGATGGGTAAACCAGCAGACACATCTGTTGTTCCCCAGAGAAACTGGACACTGCACTGCTCTGTCCAGTTGAATGCAGAATATTACAATATTGCTCACAAAAGCTAAGATTGACTCTGAAAAGAATTGTCTTCAACCTGAAACTTTCTGTTTACATGAGAGCTTAAGGTAGCTTATTTTTCTGGCTCACAAATATAGATTCCCAAGTTACCCTTTCGAATGCATTTCTTGTGAGGTTTGTCTTTAGTCATGGGCTGACTGTGAATTCCCAGCAAAATTTACACTTCCCTTTTCTCTCTCCATTTCTCTTTTTTTCTGAAATGCAATACTGGCTACTTCCTGTGCTGAGTGTTAATATTAATAAGAAGAAATCTAAGTTTTCTAATCATTTCCACAGTGACATAATCCATGACAGCCACAAAAAGCCTTTCTTTATGAGGCCAAAGGATTTGATTAGTTTTAGTGCCTTAATACAACGGCTGTGTTCTGATAACTTGGGGCTTTGTACACAAACTATGTTGAGTCAAGTTGGAAGAAGCATTTTGTAATACACCTTATCAGCAAAATTCAGATAACATCATTTTTGAAAAGAGACTTTGGCTCAGTTCTGGTTTAAAAATTACTCTTGTGCAGAATTGCAGAAGTATATATATATGGTCCCCTGGTTGGATTGCCAGTTTAGTAATTTTGAGGTTCCTCTGCCACAGAGCTTGGGTTCAGATCAACCCCCCACATCTGCGGTGTTCCCTGTGGAGAGGCACTGTTTGAAAGACCGTTCCTCACAGAGCCGAGAGCGATGTCATCACAGAGGCTGCCCCGTGAG